>NW_026652289.1:48160025-48676131 GCF_009828535.3 Hylobates moloch
CCGCCGCCGCCGCCGCCACTTCCGGGTTACCGCGCGGCGGCGCCCCCGCCGGGACGCGGCGCAGGTCCGGGCATCGGGGCGGGGCGCTGCGGGAAAGGGCGCGGGCACCTTTCCCGGCCTGGGAAGCACGTTCTCGACCTGCGGCCGACGAGGGCTTCCAGGCGGCTCCAGGGCCCAGAGGAGCTGGGTGCCGGGGCTGGGGGCTCTGCGCCCCGACAGCTGGGCCGATCTGCAGAGGGGACCCTGGAGGGGGTGCATGTGTCCCGGGGTGGACCGCTCCCCTCCCCTCCCCCTGGGATTCCCTTCCCCAAATCCAGGTTTCTCCCGTGGATGGAGGTTCTTGGGAATCTACTGAAAAGGAAACTAAGGGGTGGACAAGAGTTGGATTGTACCCGAAATATTTGGCTCTCGTGTGTGCGCTTTCTGAACTGGCTCAGTATCAAAAGTTCTCAGCACCGTAAGGGATACCGGGGTTGTGGGATAGGGTGGTCATCAGTGTGTTTCTTATCAGGAGAGGCTGTTTCTGTATAGGTAGCAACAGCGTTTCCTTTCTAAGGGCATGGTTTTACCCTTAGTACATTTCTGTATCTATAAAAGTCAGCTGTTAGAACAGGAGGGTACTGTATTTAGCAACAAACTATGTTGAGGCTGTCATTTCTAATCCCACGTGTGGCGGATTTTCCGGTAGTAAGTATATACTAGGTATCCTTTACAGTGTTTGTGTCTCTAGAGTTGTTTTGGGTCCAGGATTTTTAAGTGGTCTTAGTCATGAACGATTCTTATACTGCTTTAAATCCACTGTAATCTTGGCAGCCACCTTTACATGATTTTTCAAATATAACTCTCGGTGCCTTGAAACTGTGCTCTGGTGCCAATTTCCACAGATCCTTCTATACTTCCTTTTTCCCGCCTGATTTGGCAGCTGAAGAATTCCCTTTCAGGAACTGACAGGAGATACCCTTCCTGGACTGCCAGCAGGGCAGCTAGAGACTGGGAGGTTGGCACAATCCCTACGCTGGATCTGTTGTTTTAACTCACAGATGTCCTGAGAATTTTACCTTTTGTTGCGGCTTTCTACAGGACGAGTATTTTGAGCACCGTCATCTAAATGAATTGCCCATACTGATTTCATTAACCTTCAGGACCTCTCTTTTAATTTTTTCTTTTTTAAGAGACAGGGTCTTAATGTATTGTCCTGGCTGGACTCCCAACTCCTGGGCTCAAATGACCCGCCGGCCTGCCTCCCAAGTAGCTCTGACTACCGGCACATGCCACCTTCCCCAGCTAGGACCTGGGTTTTAAAAGGCCATTTCTTCACTAAAACAATTTTAGTTGTTTTTGAACTATTCAAACTTGATTTTTAAAAATCTGGTAACAAAGCCTGTTCAGATTGCATATTTGAAGTCTGTTTTGAACGTTTTCACACTTGGTGAAACTATTCACATAAAGCCAAATTTTAGCTTTGCAGGTTTGCATTTCCTTTTTTTTTTTTTTTTTTAAGACAATTTTTCTGTGAAAATCCTTTATAAAAAAAGAAAGCTTTATACAGCTGGGCACAGTGACTCACGCCTGTAATCCCACCACTTTGGGACGCTGAGGCGGGTGGATCACTTGAGGTCAGAAGTTCAAGACCAGCCTGGCCAACATGGTGAAACCCCGTCTCTACTAAAAATACAAAAATTAGCCGGACATGGTGGCACGCACCTATAATCCCAGCTACTAAGGAGGCTGAGGCACGAGAATCGCTTGAAGCCAGGAGGCAGAGGTTACAGTGAGCCGAGATCACGCAACTGCACTCCAGCCTGGGCGACAGAGCGAGACTTCGTCTCAAAAAAAATAAATAAATAAAAATAAATAAAATAAAAAGGCTTTCTAACTTGCTACACATTGGTGTACTTTGGTCACTTTATCGTATTCAGCATTTATGTATGTAATGTTTTTTGTGCTCACAGCATCCACTGTGTTAGGTGCCACAGCTACCAAGTTGAGTAAGATAGTCCCTGCTCTCAGATACCTTACAATCTAATTAGGACATCAGCAGAAGATTCAAAACAGTTTTTATGTGCCTTAAAAAAAAAATCAAGTCCTCATAAAAGCTAAGAAGATAGTCTTGCGTCCTGATTCAGTGGTGATATTTCTGTGGGGAGCTAAGGTTATAGTCGAGTGCATTAGTCCCTAATCTAATTCAGAACAAGAATCAAACTTTGGGAACTGAGATGAAAGGGTATCTTAACAGCCCCCTCAGTCAGTCTTTCTCAGATACCACTCCTCTCACCTGTCCTTTGATAAGAATTGAATAGCCCTTAGTTCATGAAAGGGGGAAATGATGAGAGTCTCAAGTACTCGTCTTCTGTGCTGCTGATGGAAAAGACAGTCTTTATATTTGAGATGGCCTGGCAGCAGTGTTAGCATTGTTAGAAAAATCTAAAAGCTAGATACTTGTTTGTTTATACCTGGTCTCATTCCACAAAGGATTTGGAGAGTGTGATTCAGTATAATATAAATGCATAAGCAAATAAATAAAGGCCTGGCTTTTGTTTTCATCCTATTACAAGGCTACACAGAGGTGGGCTGAAAGAGCATTTATTCCCCAGGAAAACATGTTGGTTCAGGTTTGTGTGAATATTCAGTTGAGACCCTAAAATTATATGCCATAGAGTGGAGCTACCAAGCCTTTCTTATATCATGCCACATATAGCCAGTGGTAGAGTTTCTGTAGCCCACTGACATGAGATGTGCTGCCCAGGGGATAAGAGGTTAAAGATCTCAGCACGTCTCTAATATCTAACATCTAACATCTTTAACAACAAATGTGTTAGTGTGCCTTGTCATATTAGTTTGGAAACTTTAACATACAGCACAGAAAGAATGCGTTTGCCCTATAAAATGTGAAAATTGGGGATTACCAGCTGTCCACTTTGACCTTAAAGCAGGAGTCCCCAACCATTGTGGCACTAGGGACTGGTTTCATGGAAGGCAATTTTTTCCGTGAAAATCCTAGTTAGATTCTCACAAGGAGTGCGCAATCTAGATCCCTCGTATGCGCTCTTCACAATACGGTTTGCACTCCTATGAGAAGCGAATGCTGCCACTAATTTGACAGGAGGCGGAACTCAGGCAGTAATGTTCATCCACCAGCTACCCACGTCCTGCTGTGTGGCCCAGTTCCTAACCGGCCACTGACTAGTACAGGTCCGCGGCCCGGGGTTTGGGGACCTCTGCCTTAAATTTCTATGTCATTCTGATCATCCTAGTAGAGAAAGATCTAACTCTGAGTTCAGGTCAGCAAACATATTTACTCTGCTAGGTACTTACCACGAGTCAGTCACTGAGTTGACTTGGGAATGTAAAGGTGGCTAATGCACAGCTCCTCCTGCCCTCAGCAAGTGCATTGTATGATCTGTCTCTTAGGTGACTCTACATCCTGCCAAGTCAGCCAGTATTGATGAACTAAACAATATTCCACATAACTAAATACCCTGATCTCTATTACTTAATATTGGCCCTTTACACACTGAATTTTGGCTTCCACACTAGTCAGCTGGATGTGGAGTTGCTCAAGACCACTTCTATTTGTAAAAGTAGAACCAACTTTTGACCATAAGAGAAGGATACTCATGCTTAAAAACAGAATCTGGTTGTCTTGATGGAATCTAAGGTAATGTTGTCCCATTGTACATTTTTTTTTTTTTTTTTTTTTTTTTTTTTTTTTGAGACAGAGTCTGGCTCTGTCCCCCAGGCTGGAGTGCAGTGGCGCAATCTCGGCTCACTGCAAGCTCCGCCTCCCGGGTTCACGCCATTCTCCTGCCTCAGCCTCTCCGAGTAGCTGGGACTACAGGCGCCCGCCACCACGCCCGGCTAATTTTTTGTATTTTTAGTAGAGACGGGGTTTCACCGTGGTCTCGATCTCCTGACCTCGTGATTCACCCGCCTCGGCCTCCCAAAGTGCTGGGATTACAAGCGTGAGCCACCGCGCCCGGCCCCATTGTACATTTTTTTAAAAATTTGGGACTGGGTACTCATTGAAATCAGGGATCATGTCTATTCTGTTCATCATTGTTTCCCTTATGACTGGCATAGAGAAATGCTCAGTAAATGTTAATTAAATTGCTAAATTAAAGAATGAGAGGCCAGGTGCAGGGGTTCCCACCTGTAATCCCAGCACTTCGGGAGGCCAAGGCAAGCAAATTGCTCGAGTTCAGGAGTTTGAGACCAGCCTGGGCAACATGGCAAAATCCCGTCTCTATAAAAAATACAAAAAGAAATTAGTCAGGTGTGGTGGTGCACTCCTGTAGTCTTGGCTACTCCAGAGGCTGAGATGGGAGGATCACTTGAGCCCAGGAGGTCGAGGCTGTAAAGAGGTGTCATCATGCCACTGTACTTCAGCCTTGGTGATAGATCAAGACCCTGTCTCAAAAATAATAATAAAATAAAAGAACAAATGAGTGATTTAGTGAATGCTTCCAAAAGACCAAGCCTGTTCCTTCTGGTTTGGGCAGTGTTATTGGAGTTATGGGCTTTGAAGAAGATACAAAGTGGTCCAGAGCCAATGCCAGCATCACACTGTGTCCTCTGGCTAAGGAATTGTGACATTCTCTCCATATTTATTACCAATAGAGCTCAAATTTTGTTAGGGTAACAATGTACCCAGTTAAGACAGTCACTCAACCTCCCCTGCTGCCAGGATGGCCACATGAAAGGATTCTGTCCAAGGCCCTAACTGGAGAATATTGGGGGATCTTCTGGAGAGACATTTAACAGAGCCAGGCTCAGCTGTAATGTTTCCCTTCACTTTTTTTTGTTGTTCCTGCCTGGGTTGCAGGCATTGTTTTTTGAGCAACAGCAGCCATCTTGCAAGCATGAGGGTAGATTTCACAGCTGAAGACAGTGGTGCAGAAAGATAGTCTATTTCCTTCATGGTTTAATAGCTGCCCAGATCTCGCCTGTATTTGTCAAGCCCTCTTATGTGAAAAAAACTAAGTCTTTTTATGTCATTGTAGTTGGTTTGTTACCTGTAACCTAATGCAGCATTAACTGATTGAGGAATCAGAAGCAAAGATCTTACATTGTTCTTAACTGCTTTCTCAATGAGAACAATGAGTACTTTGTTGATCGGTAGTGGAACAGTGTGCCTAAATCCTGCTTGCCCCTCCGTAGAAAAATATTGGCCGGGCGCGGTGGCTCACGCTTGTAATCCCAGCACTTTGGGAGGCCGAGGCGGGCGGATCACGAGGTCAGGAGATCGAGACCACAGTGAAACCCCGTCTCTACTAAAAAAAAAATACAAAAAATTAGCCGGGCTTGGTGGCGGGCGCCTGTAGTCCCAGCTACTTGGAGAGGCTGAGGCAGGAGAATGGCGTGAACCCGGGAGGCGGAGCTTGCAGTGAGCCGAGATTGCGCCACTGCACTCCACCCTGGGCGACAGAGCGAGACTCCGTCTCAAAAAAAAAAAAAAAAAGAAAAATATTTCAGTATGACTGACTAAAGATGGGAAAATGTTTTAAGGAGAGAACCAGTAAAGTAACAAATCTGAAATGTGAAAACATGAAAAGCTTACAATTTTTAAAATAAGATAAATGATACTTTGAGGCTATTCCAGAAGTTCTGTGCTGACATTAATTAGGATAAGAGGCCTGCCATTCAACTAAACACTTTTAGAGGCAAAATATCTTTTCCCAGAATCTTTTTCAGTCTGAAGGCCCTTATCCAAAGTGTTGTAAATGAGATGACTGGAACCCAGCCGGGGAGAGCTCTGAGATCCACAAACCGCTGAGAAAGCACTGCAGAGATAAAGATTGAAAGAAATAAAACACCAACCACCCACAGAAATGTGTTTTCACAGCTCCTATAACCACGGTCATTCCATGGATGATAATGCCCTCAAACCTGCATTTCTGACTAGTCTCATCCAATCTCCTATTCATAGATTCTTAACAGGGGGTCCAGAGTCCCTGAACTTGATGACAGAATTTTGAGTTGGTAAAGTACTTCATAGGATCGGTGTCCACCTGTTTTTCCCTGTGTAATCGGCACCAAACATCATATCCTAGTACATAATGGGAACATAAAACACCTTTGTCACTTGATTGGAATTAAACTTCTGGTGATTTCCAAACACTTAAAAATATGCAAAGATGTAGTAGACTGGATTTAAGTAATAAGTAAATTTAAACTTAATAAGTAATTTTTTAAATGGAAAGTGGGAAGGAACAGCCATTTGCAAATCTAATTTTAAGATGATGATGAACTATATCATGGCATCAATTTTAAGGGTTTTTTAAAAGAATTTTGGATAGTTGCACATTAATGCAATATACGTGGATGATTATAGTGTTATTCCTGGAAATTTTTAATAACAAATGTTAAATGCATGTTCCAAAAAATAGTAATACCAGCATGAGACCAGAGAGAGAAACCAACATGACCTAGCAGTGTATAAGTATTTCACATATGATGAAGTTGATATTTCAAGTCAGTGAGGATACATTAACATATTCAATTAGCTACATATTTGGAAAAAATCAGTTCTGATGGATTAAAAAATCAAAGATTTATTTTTAATGAAAGCAAGAGACAACCAAAAAAGAAATTTAGATAAAAATTCATAGGCTGAGTGTGGTGGCTCATGCCTATAATCCTAGCACTTTGGGAGGCCGAGGTGGGAGGATCACTTGAGACCAGAAGTTCAAATATAGTGAGACTCCATCTTTACAAAAATAAATTTTAAAAAGTAGCTGGGTGTGGTGGTGCACACCTATGGTCTGAGCTACTCAGGAGGCCGAGGTGGAAAAATTGCTTGAGCCTAGGAGGCTGCAGTGAGCCATGCTTGCACCATTGCACTACATCCTGGGTGACAGAGTGAGACCTTGTCTAAAAAAAAAAAAAAAAAAAAAAAAAAATTGGTAACATAAATTTTCAGTCTTCCCTATACTAAAATATTTACAGATGAGATGACATGGTGTTAAGGATTTGCTTAAAAAAAAAAAAATCATCTGCCCGGTGCTGTGGCTCATGCCTGTAATCCCAGCACTTCAGGGAGCCGAGGCAGGCTGCTCGCTTGAGCCCAGGAGTTTCAGACCAGCCTGGGCAACATGGCAAAACTTCGACTCTACCAAAATTGCTAAAGTTAGCCAGGCATGGTGGTGCTTGCCTGTAGTCCTGGCTACTTGGGAGGCTGAGATGGGAGGATTGCTAGAGTCCAGGAAGCAGAGGTTGCAGGGAGCAGAGGTCACACCACTGCACTCCAGCCTTGACGACAAAGCAAGACCGTCTTAAAAAGAATAATCAAATCAAATCAAATAATGTGAGGAGAGGGTGAGGAAGGAAGATAGACAAGAAATAAGATTGATTGGCCATGAGTTGATAATCGTTGAATCATGGGTTGATGGGTATATGGGGGGTTGATAGACTGTTCTCTACTTGTGTATATGTTTGAAAATTTTCATAATAAAATTTACATATTTTTTAATCTTCAGGATTTTGACAAACTGGGCAAAAATATTTGCTACAAATTTATTTTTTTTAAAAAAGTCAAACACCCCACTGGAGAAAAATTGGTAGAATAAATGATCAAGCATTTTATAAAAAGGAGTACAGATGGCCAATGAGCATATGAAAAAATATTTAGAGTCATTAGTTTTAAAAAAGCAAATTTGAAAAACTGTATTTTTTACTCCCTTCAATTGACCCAAACTAAAAGATCTTTTTTTGAAAAGGAATAAAGACCACTAGCACTCTGTTGGACATGGTGCTGGAGTGCAGGCACTGTCATATACAACTTTCTGGCAAGAGTGTTAATTGGTATAACTTTCTGGAAGGAAATTTGACAATATATATCTAAAGGCTTAACAACATACCTTCTGGTAATCCAGTAATTCAGACTGGAAGTTACCTAAGTAAATATCTCATTTCTCACATAGATTTTAAATACTAGGATGTTTGTGACAGCATTGTTTATCATAGCCAAAAAAAAAAAAATTGAGAACACCAAAAACTAAAGTAAATAATAGTACATTCAAACAACGGAGTAATATGTGCCACTAAAATGGAAATTGAAGAACCGTATTTACTATGATAGAAAAATATCCACAATATGTTGAGTGAAAACAGAGCACAAAGTATATACAGCAATATGTAAATATACTTTAAAAGTTCAAGCCCTGAAGAACACTATCACTGGCTTTATTAAGTCATTCTTGCATTGCTATAAAGAAATACCTGACACTGTGTAATTTATAGGGAGAGAGGTATAATTGGCTTATGGTTCTGCAGGCTGTACAGGAAGTGTAGTCCTGTCGTCTGCTTCTGAGGAGGCCTCAGGAAGCTCACAATCGCGGTGGAGGGTGAAGGGGGAACAGCTGTCTCATGTGGCAGGAGCAGGGGCAAGAAAGATGGGGAAAGATGCCACACTTTTAAAGAACCAGATCCTGCAGGCACTCACTCGCTATGGCAAGGACAGCACCAAGCCATGAGGGATCCGCCCCCATGACCCAAACACCTCCCACCACACCCCACTTCCAACGCTGGGGATTACATTACTCTTCTAACATGAGATTTGGCAGAGACACAAATCCAAACCATATCACTGGCTAGTGAGATTACGGGAGATTTGTTTTGGTTTGATGGTTGTGTCTTGTGAATGCATATATTCTGTAAGTTCTAAGCATGTGTTATTTTTGTAATTAACATTAAAATAATAAAGGCCATTTTTATGCAACACACACAAAAAAGGAGGAAAGTACTCACGAATAATGAAAATGTTCTTCTAGCTATTCTAAGATACTTTATTTTTTCTTTTTTAAAAATATTTCTTTTAAAAATTTAATTGTTCTTCTTACATTTTGTTAACTGTATTTTTTATTTTTTTTGAGACAGATTCACTCTGTCACCCAGGCTGGATTTTGGAGTGCAGTGGCGTGAGCTCAGCTCACTGCAACCTCCGCCTCCCAGGTTCAAGTGATTCGCATGCCTCAGCCTCCCAAGTAGCTGGAATTACAGACATATGCCACCACATCCAGCTAATTTTTGTATTTTTAGTCGAGACAGGGTTTCACCATGTTAGACAGGCTGGTCTCGAACTCCTGACCTTCAGTGATCCGCCTGCCTCAGCCTTCCAAAATGCTAGGATTACAGGCATAAGCCACCGTGCTGGACCTATTTAAGATACTTTAAAATTAATATCTCAGAGATAAAGTAATTTTCTATTGATATAAGAACAAAACAATGTTATCACAATTGAGTTCAGCAAAGCTCTACCAAGACCTACTATGAGCCAGAAATATGGTAATTTCTGAAGAAAATACAAAGATGAACAAGACAGCCCATGCCCACCCTCAAGGACGTTCCCTCCCTCTCACATCCCTCTCTCTTTTACAATCCAAATGATCTGGTTATATAAACTTTCTCAATGTTGGTACCTGCTGTGACAGTTAATATCATACGTCAACTTGATGGAGCTAGGGGATGCCCATGTAGTTGGTAAAACATTATTTTTGGCTGTATCTGGGAGGGTGTTTCTGGAAGAGACTAGCATTGGAATCAGTAGACTGAATGCAGAAGATTCACCCTCATTAATGTGGGAGGGCATCATCCAATCCCTTGAGGGCACAGATAGAACAAAAAGGTAGAGAAAGAGTGATTCTCTCCCACCAACAATCCCTCCACTCCACCTACTGTTGTCCAGTTCCTAGGCCTTTGGCCTGAGACTCAGAGTGACACCATCGGCTCCCCTAGTTCAGGCCCTTGGACTAAATTACACCACGGGCTTTCCTGGTTCTGCCATCTTGCAGACAGCAGATCATGGTACTTCACAGCCTCCATGACTGTGTGAACCAGTTGCCATAATAAACCTCCTCTCTCTCACCCTGTCTCTCCTATTGATTCAGTTTCTCTGAAGAACTCTGACTAATACACTTGCTTAGCCCAAGGATGTGCTTTTGTCTTCTGTGATGGTTTTTGCAGCAGGCTTACTGTCTTCTCCTCTCTTCTCTACCTTCTTCTCCATAATGATGACAGCAGTAGTCATAGTGAGGATGCCCACATAAAGAACCTGACCTCACAGTTCTGTATTGCCTCATCTCTCCTGACCCTTTTACTTATTCTCTACTGAACTACCCCTAACATTGCCACTCCCTTGTCCTTGTTATCACATGGCACTGTGTCATTCCTAGGATGATGCAGTCCCCTTCCCTGACCACAGCCTCCTACTCCTCCACTCTTCTTCTACTGACCCCCTTCTAGATTCTTATTAATTAGTCCCTCCTTGACCTGACACTCCAGAATGTTCTTTCTGTCCTTGACTTTGTAGTAAATCATATCTGGAATGCTCTGTTGCCACTTTAAACTGCAACCCACCTCCATCCCCATACTTCTTCGGCTTCTGCTGTGCCCACTTTGCTAGTCCCCTTCTCTGGACAGAACAAATATATAACAAAATATTATTGAGCATCTACTCTGTGCCACGTAGATCAGTAAAGAGCTGGATATCCAGATCACATCCTTTTTAAAAACTACTTTTCTATTACTAAGTTTGATAGAATAAGAGGCATCTTGGTTCAGTGGAGAAGCTTAGGATTTAGACCAGAGTAGGTCTGGATTTGAATCCTGGTTCTGCCACCTTGGGCAAACCACTTCTGTGAACTTCAGCTTCCCTATCTGTAAAAAGGATGACAACACCTTTTGAGAGAAAATACCTTGTAAACTGATAAGAAGTCCAGGGTTATGAATACAAGCACTTCAGCAGCACATGACTCAATTCTGGCCCCTAATAAAAGTTTTGTGAAGACTACCTTTTATCCTTTTGGCAGGCTAAGTAATGACTAAGAACCTGGGTTCAAATTCCAGCTCTTTCTGTTACCAGCTAGGTAAACTTGGGCCCATGACCTAATCTGTCAGTTCCTTTGTTTCTTAGGGCTTTGTGAAGATTGAAGGAAATACGTGTGTGTAGTATTCAGCACTTGGCACATAGAAATTGCTCACCAAATGTATGCTGCTTTTTCTACTGGCAGTTCTGAGTATGCAGCAGAGAGAAACAGACCATGGCATTTTTGCCTGTTTCCAGAAAATTCCTTCTTTTTTTTTTTTTTTTTGAGACGGAGTCTCGCTCTGTCGCCCAGGCTGGAGTGCAGTGGTGCAATCTCGGCTCACTGCAAGCTCCGCCTCCCGGGTTCACGCCATTCTCCTGCCTCAGCCTCTCCGAGTAGCTGGGACTACAGGCGCCCGCCACCACGCCCGGCTAATTTTTTTGTATTTTTAGTAGAGACGGGGTTTCACCGTGGTCTCGATCTCCTGACCTCGTGATCCGCCTGCCTCGGCCTCCCAAAGTGCTGGGATTACAAGCGTGAGCCACCGCGCCCGGCCCAGAAAATTCCTTCTTACTAAATTTGCTTTGTGCTCTGGAAAACATAGTACCTGGCATGCAATGGTGATAATGGTGCTGATGGTAATTATAGAAGCTAACACTTGTTGAGAACTTACTGTGCTCATAGATTAATACATGTACTTTACAGTTGTTAGCTCAGTTTACCCTCAGAACAATCTTTCTGATGTATACACTACTGTTTCTTTCCATTTGTAGATGAAGAAACTGACTGTATTAGTCCGTTTTCACACTGCCGATAAAGGCACACCTGAGACAGGGCAATTTACAAAACAAAGAGTTTTAATGGACTCACAGTTCCATGTGGCTGGGGAGGCCTCATAATCATGGTGGAAGACAAAAGACACGTCTCACATGGCAGCAGACAAGAGAATGAGAGCCAAGCAAAGGGGTTTCCCCTTATAAAGCCATCAGATGTCGTGAGACGTATTCACTACCATGAGAACAGTATGGGGGAAACCACCCCCATGATTCAGTTATCTCCCACTGGGTCCCTCCCACAACACCAGGGAATTATGGGAGCTACAATTCAAGATGAAATTTGGGTGGGGACACAGCCAAATTATATCACTGACACAGTGAAGTAAAGTAACTTCTAAGGTCACACCACTAACAAGTGGAAAAGCCTAGATTCATCCTTGCTTTTAACCACTACTGTATACTACCTTTCACTGAAAATACTTCATAACTATTTGTTGAATGAAAGCATAGACTTATGAATAAATCAGTGTCACAGACTATGCTGAAAAGATGTTATAAGAAATAGTCTATGGGCCGGGCGCAGTGGTTCACACCTGTAATCCCAGCACTTTGGGAGGCCGAGGCGGGCGGATCATGAGGTCAGGAGATCGAAACCATCCTGGCTAACATGGTGAAACACCGTCTCTACTAAAAATACAAAAAATTAGCCGGGCGCCATGGCGGGTGACTGTAGTCCCAGCTACTTGGAAGGCAGAGGCGAGAGAATGGTGTGAACCCAGGAGGCGGAGCTTGCAGTGAGCCGAGAACGTGCCACTGCACTCCAGCCTGGGTGACAGAGCAAGACTCCGTCTCAAAAAAAAGAAAAAAAAATCTATGAAGAATTACATATATTTTAAACATGTTTAGAATTATAGTAGCTTGTCTCCAAGATGGCCTCTGCTAATTCCTTCACTCCCTTTACAAGCAATTTCCCCATTGAGAGATGTAGTCTTTTTTTTTTTTTGAGACAGAGTCTCGCTGTGTCGCCCAGGCTGGAGTGCAGTGGCGCAATCTCGGCTCACTGCAAGCTCCACCTCCCGGGTTCACGCCATTCTCCTGCCTCAGCCTCTCCGAGTAGCTGGGACTACAGGCGCCCACCACCACGCCCGGCTGATTTTTTTGTATTTTTAGTAGAGACGGGGTTTCACCGTGGTCTCGATCTCCTAACCTCGTGATCTGCCCGCCTCGGCCTCCCAAAGTGCTGGGATTACAAGCGTGAGCCACCGAGCCCAGCTGAGAGATGTATTCTCTTCCTCTACTTGCTTGAGATTGGGTTTGCCTGTGACTGCTTTCATTAACAGAATGTAGTTGAAGTGGTTCTGTGAGACTCCCAAGCCCATATCCTACGAAGCTTCCCAGCTTCCGTCTGACTCTCTTGATATGCTTCCTCTGGGGAAAACCAGCTGGCATGCTGTGAAGAAGTTCAAGTTATCCAAATGGAGGGTCTGCATTGAGAGTGTTTGATCAACCTCCCAGATTCTCCAGTTGTTCCAGCCCAGGTATCAGACATTCAAGTGAATGATCAGATTCAGCTGCCATCTGACCCCAACGTTATAAAAGATCCCAAGTGAGAACCACCTAGTTAAGCCTATCAACCCTCAGAACCATGAATAATAAGAATAAATTGTCATCTTAGCCACCCATCTTTGGAGTAGTTTCCTATGTAGCATTAGAAAACTGAAACAAAAATGTTTTTTATCATGCCAAATGAAGTCCTCTTCATTAGGATTCCTTAGGAGAAATTCCTATTTTATCTTGATGCCAAAAAGTATTGAGTAATTAATTGTCTTGCTCTCACCTACCCACATCCAACCATGGACATTGTGACTTGTATGGCCCGGAAGTTGACCCTTTCACTTTAGCTGCTAGAAAGCCCAGAGCCAAGTGCTGCCCCTCTTGAAACTGGTGTGATTGTTGTAATAATTTGCAATCATAGCTTTTTTTAAAATTTTACTTTGTTGTCTGTTTTTTACCTTAAAAAAACCCGACATATAATTTATGTGAGCTTACATTTCAAGTATCCTTGTAAGCTTTCTTAAGTTATTCCTATAACAAGGTAGAATGTAATAAATATAAATAAATAGACTATTTTCCAGGAACTGTGCAGGGTTTATGGAAGAGTCATAAAGTTGAATCAGCCATGATGTTGTTCCCAGGGAGAGACACCCATACAAAAATAACTTTCATGCTTATTCTATAACTTGTATGGTGGCAGTAATATAAGAAATACTGAAAGTGCTCTGAGAACACAGAATGATTTATTCCATTGTGGGGCCTCGTAGATGCCTTCTCAGAGCTGGACTTTGGAGGAAGAAGGGGCAATTCAAAGCAAAGGGAAGTGTGCAGAGGACACAGATGAGTGTAAATGTTTGGATCCCTGGGAAACCAACAGATGATATGGCTTGCATGGGTTTAGAGCCAGATATGGCAGGATGGCAGGAAATGAAAAGAAAATCAGAAGTTGAAACTAAATTGACAGAGGCCTCATATTGCTTGTTCCCTTCCTCCATGTGATCCACCTCATTGGTCATCCTCTTAAAAGGGTACTCAGACTCAAACTTCACACTCCGCAGAGCAGCGCAAAGTCAGTGTCCACACTGACAAGAGCAGAGCAAAGGGGTACCATTCCGTTCTTTATTCCACACAGTTTCTATTAATACTGCCTGAAATTGCACTGGTTTCTTGGATATGCTTATAGTGTGATCCCAGCTATGTCCTACAACCAACAAAAGATGTTCAGTGGGGAGAAATATTGGAAGTATCTCCAAATATTGGGAGCAGTTGTCGTTAGCTATAAGACTATGGGTAATGTCTATCTACTTATTTTTATTCCCTTGTGGTTTCCAGTTTTCCTATGATGAACATAATTACATTTGGCATGTTGGAGAATAAAAATACGTTTTATTTGTTAATGCCTTCTATGCTACACTAAAGAGTTTTTATTTCATTTTGTAGGCAACAGAGAGACACCGGGGTATTTAGGAAGGTAATAATCCTATCTGGTTTGGGAAGGATGCCCCCAGTGCCTTGGAGAGGTGTCTTTTTAAGGCATCTGCTTGTTGCTGGGGCTGGTGGCTCACACCCATAATCCCAGAACTTTGGGAAGCGGAGGTGGGAGGATTGCTCGAGCCCAGGAGTCCAAGGCTGCAGTGAGCCATGAGCGTGCCACTGAATTCTAGCCTGGGCGACAGAGAGAGACCCTGACTCAAAAATAAAAAATAAAATAAATCTCTTCATTAGTGCCACTGACCCATCACCTCCAGGGATTATTCTAGAAGCTTCAGTCTCCACTGCCTTTTGGATTTTTCCCTTCAGCTGATAAGGATTCTCAAGTTATCCATATTGTAAACAAATAAACCCTCGCCTTCCTGGTATCCTCTTATCTCCTACCTTCTGTGCACCTTTATCTCTTCACTGCCAAGCTCTTTTGAGAAGGGTGGTCTATATTCACTATCTCGGTTTTGTCAATATCCAATAATCCCACAACCCAGTGGTTCCCAAGCTTGTCTGCAAACCAAAACTATCTGAGTATTTTTAAAACTTCCAAAACCCTGGTGATATGGTTTGGCTCTGTCAAATCTCATGTCAAATTGTACAATAATTCCCAGCATTGAGGGAGGGACCTGGTGGGAGGTGATTGGATCATGAGGGAGATTTCCCCCTTAGTGTTCTCGTGATATTTCTAGTGAATTTTCACAAGAGATAGTTGTTTAAAAAAGTGTAGCACTTTCCACTTCTCTCTCTCCTACCACCATGTGAAGATGTACTTGCTTCCCCTTCGCCCTTCTGCCATGATTATACGTTTCCTTAGGCCACCCCAGCCATGACTTCTATATAGCCTGTGGAACTGTGAGTCAATTAAGCCTCTTTTCTTTATAAATTTCCAAGTCTCCAGTAGTTCTTTATAGCAGTGTGAGAACAGACTAATACACTTGGTCATACTCTAGATCAGAAATCCCAGTCTCTGGTGGAGGGACTAAGTAATCCCATTGTGTGGACCCGTTTGAAAAGGACTGCCATAACCCTTGCAGGTTGCTCCCTTGAAGATCACTAAAAGCAAAGTTTAATGTTATCTTCTTATTCTTTTTTTTTTTTGATACAAGGTCTTGCTCTGTTGCCCAGGCTGCAGTACAGTGGCGCAATCATAGCTCACTGCAGCCTCAACCTCTCCTAGGTGCAAGTCATCCTCCCATCTCAGCCTCCCCACTAGCTGCAACTACAGGTATGCACCACTAAACACGGTTAATTTTTAAAAATTGTTTTGTAGAGTTGGAGGTCTCACCGTGTTGCCCAGGCTGGTCTCAAACTCCTGGGCTCGATAGATCCTTCTGCCTTGGCCTCTCAAAATTTGGGGATTACAGGCATAGCCACTGCACCCCATTATGTTCTTATTTTTTTTTTATCATGCTCCATTTTCCCAAAGCACTGGAAATAATTGGCCACCAACTAGGTATACACTCTTAGCATTCAAAGCCTTCCATAGAATTGCTTCTAATAAAATTGGAACCTTGCACTGCTTACATAAGTAGGTGTTTTGGGACATTATAAACAAAGTGGGGCAGGGCCAGGAATCCAGAAATGATACATATTCTTTGCCCTGGGATAGGCACCAGGCAGGTGGACCCAGCTTCTGACAACAGAAAATTATCCTGCTAGACAGGCAGAACTTCCTGTTCACTCAGCAATCCATGTCTGTGCTGAGCCAGTACAGCGACATGTTAACTGAGGCAAATAGGAAATGCTATGGGGCATCAAGGAGGTAGTTACTCTCTATCCCTGGGAAAGTAGTCAGTCAGAAAAGGCTTCAAGAAGGTGACTTTAGAGCAGAGGAAAGTGTCCGGAATATGTACCAACAAGCAGTGTAAGTGGCAACCCAGGAAGCTTGGTCAGAATCAGGAAGGCGATAATTCACATTTACGGAGCCCTACCTCTGTGCCAGGCAGTAGTAAACATGTCAGAGGTGTCTGAATGGGAGCGGCTCCATCTTGAACAGGGACTGAGTAAAGTGAGGCTGAGACTTGCCAGGCTGCATTCCCAGGAGGTTAAGCATCCTTTGTCACAGGATGGGATAGGAGTTCGGCAGGACCGAACAAGCTTCAGGTCACAAAGACCTGGCTGATAAAACAGGATGTGGTGAAGAAGCGGGCCAAAACCCTCCAAAACCAAGATGGCAGTGAAAGTGACTCTGGTCGTCCTCACTGCTCATTAAATGCTAATTATAACTCATTAGCATGCCAAAAGACACTCCCACCAGCTCATGACAGTTTACGAATGCCATGGCAGTGTCTGGAAGTTACCCTATAGAGTCTAAAAGGGGGAGAAACCCTCAGTTCCGAGAACTCCCCACCTCTTTCCCGAATGAATAATCCACCCCTCACACAGCAAATAATCAATAAAAAACCGTAAGTATGCTCCGTCAAGCAGCCCATGCTGCCATTCTGCCTATGGGATAGCCGCTCTTTTATTCCTTTGCTTGCTTGCTTTTTTTTTTTTTTGAGACGGAGTTTCACTCTTGTTGCCCAGGCTGGAGTGCAATGGTGCAATCTGGCTCACCTGTGACCTCCGCCTCCTGGGTTCAAGTGATCGTCCTGCCTCAGCCTTCCGAGTAGCTGAGATTACAGGCATGCGCCACCATGACCGGCTAATTTTTTTTTTTTTTTAAGCAGAAACGGGATTTCTCCATGTTGGTCAGGCTGGTCTTGAACTCCCGACCTCAGGCAATCTGCCCGCCTTGGCCTCCCAAAGTGCTGGGATTACAGGCGTGAGCCACCGTGCCCGGCCTCCTTTGCTTTCTTAATAAACTTGCTTTCACTTTACTCTGTCAGCTCACTCTTGAATTCTTTCCTACGCAAAGCCAAGAACCCACGTGGGATCCCAGGCTGAACCGCAGTTTTGGGGTTCGCCCTGTGACAAACAGGGCACTGTGAAAGGCTGTGCCCCAGAAAGCAGACTCTCTGAGCTGGAGATCAACATGCAGGAAGTTTATCAGGGAGTGACCTTGGCATCAACATCTGTTGATGGGAAAGGGAAAGAAGGAAAGCAGGATTGGGCAGAAGGAAAGTTGGACTGTAGTGCGGTCTCACTGAATATCTTAGCTGCCAGCACGGGAGCATTGAAGATCAGAGAGAACACTGAACAACTTGTTCATATCATATATCACACAGCTTACACATCTCAGAGTGGAAATTTGAGTCTGGTTCTGATTCCAAAGTTCGTATTCTCTCTAGGATGTGCATTCTCAACGGCAGATATGGGGGCAAGGAGTAATATTGTCTTCAAGGGTATAAAACTGGTTCTTCTTTTTTTTGAGGCAGGATCTCACTTTGTCAAGGCTGGAGTGCAGTGGTGCAACCTCAGCTCACAGCAGCCTCGACTTTCCTGCGTTCAGGCAATCCTCCCACCTCAGCCTCCCAAGTAGCTGGGACTATGGGCATGCCCATACCCCACTAGGTTTTAAAAAATTTCTTATAGAGATGGAGGTCTCACTATGTTGCTTGGGCTGGTCTGGAACTCCTGGCCTCAAGCGATCCTCTCGCCTTGGCCTCCCAAGATGTTGGGATTACAGGCATGAGCCGCCACACCTGGCAGAAAACTGTTTTTTGGCGGGGACAAAATGATCGTAGATATTACAGGGTTTGTGACCTTCAAAGGGTCACAGAACATAAACACATAGACAGTGTATCTGTGCTGTTACATTACAGTTTCATGAGGAGGAACAATTAGGGAAAAAATATCAAAGAAGTGATAAAAAGCCGGGCACGGTGGCTCACGCTTGTAATCCCAGCACTTTGGGAGGCTGAGGCAGGCGGATCACCGGAGATCAGGAGTTTGAGACCAGCCTGACCAACATGGAGAAACCTCGTCTCTACTAAAAATACAAAGTTACCCGGGTGTGGTGGCACATGCCTGTAATCCCAGCTACTCAGGAGGCTGAGGCGGGAGAATCGCTGAACCCAGGAAGTGGAGGTTGCAGTGAGCCGAGATCACGCCATTGCACTCCAGCCTGAGCAACAAGAGTGAAATTCTGTCTCAAAAAAAAAAAAAAGAAGTGATAAAAAAAAACTTCAGCCTAATTAAATTTAAAGGAGTTTAATTGAGCAATGAATGATTCACGGGCAGCCTCCCAAGCCAGAGTAGACTCTGACACTCCCGTGCAGCCACATGGTGGAAGATTTATGGATAGAAAAAGGAAGTGATGTGCAAAAAAAGAAAGTGAGGTACAGAAACAGCTGGATTGGTTACATGGTGGTGTTGCCTTATTTGAACACAGTTCGAACAGTCGGCTACATTTGATTGGCTAAAACCAGGTGACTGGCGCAAGTGTAGGCTGTGTTCTGTTTACACCTCCACTTGTTATAGTTCACAATGTACAGAAAAACCTTTGGGCCAAATTTAAAATATGTAAGGAGGCAGCTTTAGGCTAAACTTGGCTTAACAGGAGGTGGATGTGGTAGAAAGTCAATAATGACAAATAGATTGACAAATTGCTCTAGGGAATATTGAAGTTGGGGCTAAGAGGTATAAGGTAAAACTTGGTGTCTATGAAAAGAGTCAAACTCTAAAATATTTGAAGAGATTTATTCTAGCCAAATATGAGTGCCCAATGAACCATGACACAGCCCTCACGAGATCCTGAGAACATGTGCCCAAGGTGGTTGGGGTACAGCTTAGTTTCATTTACATTTTAGGGAGACATGGGACATCAATCAAATACATGTGAGATATACATTGGTTCAGTCCAGAAAGGTGCGACAACTCAAAATGGGGCATTGGGATGAGGGAGGGCTACCAGGTTAAGGGTAGATTCAAAATTTTTCTGATGGGCAATTGGTTGAAATAGTTGTTATTGTCTAAAACTTAGGAATGTCTAGGTCAAGATTAGGGGATGTGGAATCCAGTTTTATCATGCAGGTAAAGCCTCCGGGTAGCAGGCTTCAGAGAGAATACATTGTAAATGTTACTTGTCAGACGTAAAGAGTCTGTTTTATCAGTAATTCCAAAAAGGAGGAGGGTATAATGAGGCATGTCAGATGGCCCCTGCCCATCATGACCTGAGCCAGTTTTTCAAGTTAGCTTTGAAATGCCCTTGCCAAGAGGAGGGGTCCATTCACATGTTCGCGGGGCTTAGACTTTTATTTTTGGTTTACATAGGTATTCCACATTGAGACAAAATTATGGAGGGGTAAGAAAATGCAGAGGCAGCACCTGGACCTGCTCTCTAGACAATGAGGACCCATTTGGGATTTTCAACAAGGAAATCCATGTGTTTGGATAAACACATGGCAGGAGCAGTAGTGTGAAGCATGGATTGGAGATGGGGACAATGAAGATAGGAGGCCATTGCAACAAATTAAATGAGAGACAGAGCCTGACTCAAACATTGACAAAAGGATGGAGAGAAGAGGAGAGTTTTGCAAGAGATTAAGAAAGAAGAATCAACAATAAGATTCATACACTAACTCCGTGGGGGTAGAGTGTGGAAATAACAAACCCACTGTGTTTTTTCTATTTTCTCACCCCATGACAATCCATACAGAAGACTTCTGTGACTAAATGTCAAGAGCAGGGGACGGGATGCTCACAAATGTCGCAGGGCATTTCCCACCCACACCAAGCAAGCAAGCAGTGCTGCAGCAGACACCACCTGGGTGTTCTCTACTTCAATTCTGACATGGTCTACCTGGAGATAGCATCAGATCCCACAGGGTGAGGGCTCAGTCCCACAAGACTGGCCCCATATCAAATGCCGGTTGCAAGCCCCAGATTATTTTACCCGTGCTTCTGACTGACTGGCTATAAATTGGGATTCCCATGACCGCCTCCTTGGTTTTGAATAATTTGCTAGAGTGGTTTATGAACTCTATAACCAGTTTATTATTGTAAACCAAAAAGTATCTGAGACAAGTCTCAATCAGTTTAGGAAGTATTTTATGTTGCCAAGGTTAAGAACACACCCAGAACACAGCCTCAGGAGGTCCTGATGACATGTGCCCAAGCTTGGTTGGGGCGAGCTTGGTTTTATACATCTTAGGGAGACATGAGATATCAATCAATATATGCAAGATGTACATTGGTTCAATCCAGAAAGGCAGGACAACTGAAGCGGGGTGGGGGCTTCCAGGTCATAGGTAGATAAGAGAAAAATGGTTGTATTTTGAGTTTCTGATTAGCCTCTCCAAGGAAGCAATCCGATATGCATTTATCTCAGTGAGCAGAGGGGTGACTTTGAGCTCTGTCTGTCCTTTGCCCACAAATTGTGACAGAGGTATGTAACTTTTTTTTTTAATCTTAGTGTTACAGGAAAGGGGTCCAGATCCAGACCCCGAGAGAGGGTTCTTGGATATTGCCTAAGAAAGAATTCAGGGTGAGTCCATACAGTAAAGTGAAAGCAAGTTTATTAAGAAAGTAAAGGAATAAAAGAATGGCTACTCCATAGGCAGAGTAGCTCTGAGGGCTGCTGGTTGCCCATTTTTATGGGCATTTCTTGATGCTATGCTAAGCAAGGGATGGATTATTCATGCCTCCCCTTTTTAGACCATACAGGGTAACTTCCTGACGTTGTCATGGCATTTGTAAACTGTCATGGCACCGGTGGGAATGTAGCAGCGAGGACAGCCAAAGGTCACTCTTGTGGCCATCTTGGTTTTGGTGGGTTTTGGCTGGCTTTTTACTGCAAACTGTTTTATCAGCAAGGTCTTTAAGACCTGTATCTTGTGCTGAGCTCCTATCTCATCCTGTGACTTTAGAATGCCTTAACCATCTGGGAATGCAGCCCAGTAGGTCTCAGCCTCATTTTACCTAGTTCCTATTTAAGACGGAGTTGCTCTGGTTCACGTGCCTCTGACATTAGTAGCTATCTTTTTTTTTGGAATAGAATGGGAGGCAGGTTTACCCTAAGCTGTTCCGAGCTCGACTTTCCCTTTTAGCTTAGTGATTTTTGGGTTTCAAGATTTATTTTCCTTTCACGTTTTAAAGAATATTACAAAGAATGTGGATGAAGTGACATATAGGGTCTGGTGTGTGGAAGGGAACAGAGCTTCTAGGTCTTCCCTGGAGCACCACCCTCCAGGAGCCTCCACATGTTCAACCATCTGGAAATTCTCCAAACCCTGTCCTTTGGGTTTTTCTGGAGGCTTCATTATGTAGGCATGATTGAGGAAGCCACTGGCCCTGTCCCTTCCCTGGAGGTTGGTGGGTGAGGCTGAAAGTCCCAACCCTTTAAGCACAAAGCTGCTTCCTCTGGCAACCAACCCCCATCCAGTGGTTTCAGGGACTTTCCAAACATTGCCTCATTCACATAAGCTCAGATGTATTTGAAAGGACTTGTAAATAATAAAAGATTGTCTTTCACCTTTATCCTTCAGGAGCTACTTTAGGAACCAAAACCAAAAGGCCAAATACTTTAGCAAAAAATATTCTTACTGTACTAGTCCGAAATAACAAGGGCTACTGGGGCTGAGAACCGGGAATCCTTGATGAAAACCAAATATATATCTGTCATAATAACACGGATAGAGGGGAGGTATCACATGTGGCCATGAGTCTTACAGGGCAGAGATGGTTCTATAATCAGAGCTAATCTAGAGTGAGAGGCACTTTTGCAAGGGTGATCACATGAGTAAGTTTGCTGCGGGACCTCCGGGAGGAGGGCTGGAGGAAGAAGACGGCAATGCTGGTTTGAAGCCGGTTCCCCAAAGGTGGGCAGCATTTTTGAGGTAGAAGAGATGATTGAAGCTGTGGAGGTAGACCATGTCTCTGGGGAAGGGAGTGCAGAGGTAGAAGAGAGTTAAGCAGATGCCACTGTGGAAAAGACATCCGTGAAGAATCAGGGTAAGAAAATGAGTACTTTTCCATGTGGATGGAGGAGTTACAAGAAGGGATTAAGGGAAAAATAATTTTTATCTGAGGAATGTGAGTCCTTTTAAATCATCAGGCCCAGAGAAGCATTAGCATGAGACAGCAACTGTACCCTCTCGAGCTATGTATTCGTCTCTTAAAACTGCTTGCCATTGCCACAGGTAGTTGTAAATTAATGTAACAATGCCTCACTGGACACTGTAGCCCACACTCTGTAGTCACTGTACCTCATTTTTGTCTTTAAAAATCTGCTTGTGTTTGGGAGGCCAAGGTGGGCCATTCGCTTGAGGCCAGGAGTTTGAGACTAGCCTGGCCAACATGACAAAACTCTGTCTCTACTGAAAATACAAAAATTAGTTGGGCATGGTGGTGCACACCTGTAATCCCAGCTACTCGGGAGGCTGAGGCAGAGGATCGCTTGAACCTGGGAAGCAGAAGTTGCAGTGAGCCGAGATCATGCCACTGGACTCCAGCCTGGGTGACAGAGCGAGACTCCATCTCAAAAAAAAAAAAAAAAATCTGCTTGTGGCCCAGTGCAGTGACTCACGCCATGCTTGCGATCCCAGTGCTTTGGGAGGCAGAGGCAGGAGGATCCCTTAAGGCCAAGAGTTCGAGACCAGCATGGGAGACATAGCAAGATTCCCATCTCTACAAAATATTAAAAAATTATCCAGGCGTGGTGACGCACACCTGTAGTCCCAGCTACTTACAAGGCTGAGGTGGGAGGGTCACTTGAGCCAAGGAGTTTGAGGGTGAAGTGAGCCATTATTGTGCCACCCTACTCCACCCTGGGCAACAGTGTGAGACCCCATCCAAAAACAAAAGAAAAACAAAATCTGCTTGTAACAAAGGTCAAACAGAGCTCACATCCGAGGTTAACTGAGTCTGAGCCTTCCTGGAAGCTGTCCTCACTTTGGCGCAAGTACATTCTTTAAATTATATTTTGTGCTGGAAGCACTGGCCCACACTTGTCTCAACTACTCAGGAGGCTAAGGTGGAAGGATCCCTTGAGCCCAGGTGTTCAAAGCTGCAGCAAGCCATTGTCACACCACTGCACTCCAGCCTAGGTAACAGAGCAAGACCTTGTCTCTAAGTGTAAATCAATAAATTATATTTTGTGCCTCAGTCTCTTCTTTTTAGGTCAACAGGGCTAAATATGAAATGTTATACAGTGGACCAGAAAAACACTACAGTTAGTTATTAAGGAAATATTGTCATATTTTGAGTGGAACCCAAATTGCAAGAAATTGAGGATCATGTAGTAGCCAGTTGTGATTATGATTGACAGTTTGGACTATGGAATCTGCTAGACCTGGGCCTGAACCCTAACTCTCCCCTTTAGCTGTGTGATCTTGTAAGCACTCTAAGCTTCAGTTACTTCATCTATATAAATTTGGATAATAATGGCCCCTACCTCTAAGAGACTAAAGATCAAATGAGATATATGTATAAAGAAGTTGGAATAGGCTGGACATGATGGCTCACGCCTGCAGTCCCAGGATTTTGGGAGGCTGAGGCAGGAGGATCGCTTGAGCTTAGGAGTTCAAGACCAGCCTGGGCAACAAAGTGAGATCATGTCACTACAAAAATTTAAAAAGTTAGCCGAGCATGGTGATGTGCGCCTGCAGTCCCAGCTACTGGAGAGACTGAGGTGGGAAGATCACTTGAGTCCAGAAATTTGAGATTATAGTGAGCTATCATTGCACCATTGTACTCCAGCCTGGGTAACAGAGTAAGACTCTGTCTCTATTTAAAATAAAATAATAAAAAAGAAAACAGAAAACAAACTTGGAAATAGGAATATATAAGGTGCTCAATAAAATTTCAGTTATGATTCTTGCTCAAACATCCGGTAAGCAGGAGGAAGGAGGATTTTATTAATTTCCTAGGGCTGCCATAACAAATTGCCAAAACCTGGGTGGCTTAAAGCATCAGAGATTCATTCTCTTGTACTGCTGGCAGCCCGAAATAACAGTATCAGGCCATACTTTCTCAGACGACTTGAAGGAAGGATCTTTCCTTGATTGTTCCAGCTTCTGGGAGCTCCAGACATTCCTTGGCTTGTGGCTGCATTGCTCTAATCTCTGCCTCTGTCTTCACATGGCCTTCTCTGTGTCTCTCAGTATATCAAAATATCCCTCTCCTTTCTTTATAAAGACACCAGTCATTGGATTTACAGCCCACCATAGATCTCTGATTATTTAAATCTAATGATTCTTAAGTAATTAATTCTGCAAAGACTCTATTTCCAAATAAGCTCACATTCTGAGGCTCTAGTAAAATGGGAGAGTTCCCTGACTTGGGTGTGGAGTGACCAAACAGGGATGTGGCTTGCCTGTTTGGTCACCCTGCACTCAAACCCCTAGGGGGAGCATACAGACAGGTAGGTACAGAGAGGCTGGCGAGAGTGCTTTGGGCTCTCGGCCCCGTAGTTGCATCTAGGGGTGGGTGTCTGTGACTCCCAAAGCCCAAGTGGGCATGTGTTACAGTGTGCTCCTTTAGCTTGGCCATCTGCAGATGGCTTGTGTGTTAATCAGCTCAATGGACCCTCTGCCTTATCACAAGGGCAGAGAGGGGCCCGATGTGACAGCCTTCTGTATCCCAAGCTGTTACCCAGTATCCTAAAAGAATCAGATCACACACAGGCTCAAAGGATGAGTGCAAGGTTTTATTGAGTGGTGAAGATGGCTCTCAGAGAGACGGATGGGGAGCCAGAAGGGGGATGGAGTGGGAAGGTGATCTTCCTTGGGAGTCAGTCAACCCAGTGGCCAGACTCTTCTCCGACCGCCCCTGGCCAAACTCCCCTCTGTGTCCAGACATCCCTCCTCTTCTCTGTTTCTCTGCCATGTCATTCTGCTATCACTGGCCTGCTGGTCTACTTGCCTCCTTGTCTCCTCACTTGTGGGTCTTGTCTGGAGTTTGGGATTCGGGGTTTATATGGGGGCAGGATAGGGAGCATGGTGAGCCATAAGGCAACTTTTTGGGTGTGAAAACAGAAACGCCTGTCTCATGTAGGGCCATGAGTCTTCAGGCTTGAGGGTGGGCCTTTGCCAGGGAGCTGCCCTCTTCTACCCAGTATTTCCCTGTCTCCTTCTGTATGACTGGGTGGACATGAATTTTGTTGGGACACTATTTGACCCACTACATGGGTGTAGAATGTTTTAGAGGAGCTTGGTGGTGAAGGGTGGAAGAGAAACATGACTATATTTTGTTTTTAGGGAAGGTTATTTCTTTGATAAGCTAGAAGAGACTTTGTGGTTTTGCAGGCAGAGGGAAGGAGACAATGAGAAGAAATGGAAAATTCAGGAGGGAATGCCTGATGTGCCCAGAAGAGAAGGAGGGCAGTAGAGAAACAGAAGTACAAATAGAGGACCAGGCTTGACCAAAGACAACGTTTCACCTGTAAGGTCAGTCGTGAAGACATAAAGAGTATGAGGCTGTAAGTATGGAAGTTGAAGAAGTTTTCACCTGGTCACTGAACTGTTTGGGCAGTTATTTACTGAGAATAAGTGAAGATAGAAAAGATTGGATGGGTTAACAAGGAACACTGAGGTTTGAAGAATTGCCTTGGAGTATGTGACAATGTGTGACCATGTGTGGAGCGCACCAAGGACCCAGCTGAGTTACCAGAAAGCCACTCATTGGAAAAGAACTTTGCTTAGTAATGACATTTACAAAACCAGCCAGCTGTGCTTGGTCAAATACGGAACTTTAGAAGAGAATCTCAGGACAGGTCATTCTTCTTTAAAATGACTCAACTAATGAAACAAAGCAAGACCTAAGCATAATAGTCACCATTAAATCAGAAGAAGAAAAAAACACTGCACAATTTAACATTCATCTCATTTCACATTTACTGCAAAAAACATTTCTAACAAATCCAGCCCACAAATTCAAATGATTTCCAGCTCTACAAACTTGGGGACAGGATTTATGGTTTATAATGAAAGAAAAAAATCTTGGAGGGCTAGGAGGGGCAGATGTGTTCTCAGTGAATCAGATATAGAATGACAGAGGGTTATCATTTCCATATAGATTCTGCTATAGATTTCCAGGATAGCAAGACAACAAAAGTCACGTATCTACATATATAGCCATGCACCTATGTGGTAGCATATATACATAGCTATCTTTTCAATCACATGGGATGTAATTGAAAGTGCTGGCTATTGTGATTTGCATTAGTATTTCTTTGGGGCTGCTATCAATCAGAATGGTAAAATTAACCACCCATAAATAGATATAAAGCTTTGTCAGAATCTTTGTGATCAGGGTCCATGCCCAACCCTTATGGGTGATGAGCAGGAATAAGGTGATGGCATCCCATATTCACTATTTCAGATTCAGACAACTTTCCATTCTGGGTCCTGATGGCCACTGTCCAGTCACAAGAGATAGAACTCCCAGCAGAGCCCAGAAAACTGTTAGACCCAGGGGATAAAGAACAGGGAAGCCAAAGTTAGCTCACTTTAAAAGGTAATAGCAGAAGTCCACTCACAACTCTTGCTGTTACCGAACCAAACTGGGGTCTTCTCACCTGGTGCAGCAAAACCAAGCACTGGCATTGGGATTGCAGCCAGAGAAAATGGGGCCTTTTTTGCAGGACACCCAGCAAGGAGAATCAGGCAGCTCATGCTTAAGACCTGAAGTCCCTGATGGATTACAGGTAAGAGTTTGTAAAGGTAGGGAGGCAGAGGTTACAGGCAAAGTCATAAATCAATACATGGCAACTATATATTGGTTTGACCTAGAAAGGCAGGATGTCTGGGTCAGGGAGGGCACGGGTCATAGGTGGATTCAAAGATTTTCTGATTTGCCGTTGGTTCAGGAGGCAGAGCTTTATCTAAAAATTTGGGATCCGCAAAAAAGAATGTAAATTCTGGCTTGTGAGGATGACCTCCTCCAGGCCCTTCAGGAAGAAATTTAGAACAAAGAACTCTTGTCAGAGTTCATTCCTCAGTTCCCCTTTATCTGAGGTGTATGTGCCAGCGGTTCCATTTGTTGGGGGTTTAAGTTCCTGAAACAACTCAGAGAGATATGGTAAGACATTATCTTTAGTTTCTATGTGGAATCAAACATCTCGTGATTCTAACTTCCTTCGCTATAGTTTTAAGCTACTATTACTTTCTTGCTTATCAAGTTGCTCACTTACTTCTCAGGGTGAGCTAGATGCCTGGAATTTCTATAGAAAGAACTCAAGATTTTCCTTGACTTCCACGCTTGTGAGAGGCTGTCTGGCAGGCCCCTAAGAGGCATCCCTGCTCCGTCTTATTGCCATGTTAGCCTGGTGGTTGCAAGGACTTTAGGCTCCTGAGGTTCCATTGAACTAGCTGGGCTAGTCCAGTCCTTAGACCTTTGAACTCAAGACAGTGTCTTTTTACCTTTAGCACAGTTTCTTGGTGTCCCATTGACCTAATCAACCTTACCAAGCAGGTCTTTGCTTTAGTATGAATGCTCAACCACCCCTGACCTGCACAAGTGACTTGGGACTGTAACTCCCAGGTGCCATCATTGGACAACTGATTCATACCTTGTTTCTCCATCTTGAAGGTCCAGAAAACAGGAACATCTGGTATCCCAAGTATGTGAGAGATTTAGATTAAGTCAGCCTACATACAATCTGATTAAAGAGCACTGTGAAAATGTCAAATGCTATAAATATGGATAATATAGTAGTAACTGAGAAGCAGCTTGGTTAATTGAAGCCAGTCCCAAGAGCTATCCTATAATTGTGGGGTGATTGTATCTGGTGTGCCCTGAAGCATGGCAAAGATCTTTTATGCAAAGAGACAACTCAAATAATTTTGCATCCCATTAATGTCTAAGATACAACTTTAACCTAGGAAATAATGCTAAGCATTCTTAAGAGTTTGATAAGTAAAGAGAATGTCTTGACTTAGGCACCAACTGTTTGTCTTTATGGCATGTGACCCCAGTCACCAGCTGGCAGTTCTAAAAGAGAATGGGTCCTCCATTGTACCTCAGGCTCTTGACAAATCCATCTGAGTGTGAAATAACTAGAAAAGTTTTTCTCTGACCTGAATAGATGAGAAAAAAATATGAAAAATCAGGGATGAGGATTACACTCTCAAGGTCAACAATTCCTAAGTCAATAACCAGGACTCCAGTGTTTACAATACTGACATTACCTTTTCTTTTTCTTTTTCTTTTCTTTTCTTTTTTTTTTTTTTTTTTTGAGATGGAGTTTCTCTCTTGTTGCCCAGACTGGAGTGCAATGGCGTGATCTCCATTCACTGCAACCTCTGCCTCCCAGGTTCAAGCGATTCTCCTCTGGGAATCCTCAGCCTCCCACATAGCTGGGATTAAAGGCACCCGCCACCATACCCGACTAATTTTTTTTTTTTTTTTTTGTATTTTTAGCAGAGATGTGGTTTCACCAGTTAGTCAGGCTGGTCTTGAACTCCTGACCTCAGGCAATCCACCCGCCTTGAACTCCCAAAGTGCTGGTATTACAGGGACATTACCTTTTCTTGAAATGTGAACAGAGGCCAGATGCGGTGGCTCATGCCTGTAATCTCAGCACTTTGTAAGGCAGAGGTGAGAGGATTGCTTGAGCCCAGGAATTTGGGACCAGCCTGGGTGACATAGTGGTATCCTGCCTTTAAAAAGACAATTAAAATTTAAAAAAAAGTAGATATCTCCTTTCTTCTTTCATATCTTGATGTTAGCCACATTCCTAAATAATCCCCCATAATGACTATTATGCTTTTAATTTGACAGATTAAACCTCCAGATCACAGATTTATTATTTTATTTTTTTTTTTTTTGAGACAGAGTCTCTCAATCTGTCACCCTGGCTGGAGGGCAGTGGCGCGATCTCGGCTCACTGCAAGCTCCGCCTCCCGGGTTCACGCCATTCTCCTGCCTCAGCCTCCCAAGTAACTGAGACTACAGGTGCATGCCACCACACCTGGCTAATTTTTTTGTATTTTTAAGTGTTAGCCAGGATGATCTCGATCTCCTGACCTTGTGATCCGCCCGCCTCGGCCTTCCAAAATGCTAGGATTACAGGCTTGAGCCACCGTGCCCTGTGATTACAGATTTATTTATTTAAAACTTCCAGATTACAAATTTATTTTTAAAATGTTGCTGTGGAATGAGTACAGAAGGGATTGATGTAAAAATATGTGTGTACTCTGCAGTTTCCTTCTGTACCTTTTCACAGGTTTGGTGTGGTTTTTTATTTGTTTGTTTTGTTTTGTTTGATTTTTGAGACAGGGTCTCACTCCATCACCCAGGCTGGAGCATAGTGGCGCAATCTTGGCTCACTGCAGTCTCAACCTCTTGGACTCAAGTGATCCCCCCACCTCAGCCTCCTGAGTAGCTGGGACTACAGGCACACACACCACACCCAGCTAATTTTTGTATTTTTGTAGAGACAGGGCCTTGCTATGTTACCCAGGCTGATCTCAAACTCTTGGGCTCAAGCAATCGGCCTGCCTCACCCTCCCAAAGTGCTGGGATTACAGGTGTGAGCCACCACACCCGGCCTTTCACAGATTTATGTCTGGATGAATGATTTCATTCTTGGGCCTCTCCCTGGATAATCTGAACTTCTAAATCTTGAATACCTACCCACCTCTTTTCCCACGTCTTCAATCTGCAATTCCATCTGCCTCCTAGGCATCTCCACTCCAGTGAACTGCAGGCCCCTTCTACTCATTATGGCTGAAATAGAGCTCAGCTCAAACCCCCACCCCATCTACCTGAGCCCTCCTCCCATGCTCCCAGCTCAGCGAATGGCACTCCCCAGAAAGCCAGAGCTAGATATGTTGGTGTTATCCTTGATTCCTTCTTGTTTTTTCACCCTCTATTTCCGGTTGGTCTGGGTCTTGCTAATTTTAATCCTGACTATAATTGAATCCATCCCTACCTTAATCCAAGCTACAATTCTTTTTTATTTTTATTTATTTATTTTTTGAGATAGGGTTTCACTCTGTTGCCCAGGCTGGAGAGCAGTGGCATGATCTTGGCTCACTGAAGCTTGAACATCCTGGGCTCAGGTGGTCCTCCCACCCCAGCCTCCTGAGTAGCTGGAACTACAAGCAAGCACCACTGTGGCTGGCTAAGTTTTTGTATTTTTAGTAGAGATGGGGTTTTGCCATGTTGTCCAGGCTGGTCTTGAACTCCTGGACTCAAGCAATCTGCCTGCCTCACCCTCCCAGAGTGCTGGGATTACAGGCGAGAGCCACCTGCCCAGCCTCAAGCCACAATTCTTTCTTGCATAGATTGCTGTCTTAGCTTCTAGGCTCTGCCTCAATTCTCGTTCCCCATGAAATGTGTTCATGTCCTGTTCCTGCTTCAGATCCTTTAATGACATGCCCTTGACATTAAGATAAGGTCTGAATTCCATTATATGGCCTTTGAGTCCTTTCTTGTCTCTCTAACTTTATCTCTAGCCATTTCCCACCACATCAGAACCTTCTCTCAATCCTTTAAACAGGCCATACTCTCTTCCCTCACCCCCATTAGACTCCACAAGGACAGGAAGGATAGTTGCCTCGATTGTCTTCACATTCCTAGGGCCCAATGCAGCATCTGGCCCTTGATATATGGCCATGGTCTGTGGGTCTTTGGTGCATTGCAGTTTCCCTTCTAACTGGTCATTATAAAAAATGTACTTTTATTTTATAAAAATAAAATAAAATAAAACAGCATCTTGCTTTGTTGCCCAGGCTAAAGTGCAGTGGCATGATCATAGCTTACTGTAGCCTCAGACTCCTGAGCTCAAGCGATCCTCCTGCCTCAGCCTCTCAAGCAGCTGGGACTACAGGAGCTCGTCACTATGCCCTGCTCTGTGTGTGTGTGTGTGTGTGTGTGTGATGGGGTCTTGTTATGTTGCCCAGGCTAGTCTTGAACTCCTGGCCTCTTCATGATATCCTCCCACCATGGCCTCCCAAAGCACTGGGATTACAGGCATGAGGCACCTCTCCTGGCTTAAAGATGTATTTGTAAGCTTTTTTTTTTTTTTTTTTTTTTTTTTTTCCACAGGGTCTCATTCTGTCACCCAGACTGGAGTACAGTGGTACAATCTTGGTTCACTGCAGCCTCAACTTCCCAGGCTCAAGTGATACTCCTGCCTCAGCCTCCTGAGTAGGTGGGGCTACAGGTGCCCACCACCATGCCTGCCTCAGCCTCCCAAAGTGCTGGGATTACAGGCATGAGCCACCTTGCCTGACTTAAAGATGTATTTTAATTCCCATATTCCTCTCTTGAACTCCTGTCAGACCAAGTAACCTTATCCTCCTAAGACTGTTTGTACTATACTATATTATACCGCACGTCCACATTATTACCAGTGAAATACACGTTATTATGTAGGCAGTGGAGGTTGCACGTATCATTTACAAAATAAGGCTCTTCCTATAGAAGTCACACCTGTCTTCCATAGCAACTGGTTTCGCAAGTCTATCTAGGTGTTTGTCTCCTCTTCTCATTTCAATCTAAAGCCCTTCTGATCTGGATGCCCTATCTCCAGGACATGAATATTAATCTCGACCCTCTTGAGGGACATTCCTTCCCTAGTCATGTGTCAGTTTGCTGTTTCACAGAATGTTGAAGTTTTGCGTTGTTGAAGTGTTGCAATATTTGGAGACTCCGATAGTCAGAAATTTCTTCTTTATGTCTAACAAATTGCTCGTGCTTTAATTTTGAAATAGGCACTCTAGGAAGGGAGAGTTCCACACATCTCTCTGATCCCCACCTCCCACCCCCCATAATCTTACAGTGAAGAGTAGAGATCCATGAAGCCCATTCCTTCTTTCATGGCACCCGGCCCTGGAGTCTGATTCTCCCATGTTTACAGAACAACACCAATCATGGGTGACTTGGACACTCCATTTTATGTTTTTATTTTTATTTTTCACAAATTTGTGTGTCATACTCAAATCTTCTCTGTATCATTCCAATTTTTGTATATGTGCTGCTGAAGCGAGCACTATTTTTTTTAAATCTAATGAGATAAGGTTTATTTTGTTTCCTCGTGTAATTTCAAAGGAATTACTAGTTTATCAAATTTTAAGCAACATATTATTAGGAAAATAATGCGAAAAGTGTCTTTCTCTTTGCCACATCAAAGAAGAAGGGATAGATTTTTAAAAATTCAATAACTTCTGAAAACTTACAGAAGAAAGTCTGAACAAATTCACTTTAGATGACAAAGTCTTTGAAGAATGAGGGGACTGCTCTCAAGATGACAGTGTGAAGAAGATGATATAAATGGATGAAATGGAATTCCAGGGAGGTTCCTTTTCTGTGATCCTTCACTATTCTTACCATGCCAATCTGTAGCTCTGAATAAACCCAAACAGGCCAGGTGCAGCGGCTCACGCCTGTAACCCCTCCCAGCACTTAGGAATGAGGAAGTGAGAGGATCGCTTGAGCCCAGGAGTTCGAGACCAGTGTGAACAACATGTAAAACCCATGTCTCTACAAAAAATATTAATGAAAAAAATTAGCTGGACGTGGTGGTGTACACCTGTGGTCCCAGCTACTTGGAACGCTGAGATGGGAGGAGGATCACCTGAACCTAGGAAGCTGATGCTGCAGTGAGCTGTGATTATACCACTGCACTTCAGCCTGGGTGACAGAGCAACACCCTGTCTCAAGATAAATAAAAACACAAACACCTGTCTCCTTTGTTCTTCATCACAGGCTGCTGTGCTTGGGTATGGAAATTGGTATCTCATTACACAACATCAGCTGTGCCTTCAATATTGCTCACGAGTCTTCTTACTCATGAGTCTTCCTTGTTGATGTCCTGTTCCCAATCAGACCGCACCTGGTTTCATACACAATTCTGGAGCCACATATCCAGAGAGACTGAGATAAGCTGAAGCGTGTGCAGAAGCTTAGAAATTCAACCTGTGCCTTGTGAGCAGTTCTTGAAAGAATGTTTGATGTTTAGTTTGAAGAACAGGAGAACTGATTTCTGAAGTCCAACAGTCATTCAGGAGGTTCCAAGAACTAGAACTTGGACTAATTGTCAAGAATTGCAGAGAGAAAGAGTCAAGGGTCAGTACGAGGAGGAACCTTATAAGCGTTCTCCAAAAATAGAATGGGCTCCCTGAGGAGAGAATTCCCTTCACTGGAGCTGATTATATCACAGTCTAATCTGTCACAGGTGGCTGAACTAGAATGCTGGGATCCCTTGTAACCAAGAGATCCTATTATTCTGTGTTGTAGCTTTCAAATTTATTTTTTAAATGTTTTCTCATTGCATTAGCACAAGAGATACATCATGATGATTAAAACTGGGCTTTTGCCAAGGAGGAGGATAAGAAGACAAAAAAAAAAAAAGGATAATTACTGCATGGCATTAGAAGTGCCATACTAAAAGGGCATCTAAGAGCACAAAAGAGGAAGTGACTACTGAAGAAGTCAGAGGCTTTCACGAAGGAGGTGAGTTTTAAGCCCAATCTTGTAGAATTGAGCCAATGTGTTCATAATCAAGAAGGAGCAAGTACAGTCATTTTGGAAAATAATGTGGAGGTTCCTCAAAAAACCAAAAATAGAATTACCATATGACTCAGCAACTCTGCTTCTGGATATATATCCAAAGGAATTGGAATTGGAACGTCTAAGAGATCTGCACACCTCTGTTTATTTCAGCATTATTCACAACAGCCAAGATAGGAAGCAACCTAACTGTTTAGCAGTGGATGAATGAATAAAGAAAAAGTGGTATATACACACGCAATGGAATACTACATACAACCTTTAAAAAACAAGGAATGTCATTTGAGACAACACAAATGGAATCAGAGGACATCATGTTAAGTGAAATGAGCCTGGCACAGAAAAACAAATAATGTATCATCTCACTTACATGTGGAATCTAAAAAAGTTCAATCACATGCAAATGGAGAGTAGAAAGAAGGGTGGGTACCAGAGCCTTCACAGAGAAGGAGGGATAGAGAAAGGGGAGATGTTAGTCAAAGGGTACAAACTTTCATTTAGACTAGAGATAAGAAATAACATAGTGATCTACTGAACTGCATGGTGACTACAGTTAATAACAACATATATTTCAGGACCAGGCACGGTGGCTCATACCTGTAATCCCAGCACTTTGAGAGGCCAATGTGGGTGGATTGCTTGAGCTCAGGAGTTCAAGACCAGCCTGGACAACATGGTGAAACTCCATCTCTACCAAATATACTACAAATTAGCCAGGCATGGTGGCACATGCCTTTGGTCCCAGCTACTTGGGAGGCTGAGGTGAGAGGATCACTTGAGCCTGGGAGACCAAGGCTGCGGTGAGCTGAGATCGTACCACTGCACTCCAGTCTGGGTGTCAGAGTGAGACCTCATGTCAAAAAAGAAAAAAAAAAAGTCAAATAAAATTTTAAAAATTATTTAAAAAGAAATAATAATGTATATTTCAAAACTGCTAAAAGTATAGATGTTTAATATTCTCACCACAAAAAAGTGATAAGTAGGTAAAGTGATAGATATGTTAATGTGCTAGATTAATCTCTACAATGCATACATTGGAGATCAAAACATTACATTGTACTCCACAAAATACACAATTATTTGTTAATTATAACTAATAAATTAATAGAAGGAAGAGCCATAAGCAAAAGTACAGGAGAATTAGATGTGCATGTTGTGTGTAGCCCAATGTATATAAATGGCTTTAAATGGCACTGCACCTTTGCTTTCTAACAAAAGTTAAACTTTCATTTCCCCTAATTCAATCAGCAGACTTTTACTGAGCACTTATACTGTATACGATATTGGGAGGTGAGAAGCTTTAAAGCTTTGAAAGTAATCTAAGACCCGATTTTTAACAACCTTATAAGAGCTCAAGGTCATGATGCCTTATGTTTGTTATGAGACCACAAGAAATTCTTGAAGACTTGAAGCCCAGGGATGAAAAGATTAAATAGGTGTTGTAGAAAGTTGTGATGTCTTGTATGAGGTGGTGTGGACTTCGGAGCCCTTGAGGTTAGGAGACTTCTGACCTGGTGTGGCGAAGCTGGAAATAGGGAGGAAGGGATGGAGTCAATAATTATTTCAGTAGTAGATATGATAAAACTGAAATATGGGGATTGTGACGAAGCAGGATCAGTTGAACATGACTCAGAAATTTCTGGTTAGAGTTCTGAGTGGAAGATGAAAACATTGCAGGAACATAAGATGATGAAGAGTCTGATTTTAAACGTGTCAATTTAGAGGTGTCTAGGGACATCCAGCTGGGACAATCTGATGATTCTCAGAAATATGGGCCTACAGCCCAGATGAGAAATGGAGGCTGGTAATAACAAGTTAGAGTCACCGTAAATCAATCATCTCTGCCCTGGATGCCTCCCCTCCTTTCCTCTGGAAATAGAGCCTCCTTTATTCCAGGAACAGCTCCTCTATCCTACCCCACAGTCCCCACCATGAGGCTCTCTTTGGAGCTGCCGGGTTCCTCCATCACCACATCCCCTGGCCACTGTTGCCTGATCCAGAGGCAGGTGTCTGATTCAAGAGAAGCTAAGTATGGTTCCTTCATGGGGATGTTTTTAAAATTTAAACATCCAACATGTACAAAAGTCTACAGAATAGCATAACATTCAGTGTGTTGTCCTGGGTCTTAAAAAGACAGACAAACAGAATAGCATAACAAACTGCCATCTGTGTAATACCCAGCTTCAACAATGATTCATTGGCCTATCTTGGTTCAGCCATGCGTCCATCTTTTTCCTCCCTCGTCATATTATTTTGAAGCAGTTACCAAATATCTGGGATTTCACTCTCTGGTATTGGAAGGTGTAGGATGTAAATAGACAGGAGTGGTTTGCAGCCATGCTTCTCTCATGTTGAACAAGTCAGTCTAAAGGAGGAAAAGATGAAACCGACATGAAGAAAAAAATAGGAAGAAAGAGTCCTGGAAGCTTTGAGTCTGTGGTTCCCAATGTTCCAGAGTCCTGTCCACAGTTTGATTGTTCCATCTGTAGATTCTCTGAGCCCAAAATCTTCCTTCCAGCTTTAACCAGGTTGAGTAGGATATCAGTCCCTTACTACCAGGCATTCTGACTAATACACATCAGTATTCATCTAATGATTGAAGCCATCCTGGGAGGTTGTTCTCTCTTGTAAAAACAGCTTCCCTCCCCACTGAATGTCCAAATCCTTTAACACAAAGGCCACCTCCTTGGTGGCAATTTCCCTAATCCTAGTAGGAGGAAGTGGCCTCTCCTATTCCTGAATCACAGGGCACCTTGTCTACACACCCTCATGGTGTGCCTCATATTCTCTTATTTTAGAGCCATTTGGGTGCATGTGCTAGCTTTTTGCTACAAACTGTAAGCCTCTTGAAAACATACAAAAAGACTTGAAGCAGTTTTTTTTTATTTCTAATCTCACCTCTCAACATCATATAGAGTATAAGTTCTTGGTAAAAGCCTGCTGATTGAATGAGGGGAAAAAAGTTGAACTTTTGTTGTGAAATAAAGGTGCATTTAAAGGTTGAGAGAAATGCATGGAAAGAGATTCAGGGCAGTTTCTCCAGTCTTCTTACATCAATTCTGTGCAACAGAAAGGGAGTGTATAATAATCATTCAAAAATACAGTCATAATAAAACCAAGAAAGCAGCACCCTAATTGTATAATATTAATTTAATGAAAACATAATGGCTACCAACATGAAACCATGGTTACTGCCTTTTTCAAAAAACTCCGTAATGAAAATGTACTGGACTATAATTTATTTCATCTAAAAGAAGTATGCTATGCTTTAGAGTTCTCAAACTTTATCATGCACCGGAATCATCTGGAAGACCCTGTTAAAAGGTAGGTTCTGATTCAGTAGGTCTGGGGTGGGTTTGAGAAGATGGCTTTCTGACAAGGCGAGCTCCCCAGTGACGCTGATGCTATGAGTCCATGGGCCACACTTTGAGGAACAAGAATGTATACCAGTGATTCCCAAAAGTGGCTGCCCAGTGAAACCATCAGGGAGCTTCAGAAACGAATGACGCCTGTGTTTCACCCCAGGTCTTGTGATTTAATTCACCTAGGGTGTGGCTAGACTTTGGAAATTTTTAAAGATCTCCAAGTGATTTGAATATACAGACAAGTTTGGGAATTACTGCTCTGTTCATTACAGAAGTAGACTCCGAATGGCCAGATCTGGGCTCCACCTCTGTTACTTTCAGACTGGCTGGGTTATCTTGGGAAAATCAGTTCATATCTCTGATCTTCAGTTTCTGATCTCCAACAGGGAGGTCATAAATCCATTGATCACATTTTCAAGAAACAAACTAGAGAAGGTGTAGGGAGATTTTTGTAGCCTCTAAAGTTCTGCATGGATATGAAGAATTAATGGGAATGAGTCTAGATCAGAACTCTCCAATATGATAGCCGCTAGCCACATTCAACAATTAAGCTCTTGAAAGGTGGCCAGGATTAAATGTTGAAAATATTTAAGCCAGGCGTGGTGGCTCATGTCTGTAGTCCCAGCTACTCAGGAGGCTAAGATGGGAGGTTCTCTTGAGTCCAGCAGTTCAAGGCTACAGTGAGCAATGACTGCCCCACAGCATGCCAGCCTGGGAGGCAGAGCAAGACTCCTGTCTCTAAAAAAATTTAAAAATAAAGGGGAAAAAATAAAACATTTTAGATATCTTGGATTAAATATATTAAAATTGGCCAGGCACGGTGGCTCATACCTGTAATTCTAGCACTTTAGGAGGCCAAGGCCGGTAGATCACCCGAGGTCAGGAGTTCTAGACCAGCCTAGCCAACATGGTAAAACCCCGTCTTTACTAAAAATACAAAAATTAGTAGGACGCAGTGGCATGCACCTGTAGTCCCAGCTACTAGGGAGGCTGAGGCTGGGGAATCCCTTGAACCTGGGAGGTGGAGGTTGCAGTGAGCCAAGATTGCACCACTGTACTCCAGCCTGGGTGACAGAGTGAGACTCCTTCCCCCCCCCCCGCAAAAAAAAAAATTAAAATTGACTTCACTTCTCTCCGTCTCCCTATTTATTTACTTAGTTTTTTTCAATCCTGCTCCTTCTGTAGGTTTTTGTTTGTTTGTTTGTTTGTTTAAGAGACAGGGCCTTGCTCTGTCACCCAGGCTGGAGTGCAGTGGTGTGATATTGGCTCACTGCAGCCTCAGTTTCCTGGGCTTAAGCGATACTCCTACCCTAGCCTTCTGAGTAGCTGGGACTACAGACACATGCCCCAACACCTGGCTCCCTGACTTCCACCTGTTTGTTTGTTTCTTTGTTTCTATCTTTCTTTCTTTCTTTCTTTTTGTAATGTGGCTATTAGCAAATGTAAACTTATATATGTGGCTCACCTTGTGTTTCTATTCAACAGTGCTGGCCTAGACTTTTTAAAGAAATGGCAGATGGCAAAAAAATTAACTTTACATTCCCAACTGCTAACACAGGAATTCTAAGTTCCTCCCAAATCCAATACAAATAAATGTTGAAAAGAATATCCTAGATGAATGAGCTATTTCAATGTGCTGTCAGTCATTAAACTGAAACATTCTCAGTATCAAGGTGGGATACACATAATATTACATACCTGGAGGTACAGCTCAAAGGAAAGGTACACTCTCTTTACAAAGGAGAAAAGAGATGGGCCATCACTGAAACAGATATTGTATGGAAAAAAGAAACATACTAGTTTTGCGGGGGAAATGGCAAAAAAAGAGCAATCAGGATCTAATGTCTCCACCTCTCATTTTCTTGCCCATGTGCCTCCTGGGCCTTATCACAGTCCCATAAGAGAGACTGAATTCCAATGGCTGGGACTTCTTGGCCAGAGCCCAGAGCAGTAGAGAATTCTGATCTAGATTCGGATGTGATACAACCAGCCTTGCCACTTGCAGCATGTGACTGCCTGTGTTAGTCATTTTCATGCTGCTGATAAAGACATACCCAAGACTAGGGCAATTTTACAAAAGAAAGAGGTTTAATGGACTCACAGTTCCACATGGCTGGGGAGGCCTCACAATCATGGTGGAAGGTGAAAGGCACGTCTCACATGGTGGCAGACAAGAGAAGAGAATGAGAGCCAAGTGAAAGGGGTTTCCCCTTATAAAACCATCAGATCTCATGAGACTTATTCACTACCATAACAGCAGTATGAGGGAAACTGCCCCCATGATTCAGTGATTTCCCACTGGGTCCCTCCCACAACATGTGGGAATTATGGGAGCTACAATTCAAGATGAGATTTGGGTGGGGACACAGCCAAACCGTATCACTGCTGTAATTAATCCACAGTACCAGAGGATTTCATAGTAGGTAAGGACACTTTGTGAGGTAGGGGTGTCCAGCACAGCACCCCAGGGTTCTGGAGCAAGGCCATGCCATTCGCAGCAGAGAATTCGTCACCATTTGAGAAGCAGATCCTGTGTGCTGCAGGGTCCCATTTGAGACCATGCATCAGGGTTTGGACACCGGCACACCCACCAAGTCATTAGGTAGGACGGGCACAACAGCAGTGCACAATGAAAATAGTCTATTTGCGATCTGTCCTGACGGGTCTTGGAGGGCACAAGTAAGTTCTACAAACAGAACATCTAATAGGCCAAGCGTGGTGGCTCACACTTATAATCCTAGCACTTTAGGAGGCTGAGGCAGGAGGATTGCGTGAGGCCAGGAGTTCAGAGCCAGCCTGGGCAACATAGTGAGATTTCATCTCTACAAAAAATAAAAATAAAACATTAGCCAGTTGTAGTGGTGTGCACCTGTAGTCCCAGCTACTTGGGAAACTGAGGTGAGAGGATTGCTTGAGCCCAGGGGTTCAAAGCTGCAGTGAGCTGTGATCATGCCACTGTACTCCAGCCTGAGTGACAGAGCGAGAACCTGTATATATATAAATATATCCATACAGCTCTTTAATTCATCATAATTTATTTAAGCAGTCTACCCATTTGGGGACATTTGTCTTGTTTGAATTGCTGGTTGTTTAAATTATTCCATGCTTAATTTCTATTCTGTGCTTATAGGTTTAAAAAATTGGAACTAGTTGTTTTATTCTGCCTTTATGTAAACATTTTTCTTATGATTTTTGCCATTTGTATTTTTTAATTAAATATCCTGTTTATTCCTTCTGTTTGTATTTCTATTGGAAAAGATCAAAATTCATCTGCATTATCTTAAAAATCAAAAATTACTGTAATGGCTTTAACTAAGTTATTTACTTCTGTTGCACCAAGGCAGTTGCTCACACCATGACCTCCTGGGGAAGTTTCCCCACAACCACTGATAGAGGAAAGAAAAATCCAAAACTGGATCATGAATCAGTCAGCTCAATATGCTGGTTCAAGCCAAAGATGGACTGCTGCCACTATTGTCCCACTCAGGAGTGGCCCTGAAAACAGCCAGATAGCCTCTCAGTGGACAGAGCTTCTGAAGGTGCACCTGGTCATCAATTTGATATGGAGGGAAAAGAAAAGAAAATATACTAAGGCAATGGAACGGACTTGCCACGTGGTGTTGGTTACCTGTTTCGTTTGTGGTTATGAAGTCTAAGCTGAACCACTCACTCAGCTTCAGCACCTTTTCTCTGGTGACAGTCAGATAATTGGAAGCAAGTACAAAGAAATCTAAAAGTTGCATTCAACCAGGGTTGGAGTTCTGCCAGGCAAATATGATAAAGGGAAAAAGGCACAGGGGAGATGAAGGCATTTTAAGGAACTGATTGTAATGATGAGAAATGAAGACATGAGGGAGGTAATGGGATATTGAAAATTTAATGTGGAAAAGAAGGAGGGGAAATCAATGGATTTAGTCAAATAATTGTTGAAGTGGGGTATTAGAGAAAGTAAGCTCGGAAGAGAGAAAGACGTTTGAAAGGAAGATTTCAGAAAAGGTGAATCTACCAGGGGTACTTGGTCTAGAATATGGCAATGGGAAGAGGGGATTGTGCTAGGGTAGAGGGAAGGAGGTTAAGGAATTGAAGGGCTAAGGGAGTGAAGAGTTAGAGACTGAAATCACCAAGAATTAAAGCCTACGTGAGGTTAGAGAGGAAGACAGCAAGCCAGGAGGCCAATTCAATTCCTTCATGAATACAGGAGTGACCAGGAAATCAGCTGGTGACTGCAGGGGGTAAGTGCCAGGTCAGATAGCTGGAAGGAATAAGTTGGAAGCAGCTGAGTGTTGTGAGGGAAGGAGGAAAGCTGGAGTGACTTGGAGGGAACAATGGGGTCAAAGAAGGTATCTTGATCTCTTCTCCTGGCCCTCATCAGCCAAAACAATCTAAATTCAACAGTAGGGTTTGATTTAAACAGCAAAGAGTTTATTGCTAGACATAGGCAGTAACCCTCTGAGATATGTATTATCCCCATCTTACAGATGTTAAAACAGTGACATCTCTTTACTCCTGTCCACAAAGTGGAAACAAAGCCAAATAAGCAAAGCAGGTATAATTAGTGTAAAATAAATTGATAACTTTAAGTAAGAAAAAACTTTTCATGCACAAAAAATACCAGACTTCTTTGTGTTGATGGGAGAGGAGTGCTTGTTACAAAAACATTATACCTTCATTATAACATGTAAACAGAGACAAGCAAAAGAACAAAAAGAAAACTCATAATCCCACTCTGTAATGTTAACTCTCACTAACACATTAACATATATTATTTAGATCACACATGTATATATATATGCATATATATTCAAATAATTCTATTTCTGCCAAGATAAGATCATATCCATACAGCTCTTTAATTCATCATAACTTATTTAAGCAATCTACCCATTTGGGGACATTTGTCTTGTTTGAATTGCTGGTTATTTAAATTATTCCATGCTTAATTTCTATGCTATGCTTATAGTTTTAAAAAATGATAACTAGTTGTTTTATTCTGCTTTTATTTAAACTTTTCTTCTTACGATTTTTGCCATTTGTATTTTTTAAAATTAAATATCCTGTTTATTCCTTCTGTTCATATTCCTATTGGAAAAGATCAAAATTCATTTGCATAATCTTAGACATCAAAAATTACTGTAATGGTTTTAATAAACAACTGCAGTCTCTTCTTTCGGCTGTTTCCCATGACTTGTTTTTTTGGTCATTTTTGTCCTTACATTCCCGAGTTGGTTGCCAAATCTTGGACTAAGCCAAAATGTCTTCCTGTCCTTTTCAAACTCTTTGTTATCTTCTGTTTCAGAGGATGGAGGAGGTAGGTGGATACTTATACCTTCTCTGTCCTTATTGGGTGCTAGAAACTTTACCCTCTCAGATTTAAACCTGAAAGTAACATTTAAATGCACAATTCCTAAGTCAATTTGAGAAGTCTAACACAAATTCACCTGGAATATCTTTCCAGGTTTTTCTTTGTTCTTTTCTTACCTTGGTATTATGTTCTCTACACTTGAGCTAAAATCTTTCAGCATATGGATATACCATAACACATGAAAACTGCTCTCAATATATTTAATTCCCAGTGCTCTTCCTCTTTCTATCTGGGTTATTGCCTTTCTGGGATAACTATGCAATTCCCCTCCCCAATTTCTCTCCTTTCTGCAGCCTTTATATGGAGTTAGACAGAGGGAACATTTGAGGATTGGACTGAAACTCTGAAATTGTCTCCAAGCCATGGTGCAGGGAAACAGAACCCAAACAAACAGCAGGAATCCTGCTGGGTGGAAGAAATAGAGATTAGAGTTCATGGCTGCATAGGCTGCTGGAGTCAGTGTACTTGTAAGAAGAAAGCCTCAGAAAAAGAGGGAAAAAAAATCTGCACACACTCACAAATTCCATCATATCTTTGACTGAATCGTAAAAGATGCATGGGTAGGCTGAGATTCCAGGTGACCAGAAGGCTAGAGAGCAAAGCAAAGATTTCAGTACTGGACGGTGCTGGGGAGCTTTTGAAGTTCAGGAGTACCCAGAGTAGACGTACTTGGTTAACATGTGAGCTTTCAGTTGAGACTCTAGAAAGATTGTACCATAGGAATAAGAACCATTTATTAGAAGTAAGGGCTACCCTTTAGAAACTAGGGCAAAACTATAAAAGACTTGCCCTAAATAAGCCTAAAACCAATCCTCAAGTCTCAACATGATCAAAGTGATCATTTGGTAATTTTACTTTGTTCAAGAACAAAATTTAACACTCTCTTAAGGAGTATTACATAATCCAGAGCCTCTGCAATGTACCATCCACAACATTTTGCATACAAGAAAATTATTAGATACACAAAGAGGCAGGAAAAAAGAGACCAATTACCGAAGAATGAAACAGTCAATAGAAGCAGACTCAGAGATGACCCTGGTATTGGAGTCAGCACACAAGAACTTCTTTTGATTAATATTTTTTAGAAAATAGAGGAAAAAAGAATGAAATAGGTAAAAAGAATAAACATTTCAATAAAAAACTAAAATATATTCTTCAAAAACCAAGTAGACACTTTAGAAATAGAAAGCAATATCTGAAATTAGAAATTTATTAGAATGACTTATCAGCAGATGGGACATAGCAGGAAATAAGATTAGTATACTTGGAGACAAGTCAAGGAAATTACTAGAACCGAAGCACAGAGGGGGGAAAATAGTGAAAAAGTTTCTCTTGTCACTCTGTTTCCCAAATAGTACCAGTTTATTAATTGAAATCTCCAGTCTCATTAGTAATTAGAATTTTGCACTTCATTCAAAGTTGAATGTTTTTACTTCCCCAGCTTTGACCTATGTAGGCCTGTAGTCAAAAGAAAATTCTTTCTTTTTCTTCACCTAGTTCTTCTCATGCACCCTACTAACCGGTTTCTGACTCTCCAAAGTTAGAACAGGGCAGAATGTAGAGGAGACAGTCTCACCCTGTCACCCAGGCTGGAGTGCAATGGCACGATCTCGGCTCACTACAACCTCTGCCTCCCAGGTTCAAGCGATTCTCCTGCCTCAGCCTCCTGAGTAGCTGGGATCACAGGTGCCTGCCACCATGCCTGGCTAATTCTTTTCTATTTTAGTAGAGATGGGGTTTCACTGTGTTGGCCAGGCTTGTCTTGAACTCCTGACCTCCTGATCTGCCCGTCTCGGCCTCCCAAAGTGCTGGGATTACAGGCATGAGCCACCAAGCCTGGCCTCCTTTGCCATTTTCATCTGTATTCTTTCACTCTAATAAACTGAGGCTGTAAGTATCACAGCTTTTCTGAGTTCTACAAGTTTCTACCAAATCATTGAACTTGAGAGTATTCTTGGGAATTCTCCATGCTGGAGCCAAATCGGAAACAAAAATAATGACTTTTGTAGCGTACTGCTGCAATATTATTTTTAAAAACTCAAACCTTCAGAAAATTACAGAAGTTAATATAACACCAATGTATCCATTGCCTACAATGAATAAATACATTTTATCATATTTGTTTCAGTTCCTCTTTTATTTTCTTTTTTTGGTTAAGAAATAAAATACTGGGAGGCAGAGGTGGGAGGATCACTTGAGCCTAGGAGTTTGAGACCAGCCTAGGCAACACAGTGAGACCTCATCTCTACAAAAAAATAAAAAAATTTAGTGGGGTGTGGTTGTGCATGCCAGTAATCCCAGCAGCTAGACAGGAGGCTGAGGTGGGAGAATTGCTTGAGCCCAAGAGGTCAAGGCTGCAGTGAGCCATGATGGCACCACTGCCCTCCAGCCCGGGTGACAGAGTGATATCTTGTCTCAAAAAAAAAAAAAAAAAGAAAAAAGAAAAAAAGAAAAGAGAAGAAATAAAACATAGTACATAATAGACACATATCAAGTTTCCTTTGAACCCCACCCAGTGCTGGTCCCTGTGGCAGTCACTCCTCTGAGATTGGTCAATATTCTTCCTTTTGGGGTTTTGATACTATTTTCCTGTGTATGTTTTTTTTTTTTTTTTTTGAGATGGAGTCTCATTCTCTTGCTTAGGCTGGAGTGCAGTGGCATGATCTTGGCTCACTGCAACCTCTACCTCCTGGGTTCAAGTGATTCTCCTGCCTCAGCCTCCTGAGTAGCTGGAATTACAGGTGTGCACAAATATGCCCAGCTAATTTTTGTATTTTTAGTAGAGATCGGGGGGTTTCACCATATTGGCCAGGCTGGTCCCCAACTCCTGACCTCAAGTGATCCATCTGCCTTGGCTTCCCAAAGTGCTGGGATTACAGGCGTGAGCCACTGTGCCCGGCATTCCTGTGTATGTTTGTATCCCTTTATGGATTTGCATGCATCCTAGCACAGGGACCTTGCCATCTTCTCTGCATGACTCCAGTATTGACAAACACATTGGTGAAGTGTGCATACTTGATTTCAACCCAACAAATGTGGATTGGGCAGTCTTTGCTAGGTGCCAGGCCTTGTGCCAAGTATTGTGGGCAAGTAGTGTAAGTTCACTACTCTCATGGACCCCTGACCTGGTGACTATGATAGTGGCTTGCTGAACTCAGTACATATGTTCTGAATGGTCCTTCCTAAATTCTCACTGCTCCCTCAACACTTGAGGATTCTTCCCTAAGTCAGCCCTAGACATGATAAGGGAGAATATCAGGAACAGACTAAGGCCACAGTCAGGGCAAGTATTTTTCGGGGCTTTTGGTTCCTCTCTTCAGAGCACTGACCCAATATCCTGGGCTGGTTTACACTCTCTGAGGGTTGTGAGCTTTGCAGCTTATCAATAAGAGGGAGAATAATGCTCCCCTTCTAGACTCAGTGAGGAGGGTTTATTAAGTTACTTGTTTCCCGCATATCAGGCTTAGCAATCAAGCCCTACTCTGTGTCATAGCTTGATCAGCCCTCACTATGTCTATACGGAGAGAGTTAGTATAGATGGGACCCACTCTATTGGCCATTGACTTACCTTGATGAATGATCTGTCTTTCTAGACAACGGTTTCTAAACTCTGAAGATAAAGTGGCTTTAAAGGGCTGGGTGACCTTTCAAATTCCTTAAAGCCCAACTGTAGGCCTTTAAAATTCTGAGAACCTCAAGACAAAAACAACAATAAATTCCATGTACCTCTACAATCAGGGAAAGATGGAGATACTACCTACACAGAATATTCTGTTTCAGGATTGAAGTTCTTCTCTGGATTCCTAGAAATGTTTTCACAATGTGAGGGAAAAACTGGTGGATGCAAGAGTATTCCAGAATGATTATTTCGGTATGACTGTGAGCAAATTCAGTTCCGTTTTCAACTAACTTTCATTTGGTGACCACTTAGCGCTTCCTGTGTGCCAGGCAGTTTGCTGGTAGAATGGAAAATCAGAAAGGTATCAGGTTCAAAGGGAGGCACAGGTGGAGTGAACAGGAGCCCACAGGTAGAAATGCCTTCCAGTTTGGAAGGATCAAAGAAGTCTTCATGGAGAAGCTGGTATAGTGAATTGAATCCTTGCCTACAGAGATATTTGTTTTGTTTTTACTTAATATGGATTTATTGAGAAATTATGTCATGCCGCACACTGTGCAATGTGATGGCCCTAGATATAAGAATGAATAAGACACAAAGTCAGGTCTTTGCCTTCAAGGAGATCCCACAGAAGCACGATCATGATAGCATGTGACAGAGGGGAATGGAGGGTGCTATAACCAGACAAGAGGCTTGTGAAAGTCTCCAGGAGAAAGTGGCAGGGCTGAACTGGTGCTAAATAGATTTATAGGCATGATCAAGGCAGATAATAAGGGGGAAGGCTTTTTTCTTCTTCTTTTTTGCAACGGTGATGGCATGGCAAAGACATAGTAGGGGAGAGAGTCCAGGGCACCTGGACAGTGGTAAGTGATCCAGTACCTCTGAAGCAGAATGCATGAGAGTGGAAAATGACTGCATGAACAGGGGCCTATTTGTAAAGAGCTGAGTGATCAATGAATGCAGATGGACATAAATTCATGTTCAGGTGTAGTGGACCAAATGGCACAGAGTATTAACATAAGTAAAATAAAAAATGGGTAAAAATGGTAGCCAATACCCCAGAAACTCACAAGGTGTAAACATTGGGAGCCATGTATTTCCAGCATGACAACCATTTCTAACATGTGATTCTTAACAGCTCATCTTTTGAAAAAAGAGAGAGGAAACGCGATGTATCGTCTATTAAACAATTGGATTTTCTATGTTCCCCTAAAGTGGAGTTTACTTCTCTCCCGGAAAACCACAATCCACAGAGGAGGAGAATAAATGAGACATAAATATAAATATAACCCCCTGAAGGGCGGTCAGTAGACAAAAGGCTACTTTAGCAGATGTGCCAGTTGATGTCACAGTGAAGTCAGATAAAATTACTCATCACTATTCTGTTAACCGAAAAAAAAAAAAAAAAAGAGAGAGGAAACCCAGAGAGGGTCGTGAAAACTGTGTCAATTACAAATTATTCCAGGCAAAGCCACCACAGCAGACAACTTCTGCTTAAGCTATAGTGAGTAAACAAAGGAAGTGTTCTTCGGGAAGCTGCTCTTCCTTTGCTCGTCCTCTGAGCTCCCTCTGGGTGATGGTGCTTTCTGACCACATCCTCAGCCTAGCCCAGAATTATAGAGCAGAACAACATCTCGGGGGTGCAGCTCACCTCCCAACCAATGCCTTCCCCAAGAGGCTGCCACCTTGCCAACATGTGCTCTTTGGTGTTTTTTTTTCCACTCTTTCACCCAGGCTAGAGTGCAGTGGTGCAATGTCAGCTCACTGCAACCTCCGCCTCCAAGGTTCAAGCGATTCTCCTGCCTCAGCCTCCTGAGTAGCTGGGATTACAGGCACGCACCACCAGGCCTGGCTAATTTTAGTATTTTTCATAGAGATGGGGTTTCACCATGTTGGTCAGGCTGGTCTCGAACTCCTGGCCGCAAATGAACCACCCACCTTGGCCTCTCAAAGTGCTGGGATTATAGGCACAAGCCACCGTGCCTAGTCTCCCAGCCTCTGTTCTGAATCGAATTTGAGTGCCTTGAGTTCTGCCCCTCATCCCCCACAGCCCTTGCAAGAATAATTATTTTCTATAGGCCTCTGTTTATTGCACACTCTCCTCCGCAGGCCCCTGCAGTTCTTGCAGCCTCTCTCCCTTTCAGAGCCTGCCTGGGTGGGCATCCTGCCCTCGGGAGGCCTCCCTTATCACCTGGTAAGCTCAGCCCAAAGGCCACTCACATCCCTTGTCACACTCTTCTGAACTCACTCCAGTTTTTCTATGGTTAAAAAAGGTTTTTCTACTGGTTTTTCTATGGTTAAAAAAGGGCATGAACCTCCTCATAGGGTCGTGGTGAGGACACTTGATGGAAAGCATTGGCACAGAGTTTGGCACACACAAAGTACTTAGGCAGGAAGTGGTTGCTCACACCTGTAGTCCCAGCACTTTGGGAGGCTGAGGCGGAAGGATCGCTTGTGCTCAGGAGTTCAAGACCAGTCTTGGCAACGTAGTGAGACCACCCTCTCCATAAAAAAATAAAAAATTAGCCAGGCTTGGTGACACACTTGGGAGGCTGAGGTGGGAGGATTGCTTGAGCCCAGGAGTTGAAGCCTGCAGTGAGCCGTGATTGTGTACTGCACTCCAGCCCAAAAGACCTGACTTTTATGAGACCCTGTCTTAAAAAAAAAAAAAAAAAGAAAAGAAAAGAGAGAAAGTGCTTAGTATTATTATTTTCATATTCTTAGTCCTTTGCCATAGTTAGCACAGGACCAAACCCCTAAGACACCTGCTCTTCTCTGAGGCAATGCAGGTGACTGAGTGCCTGCACGCTCAAGCACAGGCAGCAATGAGAGGGTGTCCCTGCCCTCCAGGAGTCCATGGTCTATAGAAGGCAAAAGATGAATGGGATAAAGATCTGAAGAGAGTTCAAAGAAAGGGTGGGTGGTAGAAACTCGGGGGAAGGAAGACAGCCCTCACTCCTGGCCCAACCCCACTGCTGGTGCAGCTCTCTCAGAGCCTTGCACCCTCATGGGAAGCCGGAGGCTGCCTGCCAGTCCCTGAGCAGGCTTAATGTGCAGGGACTGATGGGCCGTGTTCTCAGGAGCATCTGAACCGGGCCAAACTCACATGCTTCAGGTTTGGCTTTAGTCACAGTGTGATGGAGGATTTCCCATTGCTGGGTCTTATGGTCTCCTGGACAGAGAGGTGGGAGGCATCACCTCCCTGAACAAAAGCATCTGCCCAGATGCAGTGCAGACTCATCTCTCTTTCAAATACTTTCCATGAAACAATGCTGATCCCTTCATTCCTGATCTCAGCTTGCTGAGTCCTTTGTGGTGCCTCAGTAGACACACTTAGAGGAGGAAGAGGAGATGGCAGAGGTGAGGCATATGTGGCCATAGCCACAGACTCAATATTACTGGCACTTGTGTAACTGCAAGCAGATGATGTTTGGCTTACATCAGGGTGACTGGTGGCTCACAGGGCTTTCCTGGGAGTGAAAACCCTCTGTTTCCTGTGCACACGGTGAGGGTGGTATAAATGTAGAAAGAGTCAGCACGTGACCAAATTAAAAAATTGTAAAAGGATAATGTCAGGAAATGGTGGTGATGGTTGCACAACATTGTGAATGTACTTCATGCCACTGAAATAAACACTTCAAAATAAAGTGGTCAATTTAACATTATGCATATTTCATCAGAATTAAAAAGAAAAAGATGATCTCAGGTGACCGCGAGTCAGCCTCCAGGCAGTATCTAGCCCCTTCCCAGTAAAGATGCTGCCCATGAAGTGAGGCAACTTCCGCTCCTGGGGCCAGCCGGCTCTGGTCCTCACCACCTGTGTCATCCGGGCAAACTTCTTAACCGCTTGGAGTCCCTGTTTCTGTATGTGTAAAAGTGAAGGGATGTTGGACAACAAGATGAAATCATTTAAAATTCTTACAGTACCTGGCCAGGCGCAGTGGCTTATGCCTAGAATCTCAGCAGTTTGGGAGGCTGAAGTGGGCAGATCACCTGAGGCCAGGGGTTCAAGACCAGCCTGGCCAACATGGTGAAACCCCATCACTACTAAAAATACAAAAATTAACCAGCCATGGTGGCACATGCCTGTAGTCCCAGCTACTGGGGAGGCTGAGGCAGGAGAACTACTTGAACTCGGGAGGCAGAGGTTGCAGTGAGCTGAGATTGCACCGTTGCACTCCAGACTGGCAACAAGAGCGAAACTCCATCTCAAAAAATAAAAATTAAAAAAATATATAAAATAAAATTCTCACAGTACCTGGATGCCCAGCTATCACAATTTGCCTGGAATGGAAAGATTCCTGGGACATGAGACCATCAGTGCTAAACCCATACAAAGCCAGACAAACTGGGACAGCTGGTCACCCAGCAGTGCCTGATGTATAGTAAATGATCAATAATGGCAGTTATTGATACATATGACTGCGATTTCTACTACCGTAAAGAGAAGCTAACATCCGGGGGCTTACAATTTGCCTGACCCTGTTTCACGTATTTTGCTTGGACTAGCCCATTTAATCTTCATGAGAAGTATGACGCAGGTAATTATTATCTCAGTTTTGCAGAGGAGGAAACCAAGCAGGCAGTGTGATTCCATATGACAAAATCTTAATCAATAAGATATACTCTCTTCCCCTAAATTTATTAAGTACTATGTTCCAAGAACTGTTCTAAGTGCCTGAACTATGTTATTTCATTTCTTTCTTTTTTTTTTTTTTTTTGAGACGGAGTCTCGCTCTGTTGCCCAGGCCGGAGTGCAGTGGCACAATTTCGGCTCACTGCAATCTCCACCTCCCAGGTTCATGCCATTCTCCTGCCTCAGCCTCCCGAATAGCTGGGACTACAGGCACTCACCACCACGCCCGGCTAATTTTTTTTGTATTTTTAGTAGAGACGGGGTTTCACTGTGTTAGCCAGGATGGTCTCGATCTCCTGACCTCATGATCCACCCGCCTCGGCCTCCCAAAGTGCTGGGATTACAGGCGTGAGCCACTGCACCTGGCCTATTTCATGTATTTCTTGTAATGACTTTGTTATCACTATTACAGATGAGAAAGAAACGAAGGCTTATTTGGGAGCGTGGAATGGAATTCATGAAGAACTAACTGCACAATTGCTGTGCCTATTATATAAAAATAGGGTGACCAACTTATCCTGGGTTTTCAGGAGGGCTCCCTGAAAGCCCTGTGCCCAGGGAACCCACCTCAGTCCTGAGCATACCAGGGCTGTTGCTCATCCTATGTGCAGGTCCGGGGAAACTAAAGAACCCAAACAGATCATTCCAACAAGAGGAGTTATAATTAGCAAACAAAAGAACTGATACATGTTCAACCCTTCTACTTATCAAGGAAATACAGAAAATACAATTCTATGTTTAACAAATGAATAAACATTTAAAATAATAATAATAATAATAATAATAGCAGCACTAATCAGTACACTCATTTCAGGAAGCCGGTACATCCATTCGTTGTTGGTGGTATTGGTGGAAGCACCCGGTGAAATATTGTGCAGCTGTTAAACCGATGAAGTTTGTGTAGCAACACAGAGACATGCTCGGTAAGTGAGAACAGCTGGATGCAGAACTGGGCCCGTGCTGTGTTTACCACAACGTAACATTTTTGCATAAATGTCACCAGGGCCTGAAAAAGCACTTGGAAAAATAAAAACATCTGATGTGTTAGCGGGGAGGATTGTGATGATTTCTTCCCCCATTATTTCCATTGTTGCTATTTGTTTGTGTAATAAATGCAAAAGAAAGACAACACCCTACACCGACTTACTTTTCTGTCTTTAGTGGGGCTGCCCCTCTTACCTTGCTGGGCAACTCCACGCTCAGCAAATCTTCTCCCAACCCCCCTCAGTTCTTGCTTCATCCCTCTCCTATGGTCCTCATCTGGCCCCACCTCAGACTGGACTGTAGTTTGGGGCCCCGAGGGCAAAAATCATGACCCATGCCCCTTCTTATTTGCTCCACATACCTGACAGATAATTGTTACTAAAGAAGTATTCATTGAATTCAACACTTTCTTGATTCCCTCTTTCTGGCTTCTCTGTCTGCAAGAAGCAAACAGGAAAACAGAAGCCAAGGTAAGGTAAAAAAACCAAAAAACAAACCTGATACATCTCAAAGCTATTGGAAGGGAGATGATCAAGTGGGACTTTTCTAGGTAATTTGAAACTCCTCATAAGGAAGGTAGGAGAGATGAAGGCAAAATACCAGTATATTTTGAGGAAGATCCACAGACCCACGACTGTGTGTGCTGGGACTTTCGAGAAGATGGAACATGGATTGGAGTTTATCTCAGCCAGCATCTGGTTCACCCCTTCACCGGAGGGTCAGAGGAACTTCACTGATGGTCAGTGAGGGGAGTGATGTGCCCAGGGTGACTCAGCCACTAGGCTTACTCAGGTCTCTGTCTGCTTCTCCACAGGCTAGCTTCACCAATGGCAGCAGCTGTCCCTCTGGCCTGCCAAGGTACCAGAAATTTCCATCATCCATGAGTCATTCCCTTTGGGGGTGGCATTTTGATTTGAGGAAGGCATGCTAAATATGAGTTTCGTTTCCTGAAAGTAGTAACTCATGACCCCATTTTGGACCATCATTGTCTCAGGCAGAATCACTTTGACTACGGGTCTAGCCTCAAACCAGGCCCTGGAAGAGGTGGGAGAAGGAAAGGAGATAGATTTTGACGGAATATGAGTGGCTGGGGAGAGAAGCCCAGAGTGAATGGACATAGACGGTTGAGGAAAAGGATGAGGGTAGTGAGAGGCAGGCCATGGTGGCAGGTGCAAGAACATGGGTGGAGTCCAGAAGAAGTTTGGAGTAGCAAACAGAAGTTGTGGACCCAGGGACCTCTTCCGTGCATTTACCCATAGCCTTGCCAAGTCTTTCTGAGACTCGGCTTCCTCATTCATAAAATGAGGCAAAACATCTGCTCTCACTACCAGGTATTATGAGGACCCAGTAAGAAAAGGCCATAACATTTGATGACTGGTGGAAGCCATCTTGTGTCCACTGGGCGAAGGTGGAGGCAGGGACAGGGAAGGGAGAGATCTAGCCTGAGCCCACGCCAGACCTCAAAGCCCGAGTGGGGCTGCAACACAGTCTCCACCCTCCAGTGCAAGTGGCCAATGATATATATGAAAGTTCTTAGCATTTTTAGCTGTGAAAATGCTAATGATTCTTACTGGAGCAAGGTAATTATACCAAGTGGCTTAGTCAGGAGGTGTTGCTGAAGGGCTGAATGAACAATGCTTTGAACAAAAGTGCTCTAAAACCTCTGATCCTGAGAGCACTTTGTCTGCTCCCAGGTCCCAAGCCTTCCATCCTCCCTCTTCACCACAAGCTGAGCAGCTTTTCTCGCTGTTTGCATGTGAGGACCCCCTCATGTCTGGTACAGGCCACAGACTTTCAGGGCTCAGCATGGGAAATGGAACACCATGAGGAGCATCTAAGGCCAAAGTGAAGCAAGAGTGGGATTGGTGCCTCACAACAGGATAAAGTGCCTCATGGAGGTAAAAATGGCTGTAACTATGGCCACCACTGTTCTAAGTTCCTTTCATGAATTGACCCATTTAGGCCTTATGAGAATCCTGTGAATCCCCATTTTATAGATGAGAAAACTGAGACACAGAGAGCTTAAGTAAATTGAAAAAATTCTCACACCGAATACCTAGTTGAGCCAGGATTTGAACCTGGGCATGTTGACACTAAGAGGCCATGCACTTTACTGCTGAACCAGGCAGCAATCTGGTGGCACTAGAGAAAGTTGCAATGAAATACTTATGGCCCACACAGTGTGATCTGGCAAAAATTACGCTAAGGGAGATGGCAAACAGTTGGTCCCATTCCCAGCTCAGCTGTTAATGTTCTGGCTAACCCCAACCAAGGCATTTAGGTCTCAGCTCCCAAGCTATAAAATGGCGGAGGGGGTTGCAGACAGTGAAGTCTAAGAGACCCCTCAACTCCAATGTGAAAATTTTCCCTACTAGATTAAGTGTTTGCCCAACAACATTATGTAATTGTCTGCTTAGGTCAATAGAGAGAAAATCTAGAGGAAGTCTGAGGTTGCAAATGCAAGAAGTCATTTTGCGAAATATTTTCAAAGATGAAGAGAACTTGTCAAAAACAATTGAGGCATTTTCTTTTATTTCCAAAGGAAATGATTCAACTTAATGAAAGGTCACTAATGAAAGAGAGTTAATGTTATAAACATCAAATATTCGGCAACTCTTCCTGGCCAGCTGGGGAGTCAGCCCTGGCTTCTGCTATGTGTGTGCTTGTGTGTTTCTTTTTCAGGCTTCTGCTCAGAACTACTTTCAGAAGATTCCACCTGGTACCTGTGATATCTGTGGACGATTCACTCAAGCAGAGTCAGACTGGCTCCCAAGACATTCCAGACACCCTGACCAGGAAAATGCATGAGGTTTCTTTTTTCTGAGACAGGATGTTGCTGTGCTGCCCAGGCTGGAGTGCAGTGGTGTGATCACAGCTCACAGCAGCCTTGACCTCCTGGGCGCAAAGAATCCTTCCACTTCAGCCTCCTGAGTAGCTAGGACTGTAGGCACATGCCACCACATCTAGCTAATTTTTGTAGAGACTGGGTTTCACCATGTTGCCCAGGCTGACCTCGAACTCCAGGGCTCAAGTGATCCTCCTGCCTCAGCCTCCCAAAATGCTGGGATTATAGGCACGAGCCACTGTGCCCGGCCTGCTCCAGGCTTCTTTGTAGCAAACCAACATTGGGATTCTCTATTTTCCTGAGGGCAAAATGTTACTAAAAGAAATAGATTGGGAAACATACACAAAAATAGAAGTTTAATTTTGCAGGTGAAAAGGAGAGTGTATAGAATAAGGTGGGATGTGCTTAGATCAGTGATTTGCAACCGTGGCTATATATTGTAATCACCGGAAGTGCTTTAAAAACTGAGGGCTGGGTCCCACTCCACAAATTATTATGATTTCATTGGCTTGGGTATGGCCTCGGCATCAGGACTTTAAAAATCTTTCCTTTTAAAAATACCTCTTTCATATGCAGTATGAACCACCTAATGATGTTGAGTCAACAACAGAAAGATTATAATACCGTATTTTTTACTGTACCTTTTCTATGTTTTGATATGCTTAGATACACAAATACTTAGCATTGTATTAAAATTGCCTACAGTACTCAGTAGTGTAACATGCCATACAGGTTCATAGCCTAGGAGCAATAGGCTAAACCATACAGCCTGGGTGTGTAGTAGGCTGTACTATCTAGGTTTGTGTAAGCGCACTCTGATGCTGACACAATGAGGAGATAATCTAACAACATCTTTCTCCAAACTTACTCTTATCATTAATAGATGCATGATTGTATATATGTGTAGGTGTACATGCACATATATACATATACATTCATATATTTAATATAAATGGGATCTTACTAGATGAATATATTATCTATTTAAATTACTTAAGTAATTTTCTACACACATTTTATATGGCAGTATATATTTATTTACAGGATTATTTAAATACCTGAATAATATTTTATATTATGGATTTAGACTTATTAATATCATTCTTTTGTTTGATATGTAACTCAACTTTCTCACCATCATAAATAACACCCTAACAAACAATCCATCATATACTCTATTTTGTGCTCATCAATAATTATTTCCTGAGAATCAATGTTTATCATCCTCACATAATTTTGCCAATGTGAGTAGAAAGTGGCATTTCAATATTGATTTTTATTTCTTTGTTTTAAAAAAAAATTACTGGTGAAGTTGAAGTTTTGTGTATGTGCATGGTTATACTATTTTTTTTTTTTTTTTGAGACAGGGTCTTGCTCTGTCACCCAGGCTAGTCTTGAACTCCTGGGCTCAAGTGATCTGCCACCTTGGCCTCTCAAAGTACTGAGATTACAGGTGTGAGCCACCACCCCGGTCGTTTCTTTGTTTCGTTTAGATGAATTTTTTAATTTTTAGCAATTTGTGGTTTATTCTCTGAAGTGTCTCTTTGAGTCCTTTGTCCTCCGTATCCAGAGAGATAGTACAGAGGAAGGTGGCTTTCTGGACATGCCTTACTCCTTATGATAACATTTGGCCACGTGGTGCCCTGATCCTCTTTCAGAACCTGATGAACACATTTTGGATGCCAATTCTAGACCTTCTTAGACAGTATCTTGATATCCTCTTCAGAACTGGCATTCAGCAGGCAAGGCTGGTTCTGGGAATGCCATCAGAAGCTGGAAGCTGAAGCCAGCTGCTCCTGCTGAAGCGATACAAGCAGGAACAGGAAAAACGGGAGGGGCGTCCCTCCTCCCCTCCGCTCCCCTTTCAGTTTCTCTCTAACGCCTCCTTTTGGCAAACCTAAAATAAGCCATTGTCTAGGGATCTAAGAAATGTAGTTTGCAGGTTCCTAGCCCTGGCTGCACTAAGCAGCACGTAGAGAAAGGTGAGATCCTTGGGGCATGATACTTTTGGGAACCTGTCTCACCTAGATTTGATCTCCCATCCAACTCATCTATCTCACTGTGCTCAGGACCCTCTGGTAGTTCCTCTCACCAGAATGGTTAGTTCGTGGTGCTGATTAGCTCCTCCATCTATGGTCTACTTCATGATCACTGAGATGCTCTTCCTTCCATGAACTGACCATCCACACCCGTGCTCTCAGACAGCCTGCTGGACTCCTGGATTTGGAAGAAGACTCCACTGAGGTCTACCCAGTTGGTGACAACTCCAGATGGCAAAATGATGTCTACCAACTAGGATGTGAAATATGTTCATTGCCATATCTATGGAACACCATGAGATTATCAACTTGACCTTCAAAGAATTCTCATATACCTTATTGGACTCCTCCCACCAGAAGGATCAATAAGCCATCACTCAATTATGGCCTACCCCCAGTCCTTCTGAGTGTGCATCACGGTCACTCTGGCCACAGAGCACAGGCCACTCTGTAGCCAAGAACAGCAGTAGTGTGCTGCCCAGCCTTGGCTCATTTAAGTGGGAGAGAGGTGCGCTGTACTTGCTTATGCAGAAATGAGCCAGCTGTCGTAAGTCATGTGTGCGTGAATCCCATCTCTCCCTGCTCCTTGTTTTGTCCCACTACTGTGTGCCAGCAGCTTGCGCTGGAGATGCAGAAACGAGAGATGCAAGTCAGGCACTCCTTAGAGTACTACGGCCGGCTCAGTACCTAGCTCGCCAGGAGAGTACACCTGCTGAGTGCTGGTGGGAACCTGCCTCTGGAATCTGAAGCACCTCCACACGGTGTTTCCATCACTGCCACACCATATCCATGGGGACACCAGAAAAAAAAAGGGTAGTGTAGAAATGAACTCCATGATCTTGTATCTCCCCTGCCCTTGCACATCCTCTTTCCCCATTTGACTCTGGGATCTTTTCACGGCCTGCCTTCTGAACCCTCTTACTCTGTATTACCTACTCACTATTTTTGACCCTTCCCTTCAGATCCCACTTCTGTCTTTTGCTTTCTCCTTGAGACCCAACCTTGGATATTTCCTTGCTTCCATGCCTACCCCACCTGGGTCTAGCTCATCAGGACCTGTTTGGCTACATCAGAACCTTTTCTCTGGAACTCCCTCCTCCAAGGCCTGCAGTGCCTCATTCACTGGGGCCACTCTGACCTGCAGAACAACTTCTTCTTCAAGTGTCTTCACTCTCTTCTTTCAGATTTTCTCTACTCACAAAGAGGTTTTCTCTGACTCTGTTTAAGGCCCTTGCCAGAAGAGCTAAAAAGGTGATTTTGGAGGAGGATCATTTGCTTAGCCAAGGAAAAGGGCCATTTTCTTATGATCATCAGTCTTCCCTTCCCCCAGCAGGAGCAATGCAACCTCAGGAAGCAACTGAGTACAGCCACAACCCTCCCTGGTCCACCCATCCACCACCCATCTCAACAGCTAGCCCAAGGCTCTTCAAAGTGGCAAGGGCTGAGGTCTGAGGGCACTGAGACTTGCTCCTCCAGGACACGTGTGCTTCCTCCAAACTCCCAAGTACTTGCAGGGACATTGCAGCCAGCAGGCATGACTCTGGTTAGCTCCTTGGTTTTTCTCTGTTGGATCCACTAGAAGCAGTCATGTAGACTCTGCCCTGGGCTCGCTGGGACAATGTGAGCAAGGACACTGTGCAGTGTCTCATAATATCATAGCGTATCTTAGAAAGCTCCATGTGACAAAGTCCCTTTGGAATTCACTGGGGGCCTACTTGAGGGAGTAGGGTGGGAGGAGGGAGAGGATCAGAAAAAAATGCCTATCAGGTACTATGCCACCCATCTCAACAGCCAGCCCAAGGCTCTTCAAAGTGGCAAGGGCTGAGGTCTGAGGGCACTGAGACTTGCTCCTCCAGGACACGCGTGCTTTAGTACCTGGGTGGTTCAATAATCTGCACACCAAATCCCCATGACACAAGTTTACCTATTATAACACACCTGCACATATGCCCCTGAACCTTAAATAAAAGTTAAAAGAAAAAAAGAATTATGTGCCAGAGAAAGTCCTGTCCTCTCAAGGAAAAGGTGCACTTTTTAATAAAAAGAACCGAACCAGGAGTAATGATAAAATTAGAGGGATTCCAGCGCCAGCCTCCTGGTGCCTTCACAGAGTCTCCAGGGAGCATCTTTTTGTGTGCTTGGACCAGAGCCTCCTCATTCCCATTATACCTTTTCTGTTGATGTTGGCTATAATCTCTGATAAGGAAAAATTATTGTAGCGAATTCTAGAAGCCCACAAAGACCTTCGAGATCTGTAGGGCGTAAAAAAGGGAAGGAGAGCAGATGCTATTATTGGCACTCACTATTTGCTGCATTAGTGTTTAACCCAATGAACTCATGTGTGAATGCGTGAGTGAATAAAAGAATAGACCAATAAATCTGTCTATATTTGGTAAGGCCAATTTTCTCCAAGCTGAAGCTCTGCCTGGGGTGGAAATTAGGTACTTTCTGCTCCTGTTTAGCTATCTCAGGCTGTGAAAGGCACCCCTACTCACTCCATGCTGGCCATTTTGCCCCTCAGCTCCATTCCCACTCCTCTGTGCTCTGCTCTGTATGGTAGGGGGCTGGGAGCCTGCACACTGCATCTAGATTCTGCATACTGGTTAGATTTTATCCATGGCAGAGCAGTGGCAGGAGACTGGAAGATGGGGAGAAAGAGTGAAGCCCTTCCTAGCCTTTCTGTCTGCCGCAGCATTGCAGAGTGTGGACTCCTAGGCTCCTGCTCAGGTGCAGTGACAATGGCAGTGGGTGTATCAGCAGCCTCAACAGCATGGTGGTTGGTGGGCCGAGGCTCAGGTGGGGTCAGGCGGGCAGGTGTGATCTGGCTACCCGGCTCCAATAGCAGCAGCAGGAGTGCAGGCTCTGACTTCCTGGAGCATCAAGATGTCAGCTGCAAGAGTCCAGCAGCCACAACCTCCCAATATCTAGGTTCTCAACTCTAAGGCAACACCGTATCCCTGTTAGCTCTCTTGCCTAAGGGTGATCCAGTTTCCTGTAGCTCTAGTTTATGGCTAATCTGATCTCTCTCCTTCTGCTCCTCTGGCCTTCCCAGCGTGTTTGTAACCAACTCTCTGTCTTCAATTCTCTGTATTTGGAAGAGATGATGTGACTTTTGTTTCCCTGACTGGACACTGATCAACATGCCTTCCTTCTGTAGTTCCAAAACAGCCCTGAGCACTTACCTAGACATTGTTCCCACATATGTTTTCATATGAAAATAATTCTGTGACTGAAGAAGATTCCTCTTCGTGGGGGGTGTGTCCTCTCATATCCTTCCCTTTCTTGTGAGAACTATGGACAGGTTGACTGTGGCTGGGCTTGGCCCTGTTGGGCTTTCATAGAACAATCAACTGCCCCTGTGCAGGGTCATCTCCGTAAACTAATAATAAGTGAATCCCTTCATGGTTTGCAAAAATTAATCTTGTGAATTTCAAGTCATGTCACTACAGCCTCAATTAGAACTTAGCTGCATAAGACTAATGGCTGTCATACAGCAAAGCAGGCAGAGTCCCTGAAGAGGGCCTCTGGGCAGCTGAGTTTCCCACCTTGGAGCATGGCTGGGCAGGATTCTAAACACTAGGGGCCTGTTCTGTGGGCTTTTCCTCTGCATTTTCACATTCTGTGCTTGCAATGTGTTTAAATTACAAAGCAGGTGTCTTCAGGTCCATCTCCTCCTTGGCCATCGTGGGACAAATGTTGGTTACAGTCTGTGTTGTGGCCTCTGTAATATCAGTTGTTATCAAGGGACTGTCACTGTGTTTCTTCCCTTCCTGATTCACTCCACAATGACATGGATGGGATGTTTACATATTTTTTGCCAAAGTACAAGCTGTCTGCTTAGATATGTAGCCACAATTTTTAAGATTGCACACTTTGAAGCATACAATTCAGTAGTTTTTAGTATATTCGCAAGGTTGTACAACCATAACTATTATCCAATGCCAATTATTTTCATCACTCCAAAAAGAAACCCAGCCCCATTTGCAGCCAGTCCTTATTTCTCCTGCTCTTAGCCCCTGGCAACCATTAATTTATTTTCTGTTTTTATCTATTTGCCTATCTTGGATGGCCATTTCTTATAAATCATACAATATGTGGCCTTTTGTGACTGACTTCTTTCACTTAGCATAATGGTTTTTGGCTTTTTTGTTTTTTGAGACAGAGTCTCACTCTGTCGCCCAGGCTGGAGTGCTGTGGCACGATCTTGGCTCACTGCAACCTTCGCTTCCCGGGTTCAAGTAATTCTCCTGCCTCAGCCTCCTGAGTAGCTGGGATTATAGGCATGCACCACCATGGCCGGCTAATTATTGTATTTTCAGTAGAGACAGGGTTTTGCCATGTTGGCCAGGCTGCTCTCAAACTCCTGACCACAAGTGATCTGCCTGCCTCGGCCTCCCAAAGTGCTGGGATTACAGGTGTGAGCCACCATGCCCTGCCCAACTTAGCATAATGTTTTTAACTTACATCCACATTGTGGCATGTATCAGTGCTTCATTCCTTTTAATGGCTGAATAATATCTCATCGTATGGCAAGACCACATTTTGTTTGTCTATTCATTAGTTGATAAACATTTGGGTTCTTGTCACTTTTTGACTAGTATGCATAATGCTGCTATGAACATTCATGAGCAAGTTTTTGTGTGAATATGCTTTCAATTCTTTTGAATATATATCTAGGATTAGAATTGCTGGGTCACACAGTAACTCTATCTTAAGCTTTTGAGGAATTACCAGGCTGCTTTCCAAAGCTGCCATGCCATTTTATATTTCCACCAGTACTGTAGGAAGATTCTAATTTCTCCATGGCCGCGATTTGCCCGTGATTAGACTTACCAATGCCTAAAGTGTCCAGGATCTGAGAAATTTTCATCCAAAGCTTAAGACAGGGATTGGCAGTGAGGTGTCCAGGGTCTCACCTGAAGGCGATGTGCCTGGAGGTGTTTTGCTGACCTCCAGAAATAGCTGTGGGAATGTGGATGGCCATACTCATTTCCCCATATCATTTTCAGTGATTAAATGTCAGCTTACAGGACTTCCTGGGGTAGGGGGTTTGTGATCAGTATTTGCTGTTCTTTTTCCCCTCTTCCTGTATTTGGAGACTACTAAACTATATGAGGTGAAATCTGAAATGCCACCCCCCTGCTTTTCCAGGACCCCTGGAACAAACTTACCACCTGGGCTTTGGGGAGGAATCCGGTGACCGTGTGGGGTCCACCCTTCTGATGAGGGGCCCCAGCAGCGCTATCAAGAGTCATTTTCACTTACTTGCAATGTGGCCATACTCTCATGTATCCCGTGTGAGGTCCACACTTGCTAGATAGGGGTTTCAAATCAGGAGCTTGCTAGCTGAAGCTGGTTAGCAGGTGTGTTTTGTGTTGGCTTTGTGATTTCCTAAAGATGGGAAGATTTCACTGAAATATCCAGAATTGTAGTTTATCTAAAAACAATCAGAAGCTCTGGTAGCCCCGAGCCAGCATTCCACATGTGGCAACTCCTGGCTGGGGCTGAGAGCTCGTGGGTGAGGTGCAAATGGGGTGTGAACCCTGGGGTTGGCCACTGTGTCACCTCCTTCACTCTCTTCACTTATCTACTTTACCTACCTGCCCCCTCAAACTGAGTTTGTGAGAAGTAAGAGGACTCCTTCCCATGTCATCACACAACACTGCCCTGCCTGTTGAGGGCACAGGCCTGCGGGTGAACTACCCCACTAAGCACTCCCGCGGAGGTCTGCAGTGAGCTGACTTTCTTTAGAATTGTGGTTCCCAGAGTTGGTGCACATTAGAATTACCTGGGGATTTTTTTTTTTTAATTCCAAAGCCCAGCCACATCCCAGACCCATTAAATCACAACTTCTGGGGTGGAACATGAGTAGTAGTATGTGGCAAATGCTTAGCAACAGGCTCTTTGGGAGGAAAAGCCCTGACCTGTAACATTTGCTGATTACCGAGGTGTACATATTTCCGTCATGGTTGATTTCCAGCTACAAATGTGCCTTCACTGAATGCAGAGCTGAAAACAGATGCTCAGCAGCAAACCATGACATAGTGTTTTCATCATGCAGAAAGAACATGTAAATAAGGTTGGGTACAGTGGCTCATGCTTGTAATCCCAGTTCTTTGGCAAGCCAAGGTGGGAGGATTGCTTGAGGCCAGGAGTTCGAGACCAGCTTGGCAACAGAGTGAGGCCTTGTCTCTATAAAAAGAAAAATTAGCTGGGTATGGTGGTGCGCGTCTGGGGTTCTAGCTACCGGGGAGACTGAGATGGGAGGATCGCTTCAGCCCAGGAGGTCAAAGCTACAGTGAGTCACAATCACTGCACTTGAGACCTTGTCTCAAACAAAAGCAAACAAACAAAATATAAATAATCTCAAGAGCAGAGATAATAGTTAAATGTATTAAAACAATTTAGAAGTGATGGGTTTTGAATATTTATTACTTTTATTTTTAATATAATTTATTTCATTTTAAGTTTATATGTATATAATTTAATTTTAAATAGTGACTGTGTTAAATACTTGACTCACAAAATTTCTGAAATTTGAAACATCAGCGCCGGTGAGCTGGTACAAACCAACTCCAGTTCACTACTGGGACAGGCATCAGTAGTTTTTTGAAGCTCCCTAATAATCCCAAAGTGCAGACAAATTTGGGATCTACTGCTTGAGAACAATGGTTTTTGGACTTAAACTTGCGTCAGGATAGCCTGGAAGGCTTGGTAAAACAGAGATTGCTGTCCCCAACCCACCCCCAATTCCTGATTCAGTAGATCTTAGGGTGGGGCCCAAGAACTTGCCCTTCTAACAAGTTCCCAGGTGATGCTAAGGCTGCCAGTCCAGGGACTCTAACTTTGAGATTAAAAAGATGCCAGCCTCAGTCCTTGTTAGCTTCCTTTTGCAGGCTGGGCCAGGCATGGTTGAAGTCAGTCTGCCCTCACCCTTGTCACCGGTAGTAATACCTTGCCAGAGGGTGGCAGGCATGATGAATGGCAGGTGCCTAGGGGCAGTGCTCTCGTCTTGAGGATACTGTGGGAGGCTCTGCACCCCCTCCAGCAGTCTGTGATTCCTCAGCTCCCCACCGCACTTCCAGGGCAAAAGGTGAGGGGGGTGGACAAGGGAGCAGGCAGCAGAGCTATCACTCTGAAAGCCATTACCAGCTCCCTCAAGGCAGTCACAATTTCCTTACCTCAGTCACCATGGAGACTGGCCAGTTATTGGTAAGCTGGGATCTGGAGGAATGAAGACTGAGGCTAGACCAAGGGAGACAGCTTTGTTAGCCCTCATTACAAAGGCTAAGGACTCAGAAGCTATGTTAGAGTTTTCCAGAGAAACAGAACCAAGAAGATATATACATATAAAGATAGATAGATAGATCTTACACACATACACACACACACACACACACACACATTTACTTTTTTTTGAAACAGGGTCTCCCTCTGTTGCCCAGCAGTGCAGTGGTGTGATCCTAGCTGATATGGTTTGGCTCTGTGTCCCTGCCCAAATCTCATGTCGAATTGTAATCCCCAGTGTTGGAGGAGGGGCCCGGTGGGAGGTGATTGGATCATGGGGGTAGATTTTCCCCTTGCTATTCTCATGACAGTGAGTGAGTTCTCATGTGATCTGGTTGTTTAAAAGCATATGGCACCTCCCCCTTCATTCTCCTCCTCCTGCTCCAGCCATGTAGGACATGCCTGATTCCCCTTTGCCTTCTGCCATGGTTGTATGTTTCCTGAGGCCTCCCCAGCCATGCGTCCTGCACAGCCTGCAGAACCGTGAACCAATTAAACCTCTTTTCTTTACAAATTAGCCAGTCTCAGTTCTTTATAGCAACAAGAGAATGGACTAATACCCTAGCTCACCGCAGCCTCAACCTCCTGGGCTCAAGCAATCTTCCTACCTCAACCTCCCAAGTAGCTAGGGTACAGGCATGCACCACCACATCCAGCTAATTTTTTTTTTTTTTGATGGAGTCTCGCTCTGTCGCCCAGCCTGGAGTGCAGTGGCGCAATCTCTGCTCACTGCAAGCTCCGCCTCCTGGGTTGACACCATTCTCTTGCCTTAGCCTCCCAAGTAGCTGGGACTATAGGAGCCCACCACCATGCCTGGCTAATTTTTTGTATTTTTAGGAAAGATGGGGTTTCGCCATGTTAGCCAGGATGGTCTCGATCTCCTGACCTCGTGATCCACCTGCCTCAGCCTCCCAAAGTGCTGGGATTACAGATGTGAGCCAATGCTCCTGGCCCACACCCAGCTAATTTCTTAAAAAAATTTTTTGTAGAGATGTGGGTCTCACTATGTTGCCCAGGCTGATCTTGAACTCCTGGGATGGCTCAAGCAATCCTCCTGCCTCAGTTTCCCAAAGTGCTGGGATTGCAGGTGTGAGCCACTGTGCCTGGCCCAATTTATTTGCTTAGGTAATTATTTATTATAAGACATTGGCTTATGTGATTATGGACGCTGAGGAGTCCCACAATCTGCTCTCTGCAAGCTGGAGACCCAGGAGAGCCAGCTGTATAGTTCAATGACCTGAGAGCCAGAGAGCTGATGGCATAGATTCCAGTCTGGATCTGAAGGCCTGAGAACAAGGAATTCTGTGGGCAGGAGGGAGATGTCCCAGCTGATGCAATCAAGCAGAGAGCAAATCCAACCTTCCTCCACCTTTTCATTTCATTCAGGCCCTCAACAGATTGGATGAAGCCCATCCACATTGGAAAGGGTTGTCTCCTTTACTCAGCCCATCAGTCCAAACGTTAATCTCCTCTGGAAACATCCTCACAGACACACCCAGAAATCATGTTTAATCAGGTATCTGGGCATCCTGTGATCCAATCAAGTTGACACATAAAATTAACCATAACAAAAATATTTTGTCTTTGGTCTATTAAGAGATGTAAGAGAAGATTGTCACAATTTCTACCACATTAGGTAAGAAGAGGAATAGGAGAGTTCATCAGGTTAGAAATAGGCAAAATCAGCTAGGCATGATTGCTCACACCTGTAATCCCAGCACTTTGGGAAGGTGAGGCGGGAGAATTACTTGAGCCCAGGAATTCAAGAGCAGCCTGGGCAACACAGTGAGACCTCGTTTGTATTAGTCTGTTTTCACACTGCTATAAAGATACTACCTGAGATTGGGTAATTTATAAAAGAAAAGGTTTTAATTGACTCACAGTTCATCTTGGCTGGGGAGGCCTCAGGAAGCTTACAATCATGGTGGAAGGTGAAGGGGAAGCAAGGCACGTCCTACATGGTAGCAGGAGAGAGAGAGCACATGCATGGGAAACTGCCACTTTTAAACCATCAGATCTCATGAGAACTCCCTCGCTATCACGAGAACAGCATGGGGGGAAACTGCCCCCATGATCCAGTCACCTCCCACCAAGTCCCTCCCTCGACATGTGGAGATTACAATTCAAGATGAGATTTGGGTGAGGACACAGAGCCAAACCACATTACCGTTGCTATAGAAAAATGAAAAAATTAGTCAGGCATAGTGGTGCATGCCTGTAGTCTTAGCTAGTTGGGAGGCTGAGGTGGAAGGGTTGCTTGAGTCCAGCAGGTCGAGGCTGCAGTGAGCAGTGATCATGCCACTGTACTCCTGCCTGGAAAATAGAGGGAGACCCTGTCTCAGAAAACAAAGGAAGAAAGGAAGGAAGGAAGGCAAGCAGGCAGGGGAAAGAGAGAAAAAGAGAGAGAGAGAAAGAAAGAGAGAGAGAGAAAGAAAGAGAGAGATAGAAAGAGAGAGAGAGAGGGAAAGAGAGAAAAAGAGAAAGAAAAGAAAAGAAAAAGAAAGAAGAAAGAAATAAAGAGAAAGAGGAAGGAAAGAAAGAGAGAGAGGGAGGGAGGAAGGGAGGGAAAGAGAAAAAGAAAAAGAAAAGAAAAAGAAAAAGGAAAGAAAGAAGGAAAGAAAGAAAGAAAGAAAGAAAGAAAGAAAGAAAGAAAGAAAGAAAGAAAGAAGAGAAAGAGAAAGGCAAAATGGTGTGAGGTGTATTCTCTAGGGAGCTAACCAGCTGTCACATCCCTGAAGGCAGGGGTCTTGTATTATTACTCCTCTCTGCCCACAGCACCCATACCCAGGGCCTGCACAGGGCAGGATTTCAGTATGTACTTGCCCACTGACTGGATGATATATGCCATTGCATCTCAGAGTTGGGCAGAGTCTTCTCTCTAGTTTCCTGTTCTTTCCACATTCACAGCAATATCTGGAAGGGCAGGGGCTGGAGACAGATTTCTGTGCATTGTTGGACAACTACTTAAATCTCCTAATCCTCAGTTTCCCTACATGTAAAACAGATGTGTAGGACTGACTGAGGCTTAAGTGACCTGGTGCATCAAAAAGAACATAGCACAGGGACTGGCAGGTGATAAATGTTCTCTATTGTAAGACAGTGAGTTGGGAAGCAAAACGTACTAAGGCTGGCACCCCTACCCGATCCCCAGCACTTCTGAAGGCTTTTGAGAGCAGAGAAAGGAGGTGGAAGGAGGATGAAAAAGTATCCAAGGCTGGGAATTAGCCAGGTATAGTGGTGTTAGGAAGTCAGCAGGAATGGTGTCCCGAGCATCTAGGGATCTGGGTTGGAGGGGCAGAGGCCCCAGCCTTGCAGGGCCCCCTGTGATGGGCACTGCACTTCTCACATCCTTCAGCAAAAGCATTCCATACAAATTCAGAAGCTGCAGGTAAATATGAAAACCAAAGAAATCCTAAGAGAAAATTAGGTTGAAAAAATGTACTGATGTCTTTTCTAAGTATATGAACAGGCAGAAAGCAGAAAAAGGGATGCAATGACTACATAAATATTCTCATCAACACTAAGTCAAAAGGCTCACTTAGTGACACTTAGGTATCCATAAATACTGGTTGAAGGAATAAATGAAAAAGTAAATTAAGTGATTATATGGTAAAAGATTGCAGATTAAAAACTTTAATAAAAAGTCTTGTGAAATAATAAAAGAATGAAAATCCCAGAACAAATGGGCAGAAGCTATGAACAAGTAATTCACAAAGATAAATGCAAATAGTTGATAAACATAAAAAGTAGTGCAATTTCATTGATTATCAAAGAAACACAAGTTAAAACACCTAAGAAAAGACATTTTTTGTTTATCAAATTAGGAAAAATAAAAAATACGCCAGCTAGAAGGAACTAGTCACACTCAAACTTTGCTTTTTGGGGAGTAAAAAGAGCTATAGTTTTGTTTTTTTTTTCTTAAGCAAAGTGTAATTTATATACCACAGATTTACCCTTTTAAAGTATACAGCTCAGTGGCTTTAGTATTCACAAAGTTGTGCTCATCACCGCAATCTAATTCTGGATCATTTTCATCTAATTCCAGTTATAGATCATCACCACAATCTAATTCCAGACATTTTCATTACCCCTGAAAAAACTCCAGTACTTCTTAGCAGTCACTCCCATTTCTTCCTTCCTCTAGCCCCTGATGCGGCTAGTAATATACTTTCAGTTTTTTAAAAAATAGAGACAGGGTCTAGCTTTGTCATGCAAGCTGGAGCGCAGTGGCCTGATCATAGCTCACTGCCACCTTGAATTCCTGAGCTTAAGCCATCCTCCCACTTTAGCCTCCCATTTTTTGTTTGTTTGTTTGTTTTTGTTTTTGAGACGAAGTCTCGCTCTGTCTCCCAGGCCAGAGTGCAGTGGCGTGATCTCGGCTCACTGCAAGCTCCGCCTCCCGGGTTCACGCCATTCTCCTGCCTCAGCCTCCCAAGTAGCTGGGACTACAGGCGCCCGCCACCGCGCCCGGCTAATTTTTTGTATTTTTAGTAGAGACGGGGTTTCACCGTGTTAGCCAGGATGGTCTCGATCTCCTGACCTCATGATCTGCCCCCCTCAGCCTCCCAAAGTGCTGGGATTACAGGCGTGAGCCACCGCACCCGGCTGATTGGCTAATTTTTAAATTTTTGTAGAGACAAGGGCTCTCCCTCTTGCCCAGGCTGGTCTTGAACTCCTGGGCTCAAAGCAATCCTCCCACTTCAGCCTCCCAAAGTGCTGGAACTACAGTTGCAAGCCACCGCACCCAGACTATACTTTCCATCTCTATAGATCTACATGTTCTGAACATTGTATGTAAGTGAAACCTGTAAGATGTGGCCTTTTGTGTCTGGATTATTTCACTCAGCATAATGTTTTCAAGGTTCATCCATGCTATAACATGCATCAGCACTTCATTACTGCTTATGGCTGAATAATATTTCATTATATGAATAGACCACATTTCGTTCATTAGTTGATGGACATCTGGGTTGTTTCCACTTTTTGTCTATGATAAATATGTTTATCTGAACATAGACCACATTTCGTTCATCAGTTGATGGACATCTGGGTTGTTTCCACTTTTTGTCTATGATAAATATGAACATTCTTCCACTAGTTTTTGTGTATATGTTTTCAATTCCCTTGGGGATATAACTAGGAATGGAATTACTGGGTCATTTTGTAACTATGTTTAAATTTTAAAGGAACTGTTAAAATGTACAGTGGTTCCAATTTTCCCTCATTTTTGCCAACATTTATTATTGCCTTTTTTTTTTTGAGATAGAGTCTCACTCTGTCATCCAGGCTGGAGTGCAGTGGTGCAATCTCAGTTCACTGCAACCTCCACCTTACATATTGTCTTATTATAGCCATTTTAATAATTTCTTATTATAGCCATCTTAGTGGGTGTGAAGTGGGATCTCATTATGATTTTGATTTGCATTTTTCTAATGACTAATAATACTGAGCATCTTTTCATATGCCAGGTACATCCTTTTTGGAAAGCAGTTTGGTAATACATTTCAAAAGCCATTAAATGTGCATGTAATTTGACCATAATACTTGATTCCAGAATTTATTCCAAGGAATAATTATGGATGGCTAAGAAATTCATCTGCAAGGATGTTCATCATGATGTTATTTAAAAGTGCAAGTAGTTGAAAACAAAAGTCCGACTATAGGATATTGTTTAAATAATTGACAGTCCATCCGTAAAATGAAATAAAATAAAATAAAATAACTCTGTACAATATTAATGGCATGGAACTATATAGTTAAATAAAAATATAGACTATAAAACATTACAATCTTAATTCTATTTAATAATCTATAAACCTTTGAAGAAAAAAGGATATAAACACATATACCAAAATGCTAACAATGATACAGATAGTTTTTTTATAATAGTCTTTTAGATAATTCACATACCATACAATTCATCCGAAGTATGCAATTCATTTATTTTAGTATATTCACAGAGCTGTGCAACCATCATCTAGTCAACTTTAGAGCATTTTTATCATCCCAAAAGAAACCCTGTACCCATTAGCAGTCACTCCCCATTTCTCACCCCCACCCCGCCCCAGCCCAAGGCAACAGCTAATATTTCTGTCTCTACAGGTTTGTCTATACTCTACATTTTATGTAAATGGAATCATATAATATGTGGCCTTTTGTGACTGGCTTCTTTCACTTATAATGCTTTCAAGTTTTATCCATGTTGTAGCATGCATCAGTACATCATTCCTTTTATGATTGAATATTACATTGTGTAAGCATATCACATTTAATTTATCAATTCTTTGGTTGGTGGACCCTTGGGTTGTTTCCATTTTGGGCTGTTATAAGTTCTTGTACAAGTATTTGTGAAGATACGTATTTGCATTTCTCTCGGGTATATTCTTAGGAGTGGAATTGCTGGATCATATGGCAACTCTATGTCATTGAAGAACTGCCAGAGTGTTTTTCTAAGTATTGGCACTATTTAACAATCCCACCAGCAGTATATGAGAGTTTAGTTTTAGCTTTTATATTTAGGTCTTTGATGCATTTTACATCTGGATATGGTGTGGGGTAGGGGTCCATTTTTTTTTCTTTTGCATGTGGATAGCCAATTGTCCCAGTATCAGTTGTTGAAAAGACTATACTTTCCCTGTTGAATTGTCTAAATTGTTGTGATATTCTTGTGGAAAATAAACCAACCATAAATGTAGGGGGTTATTTCTGGACTCTAAGTTTTATTTCATTGGTCTATATGTCTATCCTATGCCAGTACCACACTTTTATTACTATAGCTTTGTAATAGGTTTGAAATAGGAAAGTATGAGTCCTCTATCTTTGTCCTTTTTAAAGATGTTTTGGCTATTCTGAGTCTTTGAATTTAGATATAAATTTTAGAATCAACTTGTCAATTTACGCAAAGAAGCCAGCTGGGATTTTGATAGGAATTGTGCTTAATCTATAGATCAATTTGTGGAGTATTGGCATCTTAACAATTTGGAGAGTATTGCCATCTTAAGTCTTCTGATCCATGAACATGGGATGCCTTTCAGTTTATTTAGGTTTTCTATTTCTTTTAACAACATTTTGTAGTTTTTGGATTATAAGTTTTGTACTTCTTTTGTTAGTGAAGAATTTTTAATTGTGGTGAAACATAGATAACATAAAATTTACCATTTTAGCCATTTTAACTGCACAGTTCAGTGGCATTAAGTGCATTCACATGGCTATGCAACCATCACCACTATACATGCCCAGAATATCTTCATTTTTCCAAAGTGAAACGCCATACTCATTAAACAATAACTCACCATTCCCTCTTTCCCCCAGCCCCTGGCAACTACCAACCTACTTTCTGTCTCTGTGAGTTTGATTACTCTAGGTACCACATATACATAAAATTGTACAATATTTGTCCTTTCGTGTCTGACTTATTCACTTAGAATAATGTCTTCAAGGTTTGCCTATGTTGTAGCATATGTCAAAATTACATTCCTTTTTAAGCCTGAATAATATTATGTATAACATGTTTATCCATTCATCTGTCAACACTTGGTTTGTTTCCACTTTTTGGTTATTGTGAATAATGCTGCTATGAACACAGGTCTACAAATATCTCTTTGAGTCCCTGCTTTTAATTCTTAGGGGTATATACCCCAAATTAGAATTTCTGGATTATATGGTAATTCTGTGTTTAATTTTTTGAGCAATGAATAATTTTAAATTCATTATTGTCTTTTTGTTCTTCTGTATTTTAACACTTATTATATAATCATGAAAGTATTACTTTTAAAATCTAATTATTTGAATGCATTCTGCATTCTGCATTGTAAATGGACATATGTTCTGTGAGCTTTTCAACATTTCCCACCATTTGTGAAGTAATGTGTGTTTACAATGGAGCTAACTTCTGGTTTATGTGATCATTTTGCTGACAACTTGGGAGATTGTCTCATTCCTTCTGCAGACACATGGGTCAGAACATAACTGGCATAATACCCTGGACATTTTTTTGTTAACAGTAAGACTTGCCACTTGTATTTGCTTTACACCTCTCACCCCACCTTCACGCCACAGTGCCCTCAATACAATGGACACTGGGGAGACATATACCTATTCTTGGGCATGTAACAGTGGCGAAGAGTCTATTGACCTGCTGGTTAGTGACAGCTTCTATCTTCTGACTCAGATCTCCATTATTTACACTCCAACCATGTAGTCTTCCTTTTCCCAGGCAGCCCATAAAATGGGGAAAAACAGAGTTCAACTGAGAAGATTTGGGGAGCAAGCCAACATACAAACGGGAACAAGAGCCCTGGGACTTCCCTAAGAAAAACAAAGGATTTAAAGAAAGAACAATATTTAGCAGAACACAGAACTCCCATTTCCAGATTAAGAAAACAACTTGCTGCAAATAACTTAAAATATTTAAAAGTAGGTCTCATTTTTCAAAAAAAAAAAGAAAAACAACAACAAAAAACCCTCTCCCTCTCATTACAGCACCAAAAAAAATAAAAAAATAAAAAAAATAAGGCTGTTAGAAGCTGAGTTTAAGAAATGTTTTTAAGGTTGGAAAATACTAGTTTTAGCTCATGGAAAAACTACTTTTCCCTCAACTGGTCCAGCTCAATAGTTCATCCTAACTCTTTGTTCATGCCAGCTTCCCCAAGTGCCTCATTTCCCGTTAAGGTGCTATTGTTCCTAAACCTTCAGGTTTCCTCTTAGTCATGTTTCTTTCCCCAGGAAATCAATTTTTGAGCATTTATCCTTTTGCAGTAGTGAGTCAAAACTCAAGGCAGTTGTCAAATATTCCTCTCGTTCAGGCCAAGCCTTCCAAGGAATGACACCACAAAGTGAAGACACAAACGGATGTGATGAAGTGATTGCCGCTGAGCTTGGCACAGCCATGAGTAGAGGAGTGGAGCTGCTGGAGAAGAAACCACACAGGGTCAGGATACACATTATTTCCAGAAGAGTCATCAAAGATGTAAGTCTCATATGGCCCAGATTTACAGTCCAGGGGTCAATGCCCTTGGGAGATCCTATAGACCAAGAGCCTAAAAACTATGGCCTTTTGTCTGTTATTGTATGGCTGTCAAGGTAAGCATGCTCTTAAAGTTTTTACATTTTAAAAAAATCAAAAAATAATCACTTGTGACAAATTAAAATCATATAAAATTCAAGTTTGTGTCCATAAAAAAGTTTCATTGCAACACCTCCGCATCCATTCACCTACGTCTACGGCTGCGGCTGCTTTCCAGTTGAGTAGTTGCATCAGAGACTGTGTGGCCCGCAAAGCCTAAAATATTTACTATCTGGTTTTTGTATAAGTTTTGCTGTCCTCTGTCTTAAACTCTTTTCCACAAAATGTAGCAGCAAGAGAAGAGGAGAAAGGAGCAGGGGATGGGAAAGCCAAACCACAAGCATCAGTTTCAGGATGGGTAACCTAGCATTGCAGGTTAGGAGCAGGGTTTGGAAACCACGGTTAGGCCTGGCCACTGTGTTTCCATGAGGCACACTCTGGATGCAGGGAGGGGATGGGCATGCCCAGTGACTGTCTCCATTGAACCTCTGTTGTAGCTTCTCACCATGTTAGAGCCCTGCCTGATCACTCAATGCGTCTTTGGACCACCATGATGAGAGCAGCCATTCCTATCCTAGTCCCAAGAGGAGAAAAAGGCTCAAGTTCTGCTTCATTTAAGAAAATCTTGACTGATGGAGAATTTAGATGTTGGTTCAAGCAAGATTTTATGTGGAGAAGCAGCGATGCTGGGTACCATCAATATACTCACAATTAGTCTTTCCTCAAAATTCAGCTTCTGTGCTGGCTTCTTTTCTAGCCCTTGGGCTCAGTCCTGAATCCTGGTACAGCTCAAGCCTAGGGATATCTTATTTATACACATCAAGAGCCATCTTGTGGAAGAATGGTTTTGTGCAGTTCCGGGGGTCAGAACTAGTACCAGTAGGTAGACCAATCGTGGATTTAAATTTAGCCTGGGAAAGACCTGGCTCAGAATTTTTGCTGAGCCGATCTGGAACAAGCTGCTTTGGGAGGCAATGAACTGTCTACTTTAACAGAAATGCTGTGAGCAGTTAGAAATATGGTTATATCAAGGACCTCTGGGTGCTAGAATTATATGAATCAGGGAACTAATGGATCAAGGGGCAGAATGAAGAGATGCAAACACTGAATACAGTAGCTAAGAGCATAATGTTGAAGTCAAAGCTGAAGTTCATATCATGGCTCTGTCACTTACTAGCCATTTGGTGAAGTTGGTTAAGATGAACTTCAGCTCCTATATCTGTAAAATGTGGTTTTACAGATAGTTCTTACCTCACCGAGATACTATGAAAGCTAAATTATAGTTAGTGTCAACAAGTGATAGATGTTGTTGTTGTACATTTATTATAACACATTATTGGTTGCTAATTGCTATGTACATCATTTGAGTCCAAAACTTGGTAGGAAAATTTTTCTCTTCTTTGTTTTTCTTCCCAAGTTGCAAAACTATTTCAAGGCAGGGAATAGAGGAAATGAAAAAATAAATAAAACAGCTCTCTTGGATTATGTACCAGCCTTCAGGCAAATGGTGACTGTCCTGTGTGTGTCCCCTCCCAAGATGAGTGACATCAATGTGTGCCTCATCAGCATGATTGCCTCAAACCAGGTTGTTGAATTTGCCCCCACAATTCAAGAGGGTTGGGCAAAGAGGAGGGACGCTCTTCAGATGCCAAGATGGCAATATGTTACAGATGATGGTTGGCAGGGATTTGAGAATCAGAGAACATCATATTTATCTTTTTTCCTGAATATTTTACAAAACCATTAATTAAGAAACCCGTTTGGCTGGAAAACAAATGTCGGTGGTGAGTAACGAATACCAGCTTCCGTCACATTTCCCCTTTCTGGTAGTTTCTGAAGTTCTGGGCTTGCTGGCTTAACAGTTTAGCTGCCAGCCAGGGAGATTTTTATCAACCATAGGATCTATCAGCTGCTGTCCAGACAAGCTGATGTTAACATCAGCTTAACTTTGGCAGGGATGCAAATTGCTTGAATTCATTTATATCCAGTTCTCCTACAGAGTGCTAAGCACTGAATGAGACTTTGAAGATACAGAGATGAATTGGACACCACCGCTGCCCTTAAGGGGATCCTCCAGTGACAAATACTTGATGGCTCTTTCAGTGCAAAGTGGCAATGACACCATGTATGGAGGAGAAATGTCTCACCCAGGCTGGGTGTTGTTGAAGACTTCCTGGAGGGGTCATGTCTCAACTGAGTTTTCTGGGCATCAGAAGCAGAGTTGCTGCATGGTCAGAGGCACGAAGGCCAGAGACACTGTTGTGCCTGGAGGAATAGCTGAGCGAAGTCTGGGGAGTGAGGATGGGAGTAGCTGGCAATGAAGTTGGAGAGATGGGTAGGGCCTTAAAGGAATGTCATTCAAAAGAGCATGGACTCTCTTACAAAGGAGCCACGAAGGGTTTTATGAGATATGGGCCAATCTGACTTGCATTTTTAAGTGGATACTTTGTGTGCCACAATGTGGAGGATGAGCTAGAAGGGATAGGATTGGTGCTTAGAGGCTGCCAAGAGAATGGTGGGGTACCAGGATGGCGAGGACCACTTCTCCTCTCCCTCAGCAGTCCTCGTGATCTGTCTAGGATCGTGTCCTCATTGGGGATAACTTAATGTTTGCTGATTTAGTAGGAAGTTGTATAGGCAGGCTTCAAATGCCCTAGAGTGGAGCTAGTAGTACAGGTGTGTGTGTGTGTGTGTGTGTGTGTGTGTAACAGGATTTTCTACCAATCTTGACAACGAAAGGGAAGCCAGACATGCTTGAGTTGTGCTGCATGCAAAGTTCAAATGTGAGCCATTTGCATTTTGAATTCAAGGGGCCCTCATTTAAGTCTGCCAGAGGAGGAAAAATTGCTTCCATCAGGAAGCCTACTTAATCTTGATCAAATTCAACACTTGTAGGTGTTGTAGGTAAAACAGAGGAGGATGTGTTTTAAACACCGAGATTGATGGAAAGGAGGGGGCTTCTGAATGACAGGAAGCAGATTCTCAGGTACATGCAATGTCTTCCACAGGCATTGGCTCCCTATGTCTTTAAAGCAGTAGTTTGTTGCCCTAAACACTAGAGTTCAAAAATGCAGAGTAGACAACACACCGGAGGCTCAAGTTCAAGGCTCCTACCTCTGTCTGGCACCTTTATCCACTCCTACTCAGCCTATTGTATGGCAAACCTGAGGACAAACTCTACTACAATGTAACTGATTTTCTGACAATCACAGCACTTTCAACTGAAAACAGCATGGTTTCTTGTTAGGTGTAGTAAACTCAACAATGCCCCCCAAAGATGTCCACATCCTAATCCCTGGAACCTGTGGATATGTTACCTTACACAGCAAAAGGGACTTGGTAGATGTGATTTAGTTAAAGATCTTGAGATGAGACATTATCCTGGATTATCTGGGTGAACCCAGTGGAATCACAGAAATCCTTATAAGGGGAAGGCAGGAGGTTGTAGTGAGTAGAAGATGAGACAGTGGAAGTGAGAGGTTGCTGACGGGCGACAGGCTAGTCAGAGACGACACCGGTGGCAGCCAAGAGATCTTTATTGGAGGCTCAGCGTGCGAGAAGACGAAGAGAAGGGGAGAGAGAGAGAGAGCTGCTGGGGCTGAGTATTTATGTCGTTTAGGGTGATGTGGTGATTGGTGATTGGTCAGAGGGCGGGACCTCGGGGCTAGCAGGAGGTGTTTCCTTTTGATTGGGTGCTTATTTGGCGGGCTGTGCTTGGCGGGTTTAGGGGGCGCCAAGTGGAGGGGGAAGAACCCGGAACCGATGCCTAAGATGGCGTCTTTGATTTATCCAACAGTTGCCATTGTTCAAGGAGGGCTCACAAGCCAAGGAATGCAGCCCTGTAGAAGCTGAGAAAGGAAAGCAACAGATTCTCCCCTCAGATTCTGCAGAAGGAACCAGCCTTGCCGATATCTTGATGTTAGCCCAGTGAGACTGGTTTTAAACTTCTGACCTCTAGAACTGTCAGATAATAAATGTGTGGTGTTTTAAGCCATTCTGTTTGTGGCATTTTCTTACAGTAGACACAGGAAACTAAGACAGTGGGTCAGAGACATATTCCAACACAGCATCTTGGAAAGACTTATTTAAGGAATGGCTAATGGAATGGATGATACATTCATTCTTTTGAATAAATGTTCTCAGTGATAGTGTGGCTCCATATTTTTTAAAGTCAGCAACTATTTATTGAGCAACCAACGTCAGACACTGAGATGGCTAAAAATGTAGCAAAGCATGTGTTTTTCCTCCAGGTAGCTCCCGGTCTCAGAAGGGAGAAAATGTAAATTCACCAGTCCCAGTACTCAAGGCAGAAAACACACATCCGTAGAGGTTCCAAGGGCTACGGAGGGTAAATAAAGGGAGACAGCCCCTCGGACAGGAGGGTCAGGGAACTGATGCGGATCGGCCTGGATTTCGGCTGCTAGAGAGTGGGGATCAGGGGAGAGGGGGTGGCCCAGATGGAGGCCTGGGGTAAGCAGAGGCACAGAAGGAAAAATGTGTTGAGATAGTGCCATGGACTGAATTGTGAGTCTCATAGTCGCAGGCTGAAGCCCTAATCCCCATGTGACTACACTGGAGAGAAAGCCTTTAGGGAGATAAAGGAGAGAAATGAGGTGGTAAAGGGCAGCGCTCTGATCTGGTAGGATAAGTGTCCTTGTGAAAAAAGGAAGAGACAGCAGAGATGGATCTCTCCCTGTGCGTGCACAGAAGAAAGGCCGTGTGAGGACACAGCACAACGCAGGCTGGCCCCAAGCCAGGTAGAGAGGCTCCACACAAACCAGCCAGGCGGGCACCTTGATCCGGGACTTCCAGCCTCCAGAACTGTGAGGAAATAAGTGTCTGTTGTTTAAGCCACCCAGCCTGTGGTATTTTGTTGTGACAGCCTGAACAGACTAAGATAGCAATAAGCAGTCAGATTTGATTGGAAAACATGACATGGAGAAGGAGTTATGAGGTCGGAAACACAGGCTGAGGCCAAACTGAACAATGAGTAAAAATATTTGACTGTTGCAACTCTGGAGACAATCCGAAGTCCCTGGAAGGCCGGGCTAGTGAAGAAGAAGGGTGAGGGGTTGGGTGAGAGCACTGGGGGCCCGTGGCGAGGTGCTGCCGGCCCTGTGGTACATCCGGGACACAAGGCTGAGCTGCAAGCACAATGTGCGTGGAATACAGCAAAAGGGTGCTCCTGTTCTTTCCTTCCCGCCAAGCAAGCAGGCTGGAGTAGACGCGGAGCCACTCATTTGCCGGGGCTGTGTTGGAGGAGAGGGGGCCAGTGCAGAAGCCAGAGCAGAAGAACCTCTGCTTCCCAAACCCAGAGCTCCCTGCCAGGCACATGCACACGCTCTCACACACTCTCTCCCACACACACTCACACACACACGCTCATGCACACTGTCCCTCACACATTTACACATACTCCCCCCACACACAAACTCACACTCTCCCTTCACATATTCACACACACTCACACACACTTACACTCCCCCACACACTCACACATGCTCTCACTCACACACTCATACACACTCACACACACACTCTCATACCCATTCACACTCTCTCCCCCCACATACACACACACAGTTCCTCACACACACATTCACACACACAAGCACACACATACATTCACACACTCTCTCCCCCAACAAATGCACAACACATTCTCTCACACTCTTTCTGTCTCTCAGACACACACACACACACACACTCTGTCTCACACACATTCTCACCGTTTCTCTGTCTCTCACCCCCCCCACACACACCCCTCAGGAGGGATGCCCTTCTCTGCTGGCCCCTGGCATGAGGTGCTGTGAAGTGTGCACTTGCACCATGTTTCCTGGTAGCCCTCCGCCCGCTGCCCACACTATGAATCCGAATGTGGTCCTGGCGATGTGGAGGGATAGAAGGAGAAGCAGGCATGTAAGTCCTGCCTCACCTTCCTGGCATCCTGGAAAAGGCACCTCTCACTGGACACAGCTGCCTGGGCTCCAAGGGGCTGCATCCTTCGCTTTGGCTTGGTGGTCAAATACACGACCACGAGATTTTCTCAAAGGCTGGACAACAGATTCTGAGGGAGTATCCAGCAGTCAGTTCACTGTGGGCAGCTTGGCAAGAATGCGTGACAACAGTCAGTTTAAAACGTCCTCTCCCTTTTACCTAGAGACACTCCCTGAGCCTAGGATATCTCTTCTAAGAAAAATCCCAGAAATCAGATGTCACTCCTCAGCTCACCTCGCCTGTCCTCACGCATTGAGGCACATTGCTCCATCTTTGTCATATTGATACCTTTTAATGGCTGCCAAACAGCTTCTGGTTTCTCATTGCAGCCCATTAAGAATTTACAGCCGCTCACGCCTGTAATTCCAGCACTTTGGGAGGCCAAGGAGGGTAGATCACGAGGTCAAGAGATCGAGACCATTCTGGCCAATATGGTGAAAACCCGTCTCTACTAAAAATACAAAAATTAGCTGGGCATGGTAGTGTGTGCCTGTAGTCCCAGCTACTCAGGAGGCTGAGGCAAAAGAATCGTTTGAACCCAGGAGGTGGAGGTTGCAGTGAGCTGACATCGCGCCACTGCACTCCAGCCTAGCAACAGAGCGAGACTCTGTCTAAAAAAAAAAAAAAGAACAAAAACAATTTATAGCTGCACCTCTTTGGTGTGTGACTATTCTGAGACTGAACTCCACTTAGTTCCACAGAGGATAGAAAACTCTTATTCTTTCACTCAATTCTCCTTTAAAAGTTATGATAGCATCTTTTGGGTCAAGAGCCACATTTGAGACTCTCCTCATTTAGCTTCCACTTTCCATCTTTCCCAAGGAGCTCTAATTTTCAGGGGCCCTAGGGGTTATCTTCTCTCACTTGGCTGTTTCCTGTCCTCGCCAGCACCTGTGACGCTGAGGCTTGACACATGCCTGGAATTGGACACCGGGAGCTGCTCTTGGCACTGATGTCTATTGTCCCCATCTTTGGTCACAAGGGCCCATGTTCCCTGGGTCATCCTTGCTGTGACCTCACGCCTCTTCCAGCATCCAGCTGTGTCAGCATTTCTGCATCTCCCTGGGTGATCGGGGACTCTTGCTGCTTCCTCTGCCCCACCCTGACATGGTTGACCTTCTGCCTGGGGGCTGAATTGCTTTGCTGTGCTTGAGAAAAGGAGACATAGCCTGACTGGTCTGTGACGCCCACAAATATTTTGAGACTATATCTGCCACTGCACCCAGGGCTAGCATTCCGTGAGATGACCGCAGCATCTATGAGCATCCATACTCCATTCTGAATGTCTTCCTGTCTGCAGGCAAAGTCTTGCTGCCGTTTTGGATGGAAAGCTCATCACGAGGTCACGGGGAGGTCTTTCTTACTCACTGGGGAGTAAAACCTACACTCAGTCCTCCAAGCTTGGCTTTTTATTTTTGAAGTTCAGATCCTAGAATGCCTAGAAAATTCTTTTTTTTTTTTTTTTTTGAGATGGAGTCTTGCTTTGTCGCCCAGGATGGAGTGCAGTGGCACAATCTCAGCTCATTGCAACCTCCACCTCCCAGGTTCAAGTGATTCTCCTGCCTCAGCTTCCCGAGTAGCTGGGGTTACAGGTACCTGCCACCATGCCCAGCTAATTTTTGTATTTTTAGTAGAGAAGGGGTTTCGCCATGTTGGCCAGGCTGGTCACAAACTCCTGATTTCAGATGATCCACCCGCCTCCGCCTCCCAAAGTGCTAGGATTACAGCTGTGAGCCGCCAAGCCTGGCTGAAAATCCTTTTCAACTTTCAATAAAGGCTGGATTTTGCAAAATAGCTTCTTGTTTCTCTACATTTTTTAGGTAATTCACGTAACATTTTATTAATAATCAACTTGTTTGTTTTAGGGCCGGGGTGTCCAATCTTTTGGTTTATCTGGCCACGTTGGAAGAATTGTTTTGGGCCACACATAAAACACACTAACACTAACGATAGCTAACGAGCTAAAAAAGAATTGAAAAAATCCCCATAATGTTTTAAGAATGTTTGCGAATTTGTGTTGGGCCGCATTCAAAGCCGTCCTGGGCCGCATGTGTTCAGGTCGGACAAGCTTGCTGGAGGCTCTTTCTCCTGTTCTCTAGTGGCACCGTATATGGAGGCTATTTCTGCTGCCTGAGTGGACGGTGGACAGGGAAGGATGGAATAATGAGAACGGAATAGCTATAGTTTAATATTAAAGCATTACCATATCACATAAATAAAATGGAAATGAGGAATTTTGTGCATTTTACTTTTCCTTCTGTTAAGTAATTTTTCTATCATAAATTCTCAGGTCGGGGTGAATGGGTCAGTGGGTATACATATAGGTCTGAGTGGCTTATAATCTATTCTAGTACTAAATGAAGGTCAGAAACTTGCAATGATCTTTTCCAGGCCTCATGGGACCAATGAATGCCGCATTGCTGAGATCAATAATGGCCACTTAGTGGAGGAAGAACAGCACACGCAGGTCCCATTTTTTATTCTTAGGACAGTTGTACAATGCCACAGCCTCATTCTTCAAGGCTAAGCTCAGCTGGGTGAGCACCTAAATCAGATGACTTTATTTATCTATTTAGAGCTTTTTATTTTAGATAGCATCTTGCTCTGTTGCCCAGGCTGGGGTGCAGTGGCTCAATCTCGGCTCACTACAACCTCTGCCTGCTGGGTTCAAGCGATTTTCATGCCCCAATCTCCCAAGTAGCTGGGATAACAGGTGTGTGCCACCAAGCCTGGCTATTTATTTATTTAAGTAGAGAGAGGGTTTTGTTATGTTGGCCAGGCTGGTCTCAAACTCCTGACCTCAAGTGATCTGCCCTCCTCGGTTTCCCAAAGCGCTGGGATTACAGGCATGAGCCACCACACCCGGCCTGGAGTCTTTAGATGTGTGCGGTGATCCTTGAACATGCTGAACACCTGCTTACACAGTAAGAAGTGGAAGGCCTGGCTCGCAGCTCATTCCTGTAATCCTAGTGCTTTAGGAGGATGAGGTGGGAGGACTGCTTGAAGACAGGAGTTGGAGACCAGTCTGGGCAACAAAGTTGGACTCCATCTTTACAAAAAGATAAAAGAATTAGCCAGGCCTCGTGGTGCACACCTGTAGTCCCAGCTACCCAGGAAGCTGAGGTGGAAGGATCACTTGAGCCCAGGAGCGTGAGGCTGCAGTAAGCTATGCTTGCACCACTGCAATCCAGCCTGGGTGACAGAGAGATGCTCTCTCTAAAAAAAAGTGGCCATCCGAGCCTGCCCAGCTATATTAAAATATATTATATTTTAATATATGTGACCTCTTGACCTCCACCTAGAGGCTCAGCTCGGTTTTTGCTGCCGTCAGGTCAACTTGCTGCTTGTTCTGCCCATGAAGCCTGTTTCTAAAACCTAGGCATTACCTTGTGATCTAGGGCGGCAACCAAGGTCATAACTGCTTCATGATGTCCGGGTCCTCGTCTGAATAACCTTCAGGGGACGAGTCCTCGCATAACGGGCCCCCGGCTCCTGCCTCTGCCTTGCCACTGGACTTGTACTTGTTGGGTCCCCAGTGACTCCTAAGCTCCAAAGCCAATGGACACTTTCAGGCTGGAAATTACTTTCCAGTCGTGTCATCTTGTCATTTGACATTGTTGATGCTACTTCCATAATACATGTCTGTGAAAAAAATTATGGTTTCCTTTTGGCTTTCTTGAGTGTTGAAAGTGAATTCATATCACCATGGCCAGAGGATACAAAGGAAAGAAAGAGGAAGTCGGAAGAGTGCTTTTTATTTATTCATTCATTTATTTATTTATTTATTTGTTTGTTTATTTTTGATAGAGTCTCGCTCTGTCGCCCAGGCTAGAGTGCAATTTCTTGGCTTCTTTGATTTCTTTGATTGCACCAACGTAAATTTCTTGGCTGTGTAAGCTGTTAAAAAGGAGGTGAAGGAGAGAGAAGGATGAACAGAACTTCTCTGTACATTTCCTTGCAACCTCCTGTAAATCTATAATTATTTCAAAAGAAAATGATTTCTTAAAAAAAAATAAGGCTTCAGTACAGCATAAATGCAGTTTATTTATAAATTACAAAATGCTCTTCCTGCCGAGTATGGTGGCTCACGCCTATAATCCCAGCACTTCAGGAGGCCAAGACAGGCGGATCACCTGAGGTCAGGAGTTCAAGACCAGCCTGCCCAACATGGCAAAACCCTATCTGTACTAATAATACAAAATTTAGCCGGATGTGGTGGCAGGTGCCTGTAATCCCAGCTACTCGGGAGGCCGCGGCAAGAGAATCGCTTGAACCCGGGAGGCAGAGGCTGCAGTGAGCTAAGATCGTGCCACTGCACTCCAGCCTGGGTGGCAGAGCAAGAGTCTGTTTAAAAAAAAAAAAAAAAATCCAACAAAATCAAAGTTGCATTTGGAAATTAAGGCTTACAAATTAAGTTGAATTTAGAAATTAAGGACCCTCTTGTTCTTGTGTTTTTTGTGAGGCATCGCCAACACATACAGGCCGGGGAGGTGCATGCAGTAGTACCTTCAACTGGCAAATCCAGCATTGCCTTTTGATTGATTTCCTCACCTTCGATCAATCTACAAACACGCATTAATCAGCCAGGTGCGGTGGCTCATGCCTGTAATCCCAACACTTTGGAAGGCCGAGGCGTGCAGATCACTTGAGGCCAGGAGTTCGAGACCAGCCTGGCCAACATGGTGAAACCCCATCTCTACCAAAAATATAAAAATTAGCTGGGGTGTGGTGTCACACGCCTGTAATCCCAGCTACTTGGGAGACTGAGGCAGGAGAATCTCTTGAATTTGGGAGGTGGAGGTTGCAGTAAGCCGAGATTATGCCACTGCACTCCAGCCTGGGTGACAGAGTGAGACCCTGTCACAGAAAACAAAACAAAACATGCATTAATCACTTTTCCACCCAGGAAGTTTGTCCATTCTAGGGCATTTCTAGACCATAATCTTGTCCTCTTAACAAATAGATTCCAGGCAGAAGTAAGAATGCAACACATTTTAATGCAAAACTAAAGCAAAAAAAAAAAAGGAACAACCCCCCTAATCTTCGTCCCGGAACCTATTAGCCTTAAGCTGTGTGGATTCATATTTTTGAGAACATTGGGTCTTCCTTATTTCTTTCACATAGGCCTCGCTCTTTTGTCTGCCTGAGGATTGCTGAACAAGAAGAGTGGCAGTGTTGGTTTTAGTGATTTATGACTACTGCTTATATCCTGCCAGATTTCTTCATTGCCCCATTTCCTTAATTAAGTCATAATTCCTGTCTTTGCTTTGTCTCTTTTCCTTTCGCTTCCACAAACAACAGACCTGGGGGGCAGCCTTTCTGGAAACTATCTTCCCTTCCACCTCCCATTTCGCAGTGAATCATATTCTAATCACAGAGATCAGTGCAGCTGGCCCTCGGCATCCTGAAAGCCTCCCTCTCCTCTTGAGGTCCTGGTTGCTTCCCCCAACTAGGTCGAGGCATCCCCCTGAGCCTGTAATGAGGAGGGTTGAGGACACCTGTCCCGAGCCTTCCGTGAGCCCTGAATCTTCCAAACCTGTGCAGTGGTGGGGTGGGAGTGGTGGCAGATGAGAGTGCCTGAAAGGAGGTTCCTAGAGAATAGCCCTGAACCTCCCACTTCATTATTGTCCTTTGGAGGTTTAAATATCATGGGCCAAGTTTTCCTTAAGCCATTCCCTCTCTGGCACTGGGGATGAACAGCTGTTTGTTGTCTCTCCCAGGTCGGCTGATTTTGCTTCCTGTCCCTGTATTGTTCCAGCTCATGCAACTGCCGTCTCTGCTCATCCAAAAGCTTAATCAGGAATTGACACGTACTTTTCTTTGGCCCCTACTTCTTTAGCAAGGATGCATGTAACTGCTCCTTGCACTCCTGGATATTTGGTTTGGGCCTCCTCACTTCTGAGACAGAGCACCTGGATTCCTGTGCATCTCTGTGGAAGACTTGGCAGCTGGAACCCTCCCTCACTCCTTGTCTGTGAGGTGGGTTGAATGATGTCCGCCCTCCACCCAAATATGTCCAAGTTCTAACCCCCGGTACGTGTGAATGTGACCGTATTTGGAAAGAGAACTTTTGCAAATGTAATTAACATCTCAACGTGAGATCATCCCAGATTTAGGATGGGCCCTAAATGCAATGGCTGGTGTCGTGATAGAGACAAGAGAGGAGAGCATGAGACAGAGACACAGGGAAAGGTAGAGGCAGGGGCTGGAGATGTGCAGCTGCAGGCCAAGGCCTGCTCAGGCTTGCTGGCAGCCTCCAGACGCCGGGAAGAGGCATGGAGCCTCCAGAAGGAACCAACCTTGCCAAGACCTCGATTTCAAGCTTTTGATCTTCAGAACCGTGAGATAATTTTTGTTCTATGAAGTCACCCACTTTGTAGCAATTTGTTGTGGCAGCCTGAGGAAATGAAGATGCGGGTATATTAGGGTTCTCTAGAGGGATAGGACTGATAGGTTAGATGTATACATAAAGGGAGTTTATTAAGGAGTATTGACTCACACAATCACAAGGTGAGGTCCCACAATAGGCCACCTGCAAGCTGAGGAGCAAGGAAGCCAGACTGAGTCCCCAAACCTCAAAAGTAGGGAAGCCGACGGGGAAGCCTTCAGTCTGTGGCCAAAGGCCCGAGAGCCCCTGGCAAACCACTGGTTTAAGTCCAAGAGTCCAAAAGCTGAAGAACTTGGAGCCCGATGTTCAAGGGCAGGAAGCACCCAGCACGGGAGAAAGATGGAGGCCAGAAGACTAAACCAGTCTAGTCCTTCCACAGTCTTCTGCCTGCTTTTATTCTGGCCATGCTGGCAGCTGATTAGATGGTGCCCACCCGGATTGAGGGTGTGTCTGCCTTTCCCAGTCCACTGACTCAAATGTTGATCTCCTTTGGCAACACCTTCACAGACACACCCAGGAACAATACTTTGCCTTCTTCCATCTGATCAAGTTTGACACTTGTTATTAACCATGACACCAGGCTTTTTCTGAAATTGTCTCCTGACTGGGGGCACCAGCAGCGGGCTAAGCATTGGAAGCTGCACTCTTGGGGTGGCGCTCCAGGGTCTCTGCCCAGATTTCCCCTTCTCTGCTGAAGGAACCAGCTTTGGGTTTCAGCCACTCTCTCCTTCTCAGGGTTCTTAGAGGGTCTGATGAGGCTGCTGGGAGTCTTATGGTGGTTTTCCTCAGGGGAGAAGCAATGTTGCTCTGTTCAGAAAGTTCAGCCTCAAAGACTCAGGATTTCTTTTAATGGGTAAATCACTAGGGTGGATTCACCTTCAGTTTATGGTGTGGACTTGAGCAGAGTACATGCACTCGACCTGGCCAGCCTTTTCTGGGTCAGCGTGGAAGGGTCGTTCTCCACAGGCCTGGTGAGTGGAATTTGATAGAGAGGGCTCCTCAGCTTCTCACAAGATCTTTGTGAGTCTGATTTCTGGCCGTGCTTCTGCAGAAAGTCCAGGCTGAGAGGAGCTTTTCTCTCTTGCTGAGGCTTCTGGGAAACAAAATAAAATTCTTCAGAACATCTGGATCTCCTTTCTTCCTCTGAGAAGGTGGTCTCTGTTATCACTGAAATCCCCTTCAGACTTTTGTGGTCTTATAAAATCCTATCAGCTTCCTCCTCTCCAGGCAACAAATATTGGCATCCTGGGTAGGGTCACCAAATGTCCTAGTTTTCCTGGGACTGAAGCATTTCCTGGAATGTGCTAAATTCACTGCTAAGACTGGGAAAGTCTAAGTATTAATAAATAGGGATGGGTTGCTCTCTCTAGTCCTTGAAAAAATTGATCTTTGAGGACAAAGCCCTGTTCGCATCTATAGTATGAAACATTACTAAAATATTATTTTGATTGAAAAGTGAAACTTAATTTCTTTGTATCTATAACATTGTTTTTTTTGTTTTGGTTTTGTTTTGTTTGTTTGTTTGTTTGAGAAGGAGTCTTGCTCTGTCGCCCAGGCTGGAGTGCAGTGGCGTGATCTCAGCTCACTGCAACATCCACCTCCCGGGTTCAAGTGATTCTCCTGCCTCAGCCTCCTGAGTAGCTGGGATTACAGGCGTGTGCCACCACATCCCACTGATTTTTGTATTTCTAGTAAAGGAGGGGTTTTGCTATATTGGCCGGGATGGTCTGGAGTGGCCGACCTCAGGTGATCTGCCCGCCTCGGCCTCCCACAGTGCTGGGATTACAGGCATGAGCCACTGCACCCAGCCTCTATCTATAGCTTTTAAAAGCACATATGTTTTTTGTTTTTTGTTTTTTTTCTGAGAGTGTAATTTACATAGCAGTATTTACAAATTCTTACTATCTATGCCGCTGCAGTTTAGTGATTATTACAATAGTCCTGCCTGAGGCTGAGTTCTTCCGAGGTGGAATCTGAGAAAAATTGGGTAAAAGTGATTTATTTAAGGAATTCCCAGGAAAAACTGGGAGGGATGTGGAAATTCCATCTGCCACCACCTCTATCCCACAATTGCACAGAACATGCAATACACAAGGAGGCTCAGCTGTCCCCAAACCCCAGGGAAGGCTCAGGGAGACATCTCACGCCAGGAATTGAGATTGAAAAGAAAGAAGACTAAGCAAGGCAAATAAAGTTTCTGCAGAGGGTAAATGTATCTCAATCCCACTGGGATGCTGTGGAGAAAATATGTTACAACTTAGAGATGCCCCCGTCTAGGAGCAAGGCAGCTGGCCTATTGATGCCCCTGCACCCAGGAGTCATTGGTAATAAGCTATTCTTTGTGGGATGTAAAATCCTAGGCACCCCTGGCTCTGCATGCTTTGGCAAAGTAGGATCCAATAGCTTGAGGACAGTTTTTCAAAAAAGGGATATGGATCCTTGTGCCTGGGCATGAAAGCAGAGAGCGGGTGGGGATGAAAATAGGCAGAGGGTCCCATGGCCTGCTGTCAGCGCCTTATGTCTCTCCAGCAGAAGAGCAGAGTCCCGGGGACCTCTGTGGCCTGCGCAGCAAGGCTATGCTCTCTCAACCTTCCCTGTGTCCCTAACCTCCTCATTAACGTCCAGTGAGGCCCAGGTTCCTTGGATCCTGGATGTGTGGCATCTACGGAATCCTTGGGCCCAAGATGCAGTGAGAACCTGCATTTCCATCTTGGCCCCGGCCATGAAGCCCGATCACCTGCCTGTCTTCCATTTTTTCTTTATCTACAGGCCATCTGCCTGAGACATGCCATGTTCCCATCAGATGACCCCAGGCATCATGCAGGGTCCACTCAGGTGACAGGAATCAGTACTTTACTCATTGCTTTTCAATTCTTCCCATCTGTCATTCATTAGGAATCCTTTTAGAACCCGAGGATTCAGGTTAGATGAGATACCACCACTCTCTGAATACTCCTGCCAGCCTGTCCTCTTGAAGCCTGCCAATTTTTGTCACAATGAGATGTCAACTGTGTCTCCATCCCAGCTCTCTGCTTCCTTACCACAGACTTGAAACAGACCAGGAATGAAAATACAAGTTTGCATGCTCATAGCCAGCATAGAGCGGGGATTCTGAGACCTATCTGAAAACTTTTCTAAAGCTGCAACCAGTCATTGTGAATTCATTATAGATAAAGACAGTTGAGGAATGATGGTGTGACCCAGAGTAAGACGAATTCTTTGGAATTTATTGAACATTAATTGAGTGTCATGCACTGTACAGGGCATAAACCAATGAACGAAAAACCTGAAGTAGCCTTCACTGAACACTTCCTCAGCATCGCACCCTAAATCATTTCTCTCTTCTTCTGTCCTATCTCCAGGAGAGCCAGCCCATCTCTTTGTGCTAGCACCCGGGCTTGGACAAAACTCTTTCCCACCCCAACCTGATGACTAGGAAGACAGCCTGCTGTTCTTGAATTAACACTTCATTCTGCCTGTTGATAGTGAGCCTAGGATGACTCCAAGCTCCCTGGCATCTTCTTAACATCTGGGATCCTTGTTCTTCATGGAGTTGGTAACTAGTTGGCTCTGTGTGCTCTTCCACAGGGAGCTCTCAAACCATGCCTTTCCTAGGAGTAGGTGGGGTATAAGGGATCACGAGGGTTTCCAGGAACCCCATGTAACATCATCCCTGACATGGCTCTATTCCATGGGCCCAACTTAAACTCAATGTGGCTGCAATGGAAACATGGCTGCCAGTTAAAGGTGTGGAGATTCTGTGAAAAAAATGAGTAGGCACATCTTCTGCACTCAACGAGCCTTGTGAATGAGAAATGCTCACACTCTGATAAATCTCTGTGATGAAATGTTGTTTTCTGGCCTCATCAGCCCCAGGCCACATTTCTTTATTCTTGGCATATATGTTTGACTCTGAGTAAAATGTGTGGAAAGAATTAATAATTTGGAGGTTGTGGCTGTAGAACTAGAGGCAAGCTACATTCCAGGCATTTTAATCTGGTGTCCTGCTGAGAGGCTATAGCTATTTCATGACTTATAGGGGTCTCGGGCTTGGATTTGGGGGTCTGTTAAGTGATTTCTGCAAAAGGTGAGCCAACAAGCTGTGCGCCCCGTGGGTAGACTCCATCTTTGATGGGCCCCAACTGGGACCTCTTGCTTAAGTCATGCTAATCACAAACGCATGAGATACTCAGCCCTTCCCGGACTCCCCCTTCCCTCTTTTGTGTTGGTGCAGAATAGGTGACCTCTACCAAAATCCTTAGTACATTCCAGAACATCATATTGCTTGCCTCTCCCCTCAGGATGAGGCAGTCCTCATGAGTGGGACCTGGGTCTTCCCTGTGTAGCCTCAACCCCAGCACTGTTCATGGAGCAGGTGGGGGGGGGCCACAGAAATGCTTACTGAGCGAACATGCTTAGAGGATTTACAGGAGAAAGAAGCTCATGATTGTCAGGCTTCAACATGGTAACGGGGGATAAGATTATTTTTTCTCAGTGGAAAAATAAGTTCTTTCTGGGAGTGGAGGCTGAGAGGGGAGTAAAGTCTAGGTGGCATCGTGAGAATGAGTGCTGGTTCTTCCAGCGGCTTCGTCCCACTCGCTGAATTCTGAGCAGACACGGTGCTTCTCTCACCCCTGCTCTTGACCCCTCTCACCTCTCCTTACTCACTTGTCCCAATCATCAATAAGAGTGAATTGGGGCCAAGTGTGGTGGCTCGCACCTGTAATCACAGTACTTTAGGAGGCCAAGGCAGGAGGATCACCTGAGCCCAGGAGGTCAAGGCTGCGGTGAGCTGTGATTGTGCTACTGCAATCTAGCCTGGGCAACAGAGGGAGACCATGTCTCCAAAACAAAAAAGAGGCCAGGCACAGTGGCTCATGCCTGTAATCCCAGTGCTTTGGGAGGCTGAGGTGGGTGGATCTCCTAAGGTCAGGGGTTCAAGACCAGCCTGGCCACCATGATGAAACCACATCTCTACTAAACAAATATAAACATTAGCTGGGCATGGTGGTGAACACCTGTAATCCCAGCTACTCAGGAGGCTGAGGCAGGAGAATTGCTTGAACCCGGGAGGAGGAGGTTGCAGTAAGCTGAGATCGCACCACTGCACTCCAGCCTGGACAACAAAGTGAGACTCTGTCAAAAAAAAAAAAAGAGCGAATTGGAATACAATATTATTGTTCTTCATACTTTTCTATACTCTTCACTTTAAAAACAATGAATGTATATCATCAGAAAAATCAGAAAAATAATTATATTGTTCCATCTATGTAAAGGGTATATTTTTGTTAGCTGTTTATTTTGAGGATTGAAAGAGGGACTACAGGTAAAGCACCAGCGTAGGTCATGGCAAGTCCTTTGGCCTTCATTCAGTACTTCTCCTCATCGTGTCCTGCAATCCACTCAGCTTCCCATCTGCAACAGGTGTGTCCAACTGGAGTGCATTCTACCATCGCACACAGGTGTCCTTCTCTTTCCCACTCCTTGGCCTCAAAATTCTGTAGTGGTTGTAGATTTCAAGTTACTGTGGGTGATCATTTATTCTCTTCTTATTCTGGCAGGCAATTTGCTTTAGATTATTTTTAATGATTTTATAAGTAATATATATTCTTTGTAGAACAAGTCATATTAAAAGTTACAAGGATGGAAGGGAAATTCACCTCAGATCCCATTAGTTTGAGACTATCATGAAGGGATTTTCATCCATCTGTTATACATATAAAGGCACGTGCCTTTTTTTCTTGGAGAAATACACAAAATAAATGAATAAATGCATATGTAAATAATTTCATGTAAATGCAATGTTATTATACTTAACACATTTATTTTAAGTTTTGCTTATTTTATCTGCTTCCACAATCCCTCCAAATACAGCTTACTAATGTGAATACAGTATTTTATACATTTTCTTCTTTCTGAGACAAGGTGTCACTCTGTCACCTAGACTGTAGAGTGCTGTGGCATGATTATGGCTTATTGCAGCCTCAAACTCCAGGGGTCAAGGGATCCTCCTACCTCAGCCTCCTGAGTAGCTAAGATTACTAGGTATGTGCCACCACACCTAGCTAATTAATTTTTTTTTTTTGTGGAGACAGAGTCTTGCAATGTTGCCCAGGCTGAATACTTTATACATTTTCTACATGTACATATGTATGTATATATACAACCATGTACTCACGCGTGAAGCTAACTAATGTGCTTTTGGTCATGTTTGTCAACATAGATTAATTTCATTTATAATTTTCTGATTATTTCTTTTATTTATTAATATATTGAAATAATGCTATCTGATAGTTCATGAGATAGGTATTCTCCAATGTATTCATCCATTCTTCTATCAGTGAGCTTTGCCTTAATTTGCAGTTTTCCTCCACTACAAAATATGGTGGCAATAAACATTCCTATAAATATATCTGTATTCAACACTCTTATTTTGCTAAGATGGATTATTAGAAATGGGGTAGCTGAGTCAAAGATATAGTTTTATTTAATAGATATTGTCACATCACTGTCAAAATAAATTGCAAAAATTTCTATTTCTACCAAAAATAACTAAGATAATCCTTAAATATTCATTCCCACTTTTGCCAGTCCATTGGGGTGAAAAATGTCATGCCATTGTTACTTTAATTTGCATTTCTCTGACTACTCGTGAGATTTAAGTGTCTGCTTTCTGAGTTATGTTTAATTATTAAATATTTCCATTATACATCATTTTGAGAAAAGTATTACAGAATTTTACATGCTCATTACCGAAATGAAACAGCTGTTTAACATTTTGCCGTAATTGCCTCAGCTACTTTTCTGTTCCTTTTTATTCAATACCTCTTTTTTTTCTCTTTCTTAATCTGTTTTAAGGAATTCAATCACACAAGTCATTCTATGTCTTTCTTCTCTCTAAGGATAAACATTATCCAGAATTGTTTTTATCATCAATGAGGTTATTTTTCTTTTCTTTCTTTGACTAATTATTTATTCACAAAATATGTTAATGTGTTGAGTTATAAAAATATGCACAGCAGTTAAATTCAATGTTATATTTTTAGAATTTTTGCATGTGCAACAAGATATTTAAGTGCTGCAATATATTCCTTTGTGTACCTAAATCACAGTTTATTCATTTCTCTACTAAAGGATAGATTATTTTCTTCGACTTTTTCACTCTTACACACAGAGCAATAAATATCTTTTTATCTGTCTTCTTGTGTATATGTGAGACGTTTTGTAGAATAGACAGTTGAGATTAGAATCACTGTCATGGGTTTGTACATCTTTGACATTCCAATATGCTGTTGGCACTGATAAACATCATCTTTTTCAGAGCAATTATACTATTTCCCACTAGCTAGGAAATAGAATTCCTGTGTCCCCATATCCTCAGTAACAATCGTGTTATCAGACTTAGTAAATCTGAGTGACATAAGCATTTATTTTGTTTTAATTTTGCCTTTCCCTTAATTACAATGAAGTTCAGCCTCTTCTAATAGATTTAATGCCATCTGAGTTTCTATGAACTCACAACTCAAACTCTTTGACCATTTTTCTATTGAGTTCTATTTTTTTAAATTGACTTTTAGGAATCTTTCATATATTCTGAATACTACATTGTTGGGTATACAAATTGCAAATATTTTCTACCAGTTAATGGACTGTTACATTTTTTGAGGCTGATTTTTTAAATTGAGTTAAACTTTATCAATATTTTACTTCATGGTTTGTTGTCTTTGTGCCAGGTTTAAGAAATCCTTCCAAGTCTCGATTTTTAAAATATATTCTCCTAGATGTTTTCTAAATGTTCTACATACATTGCCTTTAACATTGCAATGTTTTCATCCGTGTAGAGTTTATTTTTTCTATAGGGTGTGAGATGAGAGTATGAAGATTTATTTTCCTACATTCTTCCCTCGAGCACCATCTATTGGAGGTCTAGCTGGTCCCTGTGATTTGTAATGCTGACTTTTCCAATCTTTCTGAATGTCTGTGGATTTCTAGATTCTTTGTTGTGTTCTATGATCTACTTTTCCATCTCCATGCTAACCTTACACTTTTTTTTTTTTTAGAGAGAGGGTGTCTCACTCTGTCACTCAGGCAGGAGTGCAGTGGTGTGATCATAGCTCACTGCAGCCTCGAACTCCTGGGCTCAAGCCATCCATCTCTTTTTTGTAGGGATGGGGCCTCACTATGATGCTGATTTTGAACTCCTGGGCTCAAGGGATCCTTACCTCTCAGCTTCCCAAAGTGCTTGGATTAGAGGTGTGAGCCCCCATGCCCGGCCCAACCCCACACTTCTAATGATAAAGCTTCCCACTGTCTGGTAGGATAAAGGCTGGCTCTTTTTTCTCCTTTTCTTCCTCTTTCTCTCCTTTTTTAGATCTTATTCAACAAAATTTACTGCCTATCATTTTTTCTGCCGTAGGAAATTTGAAATCAACTTGATAAATTCCACAAGAAACTGCTGTGATTATTTTTACATCAACTTTATTTAGAGACAACCTATGCACAACAGATTTTAATGTACCCATCTTAAATGAAGGGTTTGATGAGTTTTGTGATTTGTATACACCTTTGTGACCACCACACACAAGAAAGATATAGAACCTTTTCATCATCTCACAAACTTCCCTTGTGTCTTCTCCCACTTACTCCTCTGGCCAGCAACCAATGATCTGCTTTCTGATTGGATAAGTCTTATCTAGCGTTTCATATAAGTGCAATCATTGTGTATGTTTGTGCTTGGCTTTTTTTGCTCTGCATAATGTTTTCGAGCTCTGTTTATGCTGTTGCTTGTATTTGTGCTTGGTTCCTTTTTATTGCTGGGTAGTATTCCACTCTGTGGTGGTACCACAATTTGTTTATCCACTCACCTGTTGATGGACATTTAGGTTGTTTTTCCCTCGTGGCTATTACACATGAAACTGCAATGAACATTCCTATTCAAGTCTTTGTTTGGAAATATGTTATTTCTCCTGGGCAAATAGCTAGGTATGAAAAAGCTAGGTCATAAGGTGAGTGGATGATTAACTTCCTAAGAAACTGTTACTCAAAGTGGCTGTACCATTTTGCCTTTATGAGGGTTCTAGTTGCTCCATATCCTGGGCAACACTTGCTATCATCAGTCTTTTTACATTTTAGCCAAATATTAGAGTCACCGTGTATTTTAATTTCCATTTCCTTGACGACTAATGATGGTAATCAGTTTTTTCCACATGCTTATTTGCCATCTGTATATTTTCTGTGGTGACGTGCCTGTTCAGATTTTTCACCTGTTTTGTACTGAATCATTTGTCTTATTCCATTGTAAGAGTTCTTTACATATTCTAGGTACTAGTCCTTTGTCAGATACATGACTTGTGAATGTTTTCTCCCATCAGTGGCTTATCTTTTCAAGCTCTTAGCAGTGTCTTTTGAAAAGCAAATGCCTTTAATATTTATATAGTCTAATTTGTCAATGTATTCTTTGACGGACCATGCTTTTGGTGTAGTATCTAAGAAGTCTATGTTTAACTCAGGGTCACAGAATTTTATGTATACTTTAAATATGTGCAGTCTAATTTATGTCAATAATAGATCAATAAAGCTGTAAAAACTAGCAATGCTAGGTGTTTGATGGAAGAGTTTTAAAATGATTTTAGTCTGCCATTTTGCTATAATCCAAAAAGTTCTCTTTCTGCAGAGAAAAAATAGAATTTGAACATCATGGGAGTTAGGGACGCCTACTCTTCATGCAGTTGAAAGTCCATGTATAACTTTTGACTCCCCTAAAACTTAACAACGAATAACCTACGGTTGACCAGAATATAGATAACATAAACAGTTAATTAACACATATTTTGTATGTTATATGTGTTATATACTGTATTCTTACAATTAAGTAAGCTAGAGAAAAGAAAATGTTAAGAAAATCACAAGGAAGAGACAATATATTTACTATTCATTAAGTGGAAGTGGCTCTTCACAAAGGTCTCCATCCTCGTCATCTTCACATTGAGTAGGCTGAGGAGGAGGAAGAAGAGGAGGTCTTCCTGTCTCAGGGGTGGCAGAGGTGGATGGAAGAAAATCCACGTGTAAGTGGACCCGCACAGTTCAAACCCATGTTGTTCAAGTCAATTGTATTTACAAGAGGCAGCAGCATATTAAAACACTAACAATTTTGTAAGGATTAAAAAATAATAATAAGAGTGTTTGAAGAGGACAATATATACAGGGCTTTGGACTGAGACCTGAGTTCAATATCCTGGTTCTGCCATTTCCTTCCTGTATTTTCTTAACTTCTCTGAGTTCCAGCTTCTCCATCTGTAAACCAGCGAGAGTAACCACATATCAGATTTGTATTAACAAAAATAGTATTTGTAAGGAAGCTTCTAGAGAGCCTTGCCTAACACAGACGGTCAAGAATTGTGAGTTTCTTTTTATTATCTGTTTATTTTCTGTTGGTTCTAATACAATATGACTGGTAACACTGGTTTCCTTTGTTTGTTTTGTTTTGAAACAGGGTCTTGCTTTGTTGCTCAAGCTGTTCTCAAACCCCTGGGCTCCAGTAATCTTCCCACCTCAGCCTCCCAAAGTGCTGGGATTTACAGGCCTGAGCCACTGCGCCCAGCCCTAGTTTCTTTTCCTAGCCTAAGAAGCTAAACCTCCAAAAGGGCACTCTTTAGTATAATGTACGCCACACCCTTTACAGATTATGACACAATACAGCCCATAGGAGGGAGTGTAATGCAAAGGGCAGGTTCCAAGGATGGTTCAATTACAAACTTGGCCCGGGCCATTCGTCGTTCAGAGCGAAGTCATTTTTATTGTAATGAAATTTTAAAAGGCAGTTACATTAGTTACACATATACACAACCGACTTAATAACTGTTAGTCATAGAGAACATTCAAGAAATACAAATGATTTATCCACAGCACAGTTCACATCCATAAGAAGAAAGAGAAATGGTTAAGTGCTTAAACTGTCCACTGACACCTGCTCATGAAATCTTTTTTCTTTTTTTTCTTTTTAAAGAAAACTGAGATTGTTAGATGAAGTGAGCCATCCTGTTCCCTCACAGCCTGTGAAACCTCCATTTTGCCACTTTCAAGGTCAGTGCCCCGCAGGCCCTGGCCCGTTGTTGAACATAACACCAGTTTTGGTCACAAAAGCCAGGGACACCTACGCTTGGAAATGTGCCTGCACCACTGTGTGGTGCCTCCTTAAGCTGCCCCAGACTCCAGATGATCAAGGAAAAGGTGAATGTCCCAGTGGCTCGTGGCTCCTTAGTAGGGGGGTTTGGTGGGGAATGACCCCTGGCAGGTTAGGACACAGCAACTTAGGCCAAGCCCATATTTTCTGGTAATATAAAGGACATTTCTATTCTGATTGTTATTCCTAGAGCTGTTCCAGTCACTGGCTTCTTCCTGTTTATGTGGCAGGTCAGAACCGTGACGGAGCAAGGTGAGCCCAGAGAGGTGGTGTTCACATTCTCGCGTAGCTTATGGGCTGCCCAAAGTGCTGCCGGGAGTGGGGAGATCACCATTCATTCCCTGGGACTGGTTTCTCTGTCGGCTAAAGCTAGAAGGACACTGATGTTTGCACGTGTGGCTAATCTGGAGAACATGTAGTCACGTTATTGACACGGAACAGTAAAGCTCCCCAGTGTAAGTTCCTTAACAACCAGAATCCCCCCACTCTCTGCAATATTCACTTCTCATGAAATAACAACAGTGTAGAATTTGGTATGTTGGAGAGTAGAGCAGAATGTGGCTATTTGTGATGGCTGTCACTCCCTGAAGCCAAAGCTAAAAATAAAACTGGGGGGAGTGACGCATGGACAGAGTGTTCTAGAGCCATCCTTGGCCATCCTGTTGCCATCACTGACCCAGTCCTGATGGAGCCTTACTGTGGCTGCATCTGTGTCCTTGCTGCCGGCCCAGGTTGTCACTGTACAGACCTCTTCTGTGGGAAGCTATCTGCTTGCCCAGCCTAAGGAAAGCCAGTTGAAAGTCTAGTAGTTCAAACGAGGTGTGAGCGAGGAAGTGAGTCACAGAGTCAAACAAAGTCACGAGTGCCTCTCCCCTTCCTAATCCAGCTTCTAGCCCGTCTCCAGTCAGAGACGTATCTGCTGGGCATGGGCTGAAGGACAAGCAGACCACAGAGGCCATGAGCATTCTGGCCTCCGAGGCTGGGCGGGACTGGCATGGGAGGCTCTTTTGCAAACCAGGATAATTAAATCCTCTGGGGTTTTAATTCTTACTCCAGTTTGTCTCAAAAATCCTTGGTGAAAACCCCTGGGCCGCGTGCGATTCTCCCAGTCCTGGGCTTCTCCCCCTCCATCACCCCTATTTTCTTATTGGCCCCATGATGGCTTTTACAAATCATAAGCAAAAAGTGGGGTCAGACTCTACTCAGATTTCCCGCCTGTGCTCCTAGGACAGAGCTGGAAGGGAAAGAGGCTGGGCCTATTTAGTCATAATGCCTCCCCATCAGGTCTAGCTTTCATTCATCCATGAATCCTCACCCAAGGGCCAAGAACTGAGTTCACTGCACCCTGAACCCCTGTTGAGGTAGGAGAAGTGGATGTCGGGAGCAAGGATCCTCTCCTAATTTTGTTGCATCCCCTCAGTGCCCAGCACAGCTCCGGATACAGGGCAGGTTCACAGTCGGCATGTTCACCTGGGCCTGTGTATGCACCTAAGAAAAGCCCCAACTCTCCTCCAAGAAACAGAAGGGGCAAAACAAACATAAGACCTCCCAAACTTCCAAACTCGCAAGCTAAAGGTTATAAAAAGTCTGTTTTCATTTCACTGAGAAACACTTCTTTGATCCAAAACCTATTTTTGTGCCTTTTTTGGGGGAAATTATTATGCCCAAGGCCTGGGGCAAGCTCAAGGCTGCTGGAGGCAGAGGTGGTCCCAAGGGCAGGGCAGGCAGAGAAAGGGCCATTCTGGGGCTGGCCCTGGGAGGATGTGCAGGGTTTCAACCACCTGCCATTTCCCCAGAAGCAAGAAAGCCTCTGAAGTTGGAGTGAACACTGCATGCATCTACAATGGAGACCCAATCACCATTACAGACAAAAAGCTCTAGAAACTGCAAAGTTGGGGTTAAGTTAGAGTCTAGGAACTGCAGTCATGTACAGCTGGCGACCAGCCAAAGGCGTTTTACTGAGGAATGTTTGACTTTCGTAGGTCCCCCAGCAACACTGAGCACATGGATCTCCCTGGCCAGACAGGGCTGGGGTTTAATGTGGAGCTTTCAATGGATCACAGCAAACACTCTCTCCAAACTCCTTCCTGCATGCTGGCCTCACTCCACTCTCAGGTTCCTAGAACCAATGCCACTCTTCTGGGTCCTGCAGAATCCATGGGCAGGGATGCACGGATTGTTTCTGAGCATTTGCACTACCAAGCAGCGTCTGCGAGGGCCTACCTGAAGGACTCTGGGAGGGACACAAGGGCTTTCCCAGACGGTGGGTCCCTCCACCTGCCCTGCGGCAGCCACGGTACCTTTTCTACCGTATGGGAGTCAGTGGGCTGATGGGCTGGTGATAAGAAACAGGGAGGGGGCATAATGGTCACAAAAGGAAGGAAACACAAGAGGCCGAAGGAGTCCTCACTAGTGTAAGGGGTGTGGGAAAAGGCAGAGGTCCCTGAAAACGGGGGATGGATTCTTAAACTCTCCTCAAATCCAAGAGAAGCACAGCAAGCTAGGGATCATGGGCTCAGAGGTCAACCAGGCAGAAGATTCTAGAGTCAGCTCTTGTTCTTGTCTTGAGACCACCAGAGAAAGTCAAGGCCGGTGGGCGTGTGGCAGAACCAGAACTGGAACCCAAGTCTTCTGCCCCTGAGACCTGCACTCTGTGCCTCCCAGAGCTGCTGCTCCTCCAGTCGGGCTGAAGAATGAAGGCTCAGGTGGCCTGGAGGACAGTGTTTCACGGTGCCCATGTGAGGAGGCCTGGACGTCCTACCCTGCTGTCTACATCTGTACAGAAGGGCCAGGCCTCTGACCTCAAGGCGTGCTGTCCTGCAGGCTCTGGGCAGGCACAAGGTCCTCCTCTCACCAGTGGGGCAAGGATGAGACATGCTTATGTGGGATCAGGAACACAGCTATTCAGATCCAGTTGGGAGGAGGGTGAGTGCTCCCATGGGGCTCCTGTGGGAGGAAGGGGCTGCTTCCTCTAAGAGGAGGAGCTTGAATCTGCACCAGAGGCTTGGACCAAAGAACTGACCTACTCACGTGAGCATGCCCCTAGCTGTGCCTCCTGGTGACCCTGCTGAAGTGTCAGCCTGTTAGCCCAGCTCCCAGACCATGGGCCGAGCATCCTCTGGTCATGGCCGGTGCTGCTGAGCTTGGAGACAGGGCCACACATTTTGGCTCTCTACATACTCTGGATTCTATACACTCACGCTGGCCACACATGACAGACACAAGGCACAACACATCCATCAGGACAGCAAGTCCATGTCACACTGCACAAATTACATATGTCCCACGGCACAATGGATGCACAGACAGACCAGCGGAGCTGAGGGGCAGGCGCCTCTGTGTCTCTGTGCTTCTTGGCTCCAGCTGGCAGAACAAGGGCTGTGCGCTCTGCTTGCCCATTTTTCCAGCATTCCCCTGGAGCCCCACGCATCCATCAGAAGTGAAAAGCAAGAAGAAATCTGCTTTCAGCATCCTGGGCAGGCCTGCTGGTGCTGCTTGGTCGCTCTGGGCATTGGCTGAACTTTCATGGGTATAAATTGTCTATTAAGAGATTATTCACAACCAAACTTAAGGACCCACTAGGCTCACCTCCTGAGCACACACAGATAAAATACAATAAATACAACTGATCCCCTAATGTCTGCCAGGGCCCCTGGTCAGGGGCCGAGCAACCGCGGCTGCAGGGGAGAGTGGGGCGATGACGCGCCTGGGGACACACAGCGGGGGAGATGGCTTCTGGTGGGGGGGCCTGCGGCAGGGCAAGCAGGGCGAGGGTGGGCCTCGTTCACACGGGTGTTGGCATCACAGTATGGGTGGCACTGTACAGCAGGAGCCTCACTCTGCCCGCAGCTACTCAGAAAACGGCGGAAACATGCCCAGGTCGGCAAAGTCTTCGATGTTATAGTTGCCAGTCCCCTGGGTTGGATCTCCCGGCATGGGCAGCATGTCCTGCAGAGGAGAGGAAAAGAGAGCCACAGGGGAGTCAGCTCCTCTGTCTGTGCACTGGGCATGTCCCAGGAGCCCAGCCTGCACTCACCCTCATGGCCATCCCTAAAGGGGCAGCCCAGAGGTCCTCCCCAGCCTTCTGCGGGATGCTCTGCAAGGGTCCTCAAACGTCTGAGACCCTGGGAAACTGTTCTCCCCAGGGAGCTGTTGTGACAGCAGGTAAACGGCATTAGGACACGCCCTTTGTCTATCTAAGGTTGAGTCAGGGACCCAGGGTAGACGAGAGCCCCATTGGCGGGGAGACCCCAGGCTGGCCCCAAGCAAGGTGCACCTAACAGATAGCAGATGGCCAAAATATAAGAGAAATGCAACGCACAGCGGAGTGGAAGGAAGATGTGTGTGGAGACCTGGGTGGCCTGTCTTCCATGTTTATCTTAGCGCAGGGACAAATCCCTGAATGGTTAGATTTCAGTTTCAACATGTCTTTCCAGTTCTCTGGGCCTCAGATGACCCATCCAGAGAAAGGAAATAGCGCTATTTCAATTTCTTGCAGCCAATTCCCCAACATGTGTTCTGCTGAATTCTCAGCAGAATTCTGTCGACAAATAAGTTTGGGAAACAAGGCACACTTTGCCCACCTCCTAGAAATCCACAGTCCTTATTGGTGTCATAAAAGCTCTGATACGTCCTGCAATAAAGAAACTTAATAACTTGGTTTAACCAGCTTTTCGTAAGCTTATTTGGCCAAGAATTCTTTTTAGCATCGTGACCATGAAGATCCATGTCAGGAAATTCTGCCTTACGGGGTTGCTGTGGGGCCTCAGAATGGGCAGGAACAAGGCCTTACAGAAGGAGGAAGGAGAAGATGGCTGCAGTCAGGGGAGGCAGGGGAAGGCCTGGGTGAGCTGTTCCCCTGCACATTCACAGAATGCTGCCCTGAGTGACATCTGAGTCCCAGGCCTTTGTCTGCGAAGACGCAGCTGACCCCGGCAGGAGAGGGGCTTGGGATGAGGGTGGGGTCAATGGAGCACTGATTCTTGAGAAGGAGGGGTTGCAATCCTGGGAGTCTCAGAACCCTCCCACGACGTGGTTCCTGCCCCTATCATTGTTTTGCAGGGCAGGCCTGGGGCATGCAGGACGTGCCTGGGCTCCCATTACAAGGACCTGGAGGGATGGCTGAAGGGGAGTTAATGGGCTCGTACCTCCATTTGAAGCCTTCCAGTAGGAATGTTTCTGGCTGAAAGTTGAGCCAAGGAAGCCCGCAAGGGGTAGGGCCCTGCTCTGTGGGGCTGCAGCGGCGCCATCCCCAACCACACAGTCTGCCTTAGACACAAGGGATGGTCTAGAAATGTCTCAAATAATAGAGAGTTTCAAGGTGCCCAGGTATCCTCAACTGGGCACTCTCCCTGAGCTTAACCACAGAGGAGAGCAGAGCCAGGGCAAGGCTGGCACTGACCAAGGGCCTGGGTGGGGATGTCCTCCACATCCTCTGGGCTACTGTGGGGAGAAAGAGGGTCAGCCAGTGACAGACAGCCAAGCCCGGGGGCACCTGCAGCTCTTAGGAGAGACCCCCTTCCGCCTTGGTTTTGTGCCTCTCCCCTGGATAGCTCTGGAGTCTGGGAAGCATCTCCAACTGCAGCCTCCCCTATTGTGTGGCTTAGCTCAAAGGCTACATCAGCCCCTTCTTCCCGCATGCACCTGACGTTTCTAGCTGGGTAGGATGGGGCTTTCTACTCCTGGACTCCCTCTAGCCCAGGCTGGGCCAGAACTCACGATGGCTATCGGGCAGGCGGTGGTGCGGCAGAGACCGAGGGGGAAAGGAAGCAGAGAGAAGGCGCCGGTACCTACGAGAAGGCGGTGCTCGCTCGATTTACCTGGAACACTTCAGTCTGACCGGGCTGCTGGTGGGAGTGCTGCTCACCGCTCTGCTGGCCGTGGTGCTGGCTTTGCCACTGCGACCAGACTTCCGAGGGCCGCCCTTGGAACTGCCCGCTACTTTGTCCACTTTCAGCTGAAAGATCCGACATACAGGACACTTCCTTTAAAAGCCATCCCGTGGTTCTGTGAGACCTAAGAACCACTGCGGCTGGAGGGCCACCTGCTTCTGAAAGGCATGTTCCCTCCAGAGCTGGCAGAATGTGTCTGCTATCCTCGTCTTTCTCACTGGCTGACAGATCATAAATGGAGTGGATAAGAGACACAGCAGCCCTTTGCTCAATGGTGCACGTACTTGGCCAGAGAGGGTGGCTCTTCCTGAGGTCACCTGCCAGGTGACTAGGTGCTTTAAGCCTTGGAGTGCTCCTTGCACTTGGTGACTGTGCACAAAGGCCTCCTGCGGGCATCTGGGGGCAAGGAGCATGTCTGTTGCATGCAGAGCGTGGGCTGACAGAGGGTCTGTCCTTGGCAGTACGGTGTTGGCATGAGGAGGAAGACACACCTGCCCCTCCTCCTGACTCCCTCTCGGTCCACCGAATGCTCTTGAAAGGCATCTGGCCCTGCTAGAGGAAAAGCCTCACCTTGGCATTCCCCTGAGAACTGCCAACCTCAGCCTCTGCCCCCGAGCAGCTCCTCGGAAGCCACACACGCATTATACAAGGTCCCCCTGCAGGGCCAAGCACCACAGTCTTTTCCTGCCTGGCTCTTTGGCAGAGTGTTTTCTTTGCGTCAGTTTGTTTGGGGGGAAGGAATTTGGGCACTGGTCAGACCAGACAAGGTTCCTCTGTGGGAATCAGCAAATTCATTTATAAATGAGAGCCACTTTGCTTCTGTCTTACAGTTTATACAAAACAACAGCCAATGGAAGAAACAAAAAATAGGAAACATAAGTGGAATTGGTTTTTACATATGAGAAAGAGTCTTACTCCACTGCCCTGGCTGGAGTGCAGTGGTGCAATCATAGCTCACTTCAGCCTTGAAATCCTGGGCTCAACCAATCCTCCAGCCTCAGCCTCCCGCGTAGCTGGGACTACAGGCTCATGCCACAATGCCTGACTGATTAAAAAAATTTTTTTTTGTTTTTTGTAGAAACGGGGTCTGGCTCTGTTGTCCAGGTCTCAAACTCCTGGCCTCATGCGGTCCCCTTGCTCTGGCCTCTCAAAGTGCTGGGATGAGTGAGCCACTGCGCCTATCCAATAAATGGAATTTTGTCTAAAAACATTTTTGAGATTCAACCAAAGAGGAAGCTTAAAAAAATACCTTCAAAGAGGATACCTTTAAGGAACATCAAAAATCTTAGAAAGTTTTTTTCTTGTTTCAAATCATTCAGTACTATTTTGGAGATAATGGGCTCTCTATCAAGCTCTGAGTGGCAAGACAAGCCCCGTCTTGTCCCATACTACTCTTTCCAATGGTCATGCTGGCCACAGGCAAGCCTCAGGCCCCACCCAACCCCCAACCTGGGCACTGCGCTAATGTGAGGCCAGGTTAGAAAGTGTTCAGAGAGAAGAATCTCTCTCTCTCCCACCCATCCACCCATATATAATGCCTGAGACATAAAGGGCTTTAATAAAACACATAAGGTCCCCTTAATGCCTTACCATTGGTGCTTTTCAAACTCTACATGATGACAATAGTTGGTAAAGAATTCTATAAAATTGAGGCAGGGTACAATTCCCTTCCTTAGCATAAGAGAGATGTAAATCTACTGTGCACATAGGATTCTGCTATAAAAAATTCATCTGCCATTGTGAAATGTCTTTTCCTAATAATCCCACACAAGACCCCAAGGGCCAGGAGGAACTCTTTCATAGAATCGTGTCCACTGGCCTCAGCAGAGGGAAGGCCATCTCCACAACTGTGGCAAAGTTAAAACAGCAGCATCGCCAGCTGGAGCCATGAGGAAATTCCCACCTGACAGGCACCTGTCCCATTCTGGAAGCCTGCAGAGGCTAAGCACAAGATGGGACCTTCAGTGGGTCCACGTTGCTTGGCAGGAGGGTAGAGGGACATAGCCACCTGTGCTGAAGGAAGGGCATGGTAGACTGGGGGAATGTCCTTACGCATTCAGGGAGATGACTGCCACACAGGGTCACCCAGGATGCTGCTGCAATGATGGTTTCCTTGGGGCTTGCCCATTACAAATCAGTGCCCTCAGCCCTTCCTCCTTAAGGCACATACCTACCTCTCCTTCCCTTTGCCATCAACATTTACAGCCACCCCCACATACAGCATCTTCTCTTTTCCCTCCCTTCTCAACCCTGTGCAATTACTCTACTGCCAGGCCCCATCCAACAGGCATTTGAAGAGCGCCCATTCTTCTCAATCTCTCTTGAGTATCCAACACTCTTGATCATTTTGTTTGAAACTACCTTGTTGACTTCTAGGACTGAACTTGATTTTGGTTCTGCTACTTCTTACACTACTCTTTCTCACGTGCCTCCTGGTCCTTACTGTAAGTGACCTTGTCTCTTAACATATGTTGAAAGCAGGGGTCTGAGTCAGGCCTTCTCTCTCGTCAACAAACAAGAAGGAAATAACCTCTTCTAATCTCATCAACTGACTCATTCATTTATTCACTTGGCAAATGTTTCCTGAGCTCCTGCTCTGACGTGGGCTCTATGCTGGTACTGTACATACACTGGAGAATAAGATCGTTCCTCTCTCAACAAGCGTATAGCATGGTTGGGAAAGGGAGCAAACAGGCGATTCTGCACAGGTGAGAGCTGCTCTAAGAGTCAGAGGAACTAGAATAAAAACCCTTACGAGCGATACCTAACTAGCCATGTCAAGTAGAAAAGGTTTTTCAGAGATCTCAGATGACACCAGAAGGGGAACTAGTAATTAATCTGGTATAGGGCTTGGAGGTGAGGTTGAAAATAATTCTAGAGAAAAGGGTCAGTCTGTTCAAAGGCCTGATAGTGAAAAAGGGCTTGGTTCATCCGGGCATCTACAGGTGGCTCAGGATGGAAGAGGAATAGAGTGAGATCAGGCAAGTCATAAGAGATAAGGCTGGAGGGTAAGCCAGGGGTCAGGTTCCACACTATCAGTATGACCAACTTTGGGGACAACAGAGAAACACTGAAGGTTTTTAAGCAGAAGCAGGAAGCACACAGATGTGTATGGTCCATGGGTGGGTGGACAAAAAGAGAGGGAAAGAGACCAACCGAGAAAGGAATGGGGTAGACAAGAGGAGAGGGAAGGAGCCAGACAGGAGGAGGCTGCTGTAGCAATCCTTGCAAGAGATGACAGTGGCTCAAAACACGGAACAAAAGCCAGCTGGAGAGCAGTGGGTGAATTTGAGATGTGATGGAGAAGGAGGTGCCTAGGCTTGTTGACTGATTACTGACTGTGCTGAGGGGTGTGAGTGGGAAGAGCTAGGGATGATAAACTTGCGTTTCTGGTGGTATTGACAGTCCCAGCTTCTCTCCTAAGCTTTGGCTCCATCCATCCCTGCCATGTCTAAGCAGTATGAAAGACACCTTAAGCTCTCCATGCCTAAGGCAATCATCTTGCCTCCTCACATAGTCTGGAGCGGAAGAACACAAGCATAGGCTCTTTCCCCTCACTCCCACTTCAAGTCTAATCAGTGGCTGGGGTCGGCTGAGTTCCCACTCCCCTAAATACCATCTCTCAACTCCTACCTGCTTTCCTCCATTCTCACTGCCCCAACCAGTGCTGTGAGTCATGGCCACACCCACTGCCCCCATAACCACACAGCTACTCGTGTGATCTCCCTCCAACAGTAGTCCACTGCTTACAGACTGCTTAGTGGTTGACCACGGTCTATGCAGTAACATCCATGTTCTGGATGTTGGCATGAAGATCCTTCGTGATCTGGATCTATTTTTAGCCTCATCTCCCACTTCATGTCTAACTCCAGCCCCTCTTGCCCTAATCACATGACAATACTTGCATGTCCCCCATGAGTCACACGCAGTTACATCTCTGTGCTACTGCACATGTGTTCTTTCTGTCATGTACATCCTTCCTCTTCTCTGTGCCTAGATAATTCTAGTCAGGTTCAAAGCCCTAATCAAAGGTGACCTTGTATGACTGACTCCCTCAGTCACTGTCTCCTCGTAGCTTGCCTGTGGCCCATCACACTATATTGATTTACTACAAATTGTGAGGACTTGAGGCCAAGGACTGTATCTATGTCTACCCCCAGGCTTTGCTGAAAATAATGCTTGGAATGAAGAACTTGCTGAGGGAAGAAGGAAGAAAGGAAGGAAAGAAGGAAGGAATGAAGGAAAGAAGGAAGGAAGGAAGAAAGGAAGGGAGGGATTGAGGGAGGGATGGAGGGAGGGGAGGGAGGGAAGGGAGGGAAGGAGAGAGGGATGGAGGGAAGGGAGAGGAGGAGGGAGGGAAGGGAAGGAAGGAGGGAGGGAAGGGAGGGAAGGAGGGAGGGAGGGAGGGAGAGAGAGATGGGAGCGAGAAGGAAGAACATGAACATTCCATAAACTTATTTCTATTTGCATTTGAGGTTTCCTGGGTATAATGAAATAAGCACACATTCTCTCACCAGTCTTACCTCAGTGACAGCTAGAGATGAGGTAGGGTGGAGGGGAATAATGATTAGAGGAAGATTAGCTCTCTATTCATATTTGGGGTACTTGATACTGTTAATTACATATGTCAGATTTCAGGATAAAAATTCTTAACGTTCTGCAAAGGGAAAAAATCAATTAATAGGATTGCTTTGGAAATAGTCAAGGAAGAATTTTGGGAGTACTGACCATGTGCACATCATATGACCATATGCTATGAATCATGCTAGGTATTTTACATTATTTCAATTCATCTTTTCTTCACTCTGACTCTAAGAACCATGAGACTATTATCCACATTTTTCAGATAAGGAAACGGAGGCTCAAAGACATCAAGAGATTAGCCCAACTCATTTAGCCTACAAATGCCAGACCCAGGGTTTGAACCTAGATCTTTCTTACACTGAGGGCCATGTGCATTCATCTGATACAGTGTTTAAATCGAAGTCCTACTTTATACCTAATACTGAGCAGCCTGTTGGTAATGCAGTGGTGGTCAAGCCTGGCCACTGAGAAAGTCACTAGGCAAGCAGAATTGCTATGAGCAATTCCCTTACAAGGGAAGTCCAGGCAGCCATGGGAGGACCTGGGACAAAGCCCTCACTCAGATTTGAGTCTTCCTAGAGGAAGTTACATCCAAACAGATGACCTGAAGTATGAGTTCACTGACCATGTGCTGGAAGAGATAAGGGGAAAGTTCTCTTTTCAGCCTCTGCTACTGAAAGTTTATTCATTTTTTCTCCTGAATTGTATTGACCACTCTGACCAGAGAGTGGGCAAGAACTTCAATGTAATCGCTCCTGGATGACAGAGCATTGTGGGTTCTTAACCTAAATCTGACTGACCTGCGCTGCATATAAATGGTGAGCAGGGGCTTCCCATGGCTCACCCCACGGTATACCTACAAGCCTCTTTCTGGAAAAAAAAAAAAAAAAACAAAACAGTGGTCACCAAAATCCTTGTATTACGTTATTGTTCCAAAGCCACCTACATAGTTGCAAACTATGAGCTGAGTTCTAGCCATGCTGTGTTCCTTTCACTCTGGTGGCTTCCTGAGCATGCGCTGGGCTGCTACAGCCCTGGCTGGTGCATGGGCCACCTCCCAGCCCAGATGACTGTGTTATGGGCTGATAACACCTGGGCCAGCTGCGTGGGCTTTCAGACCACGGGTCAGAATCTTGAGGAGCTTGTGGGTTCCTGGTCACAGAGGCAGGGATGACACCCTCCTTTTCTAAAAATTTGAAGCTCAATGCTATCATTCTCCTCTCATTAACATTTTTCCTTGTGAGGTTCAGCTGATTTGGAAATTGCCCTAAGACTTAAGGCTCACCTGAAGTCCTGCTTGGAGGTCCTATGTGGTTGGGTTTAGCTCAGTGGTTCCCAATCAGGTGATTTTGCACAACCCCACCCCCCACCACCAAACCAAGGGGGACATTTGACAATGTCTGGAGACATTTGTCATTATCATAAACAGAGAAATCCTAGTAGGTAGAGGCAGGGAGATGCTGCTGAACCCCCTATAAGGAAGAGACAGCCCCCCCCACAACAAAGAATCATCCAGCCTAAAATGTCAACAGTGCTGACACTGAGAAATCCTGCTGGATAAAGTAACAAGGTGCACCAAAGGGCAGCTCATTCTCTTACAAACGCCTTCTAGGCAGAAGAAAAACACACCTTACAGCCAGGATCACTGTCTTCCTGAGCCTTCTGGCTAAGGCCTCACCTTTTCAACATTAACCAGTATTAGGGATGGAGAGGTCTATAATTCCCCACAATTCACTGGTAAAAACGGCCAGGACTGAGCTTGTGGGCAGGAGCTGGGGAGGAAGAGGGTGCATGGTGTCTGCAAACATTTCAGATCAGTGAAATCCTACGGGCTCCCTGCCTGTGCTTAGTCTACCCCGTTCCCCTATTTCAAATTATGCCTTTCATTTCTTACTCCAGATATTTTTGGAATAATAAAGTATTTTTTTTTTCTTTTTTGAGATGGAATCTTGCTCTGTCATCAAGGCTGGAGTGCAGTGGTGCAATCTCGGCTCACTGCGACCTCCACCTCCCAGGTTCAAGCAAGTCTCCTGTCTCGGTGTGCACCACCATGCCCAGCTAATTTTTGTATTTTTAGTAGAGACAAGGTTACACCATGTCGGCCAGGCTGGTCTCGAACTCCTGGCCTCAAGGGATCAACCTGCCTTGGCCTCCCAAAGTGCTGGGATTACAGGTGTGAGCCACCATGCCCAGCCTGGAAAAATAAATTCTTTCAATTCCCCTCTGCAAAGTGAATATGGGCTAGATGGGGCAGGCTGGGATGGACATGGCTCTTTTACGAAAGGGCAATGTGTTCTGGATGTGTTTCTCGAGCTTTGTAAAAGACGTTCATCCCCAGAGTTGTTAGTTTATCTACTGTGACCTGATTTAATCTGTATCGACCTGATCTGACTTGTGTCATGCATGGATGAATTGCTTTAGAGACGTCACCCTAAACTGAGAAGCATGTGGGGAACAAGGAGCTATGGACATGCTGGCGCTTGCCATTATATCTGTCTTGCTTAGCAGCGTGCTTTCTTAGCATGCTGCTGAGAAAATAATGTAACTTAGATCCTACATATGCGTATGCCACACTTGAAGCAAGTCAAGGAAGTAAAACCTGACCTGCTACAGCACCTTTGAGCCATTTCTCTTTGAGCAACCTGTGCACTTGGCTCCCTGCATTTCTCCAAGAAACAAGGTAATATCAACAAGCAGATGCCTGGCAGTAGTTGAGATGAAAAGAAACAGCAATTTGAGGATTCAGGTGATATACATTCTTGCCAGTTATCAACTTATTGCCTCTTAGCTCTAAATCCATCCTTCTTTGCCCTGTTTCATGATACTGAAACTACACCCTGCAAACATTTCTTCTTTGTCAGCGAGTGCAGCGTTAGGCTTTCTCAACAGAGGACGCTGGAGAGACAAGTGAGGTACTGCAGCGAAGTGGCTTCTCTTCCTGGATCAGGAGTTTCTTTCCTCCTGCAGTGTGTCTAGCAGCAGTGTGCAGGATGTCAGGGCGCTCCCTCTTCAGCGCATTTCTCTACCACCCAGAGGCTGCTTCCTGTGAATCAGTTTTACCTGCGGGCACTCCCTGGGGAAATTCTTGGCCACCTGGTGGGTGGGTGTGTAGACCATTTCTGGTCCATCTGCACCCCCTACTGAGTGTCTCAGTCAGCCGGCAGGCTGCTTTTATAGACCCACTGTAGTCCAGAGCCTCCACAGTGTGTTACCAAGACAGATGCACATTCTCCAACAAGGGCTGAACCTCAGGTTTTGTGGGGTGGGGTCTCCTCTTCCAAGTTCTTAGTTCCTGTCTTGTCTACTTTCCCTTAGCCTTAGAGGTGGAAGCTGCTGCCCACGTTTATTATTCCTGTATTCCTCAGGGTCCTTCTTAACCACCTTTTATTAGTCACAAACTCTTCACATTTTTCCTGTTCAAATTACTGCCATGGTTTCTGTCTCCTGACTGGGCCCTACAGGCACAACACTTTCCCCACTTACTTTGTTAAGGGAATAAATGCTTGGATTTTTCAGGGCTTAAGTAATCAGACTGTGTAGTTTCCTAGTGGATGCTACATTTCAAATGGCTAGGTTTTTACTGTGACTGGACTCAAAATGAAAATGAAACTTAGACTGGAAACACAATTATGACAGCAGTAAAGCTCGAGATAACTTGAAAGGTCTGAAATGGAAGAAATGCTTTGGCTTGACTCCTGAAAGCTCGTGGAACAAAACCAGCATGTGTTTCACAGAAAGGGCTGAGACCCAGGCAGGGCCGTTTTTTCTCATTCAATGTATAAACTCAGTCTACAGAGCTATCCTGAGGAGTCTGCTACAGTTGAAGCACTGTTCAAAAGTGACATGCTATGCTTGTCACCACTCGATGTCTGCCCCTGGTCCACCACTGGGTGATGTCCAGCAAGTCTGCGCAGCAGGCATTCCAAATCCCCTGCCTGCTCCAGCCAGCCAGAAGCGGGAGGCTGTGATCAACTGCGTTATCTCTCTGGGCTCTGGCCACAGATAATGAACTGAGGCCAGGTACCGTGGGGTGCTGCCAGGGCTGGGAACCCATCACTGCCACACCAGTAGGCCCCAGGGCTGCAGAGAGGGCAGTGGGAAGCCACTCAGATGTGCCCATGCTGGGCTAGGGTGTGTGTCCATTGCAAATGTAAACACTGCCTGTTTTTTAAGCCTGTTTTGCGTTTAATAATTAATAAAACTGACCATTAATGGGGCAGACTGCTCTGTTCCTTCTCCACTCACTGATTCTTACCTGCTCTGTTCCTTCTCCACTCACTGATTCTTACCTGCTCTGTTCCTTCTCCACTCACCCATTCTTACCTGCTCTGTTCTGTACACCCTTTCCCACTGTGCCCTTGGGAGTAACAATCCTCACTAACGAACAACCCCTTGGGTCCTCCTCCTAACCACACACCCTCTTTCTTCTGTCCTTAACCAAAGCCTGCCCTCTTCTCTCAGCCAGGACTCCACTCCCTTGAAGTCCTGTGGAGTAAAGGCTGACCCTGTGGTCAGAAGGGGGTCTGGTGTCCACTCATTTTCCAGGCCCCCCTACACCTCTGATGTGAACCCCAACACCTTATCCTGGGTCCCCTCTGCCTGCACTGGGAGCTTTCCTCCAGCAGTGTACTCATCACAGATGATGACAGCAACCCCTCGCCTCGAGGTCTCCCTCTCCCTCCCAAGACTGTGCCTCCCTTCTTGCTCTCCGGCTCTACTCCATCACCTGCTCACTCCACCACAGCCTGGCTTTCAACACACTCTCCCTGCATCCTATTCCACTCAAATAGCTGTGGCCAAAGGTAACACGTGATGCACTGATGGCAAGGCCATAGGAAACTTCTCAGTCCTTCATTTCTCGATTTTATACTCTATTTCCATGCCCTCATTGGAAGGGTTCCAGCCCCTTTCTCATGAACGTACATCAAGGGCCATCTGCTGGGACATCCAATTCCTGCTTAATTCTGAGGTCCCCTGTGAATGGATTTGAAAATGATGGTAAGTACAGAGTAGTGGATGGGAACACAGTCTCAGATGTACTGCCCAGCTTTGATTCTTGGCTCCAAAGGCATGATTCTGCTATTATCAGCTATAGTAAGTTAGCCTGGGTAAGTTATCTGACCTCAGTGTGCCTTAGTTTGCTTATCTGTGAGATGGGAATAATAATGGTATCTCCTTCTTAGGGCTATTGTGAGCACTGAATGAATGCTACATGCTAGCATATAATAAGCACCCAGTAAGGGCAGGCTGCTGTCATTACTATTATTATCATCTGAGTGTGAGATAGCTCAAAGGCAAATGTAAAAACCGAACCTGGAGCCCCATCGGTGTTGAGCCTGTTCTTGGCCATCAGTGGTGCAGTGGCCTCAACCCAGGGCTTTGTCCTTCCTGCGTCCCATCTCCATTTATACTTCAGGGCCTGGCATTTGTTTAGTGGAGACTAGACAGAAGCATGGAGCTAAAGGCACTGGATGGTTGGGGCAGGGAAGCGGCCTGCCCACCTGTCTTGTCATGGCCACAGTGGGATGCTCCAAGACCTTGGCACGGTCGCGTGTTAGCTCTGCTCTGAAGCCCCTCTTGACCCCATCAGACATAACGACTGTCCTGGCCTGCAGCCACAAGGGCCTCCACACAGACCACGGCTGCTGCACCTGCAGACTGTCCTGCCTGCCTCCCTTTACCTGTCTGTCTCCCCTGACCCAGTCTCTGGACTGTGTCCTTCTCCGGGTGGGGACCAGGTCTCCTGTCTTCTGTTTTCTAGTGCTGATTCGGGGCCTGGCACTGAAGGTTTTTTTGAGTAGATCAGTGCCAGATGGTCCCTGGGCTTCCGGGAAGGACTAGGTACCCAGGGGTCCTTGAGTCTACGAGGCCCACCTTCAGGAGGAGGTGAAGGGGTCTCTCCACACCCAGGTGAGGAACCAGACGTGGAGAAGGATCTCACATGTGACTGCAGGAAGGTGGATGCTATCCTGAGAAACAGGATTCCGGGCTCAAGGTGGTAACTGTGCTGAGTGTCTGGCTGACTTGAAAGCAACTGCTACGGGTTTCTCCTTCTTCAGACAGGGTGCTGTGCTTCTAAACTTGGTTCCAGTGAACCACGCGGCAAGAATACTTAACAGGCGAAGAGGAGAACACACTGCAAGTAAATGGGACTAAGGCTGGAGGGACAAGCATGGCCTCAGGAAATGCTGTGCCCCAAGACCTTGGGCTGAGTGGGGCGGACGTGCTGCTGTTAGCGGAGGAGGTGGGGAGGGCTGGGCAGCAGATGGCAACTCCCCATTGTGTGCTAGGGGCTCTGCACAGCATTTTTCTTTCTTTTGTTTTTTTCAGAAAGGGTCTCACTGTGTCACCCAGGCTGGAGTGCAGTGGTGTGATCATGGCTCACTGCAGCCTCAACCTCCTGGGATCAAATGATCCTCCTACCTTAGCCTCCTGAGTAGCTGGAATTACAGGCATGCACCACCACACCTGGCTAATTTTTTCTTTTTTTTTTGTAGAGACAGGGTTTTGCTATGTTGCCCAGGCTAGTCTCGAATTCCTGGGCTCAGGTGATCTGCCACCTCGATCTTCCAAAGTGCTGGGATTACAGATGTGAGTCACCACGCCCTGCCTGCATAGAATTGTTCATAAGGCTGACAGACAAGCAGTTCTAATGGAAGCTTTTAACTTGCCACATGGAAATTCAGATGTTTGGGCTCAGATTCACACTCATCTGAGGAATCAATTCTGTAGAGAAAAGCTCTACGAGCCGCACTGCTGGGTGTCACCCAGTGACCTCACTGTGAGAAAGCAGGCACAGCTTGGACTTCTCAGCAGGACCATGGGTCTCTTATGAGCCTGTCCTGATGTGGAGTGGAGCCCCAGCCCTGGGAGACATGCTGAGGAGTTTCCTTAAACACACAGAGAGTGGGCAAGACCCAGGATCCTGAGAAATGCACAGGACACAGCGGTTCCTTAACCCTCTATGGCCTGAGGTTTTGTTAACAAAGTAAGATAGATATTTTTAATATTTAAAAGAGAGAGAAAACTTTACAGGGTTATTCATGCAATTGATTGTCTCTATAGCTATTCTCTAGTTTCTTGAAATAGGACTATAAGGTTTTTGACTTGGGGGACCTGAAAATCCTTGCCAGGGCCATAATGGGTTAAAATGGTATTCAGATCACATCACAGCACAGGAACATCATCCCAGTGCCTTGAAAATGATAAAGTCAAATCACAAAGCCAAGGCCTAAGCATCCAGTCTCTTAGGAACACCATAGGCCTCCTCATAGCCAGAGACAGAGGAGGTGCTTGGAAACCTCCAGACCTTGTTTTGGTAGCTGGGAGCTTGCAGCTCAGCCTCCTGAATTCAGGATGTTCAGAAAGCATTTGTGCTGGCTTTCCCAGAATCTCATTCCCTCATTCCCCACCTACCGAACCCTGGAGTCCTGTTGGCAAGACTGGAGTAGGCATTCCCGCTTGGCGAGGAGGTAGCTGGGCTGGAGAGGGGGCTGTAGGAAGAGGGGTCTGCCGGGTAGGTGTGGCTCGTTCCAATCCCAAAGGGAGATGACTGAGTCTTGCTGGACTGAGACGGGATTTGCTACAATCAGGACAAAGCAAAGAGATGGACAGCATCACCAGCAGACCCCCACCCCCAACCCATGCCCCAGGCTGGTCTCAGGGGCAGTGCCTGCTCTGGGTTGATAGTGACTCCCCATGGCCCTCTTGTCTGGCTAGGCACAGGCCTGGGATCAGCCTGGTGTGTGAGGGCCCAGGAACTGCAGGATTTTTGGGGCACGTCTGGTTGAAGTTACTCCCCAGGGCTACAAGGATCCGGGCCCTCTGGCATCTGGTTACCAAGGCCTTGGCATTGTGAACACCCAGAACTCCCTCAGCCCAATCAACACCCACCCTCACAGTGACTATGAGGGTCTGGGGGTGTCACAAGGGTTGGTGGTTTCATGCCCTCCTGGCGCAGGAGCAGCCAGAGGTCCAGAGTAGTGAGGGGCTCATTCTTGATGGGTGGCTCAAGCTGCCCAGCCTTTCCCTGCCAGCTGCCTCAGGGCATGGCTGCAAGGAAACAAGGCTGCTGAAGTGGCAGGCTGGGCGCCTGGCTCTCCGAGAGCCCTGAGGGTGGCTGGCGCTCCTGAGTAGCCAGCTGCTGTTAGGGTCGTTGGTTCCAGCTAGGAGCTGACCCACCCTCAGAGGCGCAATCCAAAGAAAACACTTCCCAGAGTGCTCTGCCTCTCTGGGCACCCAGGGGAGATGCCCTCACAGACACCCATACCTGTCCCGGAAAGGGCGGACGACTCCCTGTCCACGCCACCTGACTCTGGTTTAGCTGCCGGGAGATTTGGGACATGTTCTGGCCCGTGGAAGAAGAGGACTGAATATCATTCACTCCAGGCACATGAACCACTGAAGAGCTAGAAAAGAGGAAAATGCATTTATCCTGAGGACACACCTGGTTTGCATGAGTCTACGTGCCCAGCCAACCACACAATCTGCCCCAGGCCATCTTCCTGGCTCTCTCGCCATGCAGCACGTCACTAGAGAAAATGACTCACACATCGTGAGCCTCAAAGCCCCTTGGCCATCCTCCTCTCCCCTCAGGGCTTCCTCCACACTGCTGAGTAGTCCTGCCATGTCTGGTAGTCTGGTACTTCCTCTCCTCGTTCTCCCCAGGGTCTCCCACACACTCCTCAGCCCCTATCCTATGCCTGTACATCCTCTGCTCTCAACAGATGATTTGGTTCCCAGAAAGAGAGAAGCTTCTTAGAATAAAAATCAATCCTGGTGTTCACTCACTCTTTTGTGCTCTGGTTAATTTGTTCCTTTGGGGCACCTATGAGGCTTAAGGATTCAGGAAATAGGTTGCAGGCTGTCCGTTTTAAACAGAAAGAAAAGCTTCTCAATGAAAACCTGCTGGATGGGGCCTAGTCCTGCTACCCAGAGTCTACCCCTCCCACCTTCAGTTCACCTTCGACTTAACTCAGTTCATCTTTGTTAGGCCCCTGCTGTGTGCCATGCTCTCTGCATGTCCTTTGCAGGCTAAATCTCTGACCCTGCTTAGCTCCTCGGCAGGCACTGTCTGTACCACCAGGCGCTTCTTCCAGGAGATTTTTCCGGGCTATGTCAATTACATGAGAAGCTCATCAAAGACTAAAAGGCTAGGGGCAGACTTTTACTTTGTTTCAGGCCCCTCCTCCTGCCTCCCTGGGACTAGCTCAGCATGCAGGGCAGTGCGCTGGGTGCCCATGAATCAGTCAAGTAGGGCAGAATGGGGCTCATCACAGAAGGCTTTTGGTAGATTTTCAGCTCCGTGTTAAAAGAAAGGCAAGCCAGAGATCAGTAGAGATCGGGTAAAATTTTACTATTGTATTCTATTAAGTTTCCTATGCTATCTGATCCCTTTTAAAATAGGGAGAAACCAAGAATGTCAGAGACATTCGAGATGATCACTGTAAAACACGTTCAGTGGCTTATATAAAGGGGACGTCATTTCTGTCTTCATACAATCAAATCCTCATTTAACATAAGGGCTCCTTTCCCATTCTCCTTCCTGATGAGAGTATTGCTTCAGAGGACATTTTCTGGTCACTATTGTCTAGTAGGGCCCTCTCCCACAGACCCCCAGCCCTTGGTGTCCTCCTCAAAACACTGATTGATGAGGGCTGCTATAGCGTAGATGGCCCTAGGAAAGGCACCTTGGCAGAAAGGGATGGGCTTCTTGGGGCAAAGCACCAGCCCTTGTGCACAGCCCTCCCTGGGGGCCTCTGAGCTACAGCTGCCTGCCTTAGTATGGACAGGCAGGGGCCAAAACTGGCAGGACCAGAGCGGGAGGACTGTGGGTGAGGATGCACTTCGGGTGCCAGCAACACCATTCTGCAAGCAGCCCAGGGTTCCCTATGGCTGTATTGGGCCCCAGAGTCCTTCATCCCACAGCCTACCCCATCCCAAGCCAGCTCAGACTCTTCGGATATATAGGAAATTCTGCCCATTCCACAGGCTTTAGCCCTAACAGGTATCCTTTAATTAACTCAGTCATTTATTCATTCATTTTACAGACTAGTACTCAGCAAGTGCTTTTTCTATGCCAGGCCCTGCACAGGTGTGGGGAAGGTGGATTCCTTCCCCACACTGCCAGCTGCCCCAAGCCTGCTTTTCCTTCCCCATCACTCATCACTGACCTGTGCACCCTCCATTTTTGGTTCTATGACAACAGCCTCACCTAGGCTCTGCACCTCACGCTGGACTGTCTGCCCTGAGCCCTGTCTGCAGCTTCACTCTTCTCCTAAAGGTCATCAGTGACGGTGTCCTCCTCCTCAGCACGGCCCCCATAGCTGCTGCTGCAGACAGGGCTCAGGGCAGACAGTCCAGTGTGAGGTGCAGAGCCTGGGTGAGGCCGTTGTCATAGAACAACGTGGTCAGCCTCTGTTTCTCCCATTAGTGAGGCCTTCTCCAACAACACCGCCTCCAAGGCTTCACTCAGCACACTCCTCAGGCCCTTGCACCCCTGCCCTGGTCAGGAGGCAGAACCTGACTTTTGCTTTCAGACCTAGCTGAAGAGTCAGCCAGACCTTCTCTGGTCATGCCACCTTGGGCTGTCCCCTTGCCTTTGAACTGTCCCCTCCTTACCTCCTGCTGCTGTACCCTCCCTGATCCCCTTTGTCCATAGTGGAGGACAAGCAGCAAGTGTCACAAGGACCCCATGAACATGAGCACCCGGGCAGGGCTGGCACAGGGCTTGGCATCGACTGAGATTGGTCAATGCGTGCTGAGTAGCTGAGTAACTCAGCAGCCAAGAGAAGTCTGGAGGGCTTGACCATTGCTCAGCAGAGCGGCGTGACCTGCAGCGATGATGGTTAGGGACTGCTCACGGAGGGCTGCCATCTTGTCTGCTGTCCCCAGACCAGAGGCCCTGCCTGCAGCCAGAGCTCCCCAGAGCCTCAGAGCAGTGCGCAATTCAGCGAGACTCAGCTGCAGGCGTGGCCAGAGCCACTGCAATGTCTGCTAATCTGTCTCCAGGAGGTCTGTCCATGAACCAGTGTGGAAGCAAGATCCTCATTCCTTGTAGCTAGGGCAGTCCCGTGGCAGGGTCCTCTCTCTGGGTGGCCGGCCCCACCTGCCCTCCTGGCCTCCGCATCTGGAAGTTCCACTTAGGGTCTGGCCAACCTCGCTGGAGGAGCCCTGCCCTGCTGGGCATGAGGAACTTAGGGTGTCTGGTGGGCACAGGTGAGTGCCCACACACCCTCCCCAAGAGCTGCCAGCCTCTTCTCTGACCGTTCTTCCCAGTTTATGCTTCTGTCTCCCCAGAAGTCAGTGGAGCCAGGCCTTGCCTCCAGTGATGATGTCAGGGCTTCCTCAGTGACCTACCAGTTGCCCTTGATGCTAACAACCAAGCCTTGGGAAGGTTGGACACCCTGCCTGAAGCCTCGAGTGCTCTTTAGGATGAGGCTCAGACATGATGGGCTGAGCTGTCCCGTCTTCCTTGGATTTGGCTGTAGCCTCTGGGCACCAGATGACAGGATACTTCCTGCTACCTTGTCAGCTGTTCCCAGCTCCAGCTCACTTGGCTCCTGGCTAGAGGGAACTCACTCCCTTCTCCCTGGCAATCACTGCTACAGAACACAGTGGCTGGTGCTGTTCACACCCAAGAAAGAGTAACTGACACCAGGAATCTATGGCAACTCATGGAGGGCTCACAGAGCAGAAGGAGACCCACCAGAATCCTTAGTTCAGCCCAAGGCCTGAGTGCCGGTAACTCATGCTTACAGCCCACAGAGCTGTGCTCTGAGACCCAGGGCTTTCTTGGCAAGGGAGCATCTTCCCACGTCATTGTCCCCCTTGCTGACACATACCTGAAGGCCTTTCCGGAGTGTCCAGAGGGAAATGGGCTTCCTTGGGAGTAGATCTGCTGGGTTCCTGCTGCAGAGGCTGAGCTCATCATCTTCTTCTCCGCTAGGAAAACCAGAGCAGGAGTCACATGCGAAGGTTCCCTGCTCTGCAGACCACAGAGGAGGCTGCCCCAAGAACAGGTGCAGAGGTGGGCGTGGGAACGGGAGGACACGAGTCGGGGCAGCCCACCTGCACGCAATCTCCTCAGCCTTGCCTCTGCCTCCTCATCTCCCCTGGAGCCTCCCTGGCATATGAGAGCACTGGGCTGTTGTTCTTGACCCTTAGGCTAGGCCACAGGCTGCTTGACGGCAAGGCTTTTTTGGAGAGTGGGGAAGATTAAAAGAATTAATGAAGCTAGGCGCGGTGGCTCACATCTGTAATCCCAGCACTTTGGGAGGCTGAGGCAGGCGGATCACTTGAGGTCAGGAGTTCAAAACCAGCCTGGCCAACATGGTGAAACCTTGTCTCCACAAAAAATACAAAAATTAGCCAGGCGTGGTGGCAGCCATCTGTAGTTCCAGCTATTTGGGAGGCTGAGGCAGGAGAATCGCTTGAGCCCAGGAGGCAGAGGCTGCAGTGAGCTGAGATCACACCACTGCACTCCAGCCTGGGCGACAGAGCAAGACTCCACCTCGAAAAAAAAAATTAATGAGAGTTCTTTCTCAGACATTATTTTATCCCATCTTTCCAACCCTTGGGGTAGGGATTCCAAGTCCTCCAGTTCTGGGTGAGGAAGCACAGGGTAACAGTGAAGAGGATGGACTCTGATCTCAGCTCTCTGGGTCTGAATCCCATCTCCAAGGTAAGAGGTGCAACCTTGGACTGTTACTTAATCATCCCCTGCCTCAGTTTCCCAACAGAAAGAAGGCGAGAATAAAAGTATCTTCCTCAGAAGGCTGTAGTGGCAATTCAGTGAGTTAATCTAAGTGCTTAAGACAGTGTCTGATTAACACAGCAAACAGAAACTAAAAGTTTGCTATTGTTTGTTACAGATGAGAAAAGTGAGGTGTGGCTTGTCCAAAGTCACGAGCCGGCGAGGGAGGGCTCAAGGCGTGAATGCAAGCCCAGTGCTCTTCCCACTGCCCTGGAACTCAGCTACCCCTGCCACCCTCACCCAGCAGGTGCCGCAGCCGGTGATGTCCAGGGAACAGCCCCGGACCTGTGTGCCTTGACCTTCCACTAGGGTTTCTTTGAGAGACTGAGCTCCTCTAACACTGAAAACACTCAGCCCCTGGCCAGGAGGTGCAATAATGCATGATTTTCTGCCACCGCAGAATGGTGAGCAGAGTCGGCTCACCCACAGGCTCACCCACAGCCACACGGCTGAAGAAATGGGCTCAAGACCCAGCTGGCTGTTTAGATCTTACACGAGGGAGAAGGTGCATTGTATGGTAGTTTGAGAAACAGGAGTGGGAACACGAATGGTGGCAGGGTGTTAGACAGCAGGCTCCAATGTGACAGTTCTCCCTCCTTCGGTCACCGAGGGTGCCCAGGACTCTCTGAAATGCCCTCCCAGTGCCCCAGAATCTTCAAATGTCTACCCGTCTCATTCCTACAATCCCTAACATGTTCACCCGCAATGAGATATTGGAATAAAGGAAATAATGGTTAGTTACATGGTGATTATTTTGTGCCTACAAAGCCCCCACATCTGCTCCCATCTCTGGCTTGCTGGCGGTGATGGGGGGCAGACTGGGTAGGTCCCTCCAAGTGGCCGTGAGCAGTGATACGGTGATGGACCTTGAGGCTCATAGGCTTGGGGCCCAGAGACCAGGCTGTAGGGACCACATGCTGACTCTCCCACGCATGGAGACAACTCCTGTGAGGCTTTCATAAAAAGGAGGCACTGAGCAGTTTCTATGGTTCATTTTCTTCTGCTGCAGAGACAGCTGTAAGACAGTGGGAAATCCTTAAAGGGTGGAAGGAGCTCAGGCTCCTGGGTGTGTACTTCTAACCCAGACATAACATCTTGAATCTTGGGAATAAAAAGCAAGATTAGTGCTGGGGAGAGATGAGGCTCAAACTTGCAGGAAGAAGGTAGACTTAGGTAGTTCTCTTGACTCTAAACTTAATGCATGCCAGGCATGGTGGCTCACGCCTGTGATCTCAGCACTTTGGGAGGTCGAGGCAGGCAGATCACCTGAGGTCAGAAGTTTGAGACCAGCCTGGCCAATATGGCAAAACCCCGTCTCTAATAAAAAAATACAAAAATTCGCTTGGCATGGTGGCGCACACCTGTAATCCCAGCTACTCGGGAGGCTGAAGCAGGGACAATCGCTTGAACCAGGGAGGTGGAGGTTGCAGTGAGCCGAGATCATGCCATTGCACTTCAGCTTGAGCGAAAGAGCAAGACACTGTCTCAAAAAAAACAAACAAAAAAATAAAAATAAAAATAAAAATAAGATAATAAACTAAATGCAACCCATTTTTTTCCTCATGTGTTTAAGTTTTTTGTGACTTGGGTAAATAAGAAACACATTTTCTTTGTAACTGCTCCAGGACATTTGAAGGGTATAAAATTATATATAATAATATGCATTATAATATTATATATAATTGTATTTTAAAAACTCTAGTTTTCGGTCTTCTATATTTTTCTCCATTTTATTATTTTGATCTACGTGACCTGTTAAAGATGGAGAAAGGCCTACTGAGCTCTTCCACTATAATGTGGCTTTATCAGCATCTTCCTGTGATTCTAATTATTTTGGCTTTCACATATTTCAATGTTTATGACATCTGTATCTTCATTTTAGGTTACATCTTGTATCTGAATAAATTAAGCCTCTCTGCCCACTGGACAGTTTGAACTTTTCTTTGGAAACACTGATGACCCTACTTTCCTTCTTGGGTTTGCAAAGCATCTCCGCCACCCCTTCTTTCAGGTTAAGTTGTTCATTTCAGTTTGTTTTTGTTATATCATATTTTGGCAGCATATTATTCAGGAGCTATTGATTGGGAGTTGACGTATTTAATCATTCTTGATATTCACTGATGATAAATCTTTATCTATTTATAAATACTACCCCCATTCCAAAATAAGTCCGGATCTTTGGTGGTGAAATCTTTAAATTTTTATGTTAATTTTTTTGTTAATTTTCAGTGTTATTGGTTTTGTTTTTCATCATCACTACTTTTCCAACCTATCATTTCCATTCTTGTGTTCTATATTTTGATTCATTCCATAAACAAGTACAATTTTGCAAGTAGTTTTTTTGCAAGCAGAATATGTAGATAGTGCATGCCTGTGAACATCTTTCTGTTGTCTTCCAAATAGGAAAGCAGCTTGGCTGGTGGAAAATTTCAGGGTCACATATACTTCCAAGTTCTCCATTCCTGTGTCCCCCCACCCCCAAACCCCGCCCCGCCGCCACCACCTTCCTAAGTCTTCTGGTATTTAATATCTTGGGGAAGGCTAACAAAGATTTCTCTTTATAGGTAAGGTAATTTTTTAAATCTCAACATTTGCAATCTTTTTTTCTTCCTTTCTTCAAATTTAAACAAGTAAATACAACAGATCACGTCTAGGTGTGAGTTTCTTTGAAATTTTTGTCTAGTATTCATTGAGCTCTTTCACTTGGAAAACCCAAGTTTTTGTATTTTGGGAAAATTCACGTTTCTTTCTAATTCACTGACTTGGATTTCTGCAATATTAGCCTGTTTTGTACTGATGCATTTTATTAAACATCACTTTCCCCACCTCAAATAACTCATTCTCAGACATGCAGGATGGCCTGGAATCACCTAGAGAAGAGATACTGAAGATTCTTTGAACCTTCTCCTCTTTATCAGAAAAACTCATCTCCAAAGGAGGACATTTGTTCTCATTCCTTCCTTTGGACCATTCCCCCCTCTTCTTTTTTCTTGTCTTTTTTTTTTTTTTTCCTGTTTTGTTAACTTTATGGAAAAGTGTCTATGTTTGGATTTCTCTGAGACACTGTGGGTATCTGGCCAAATATTTCAGGCTTATTTGGAGAAGAAAAAAAAACCTTTTAGATGTGCTGGTGTCTCCTCTTACTGGATGAAATGATATTTCTCTAGAAAAGTCGAGGAAATACTAATGTGGGTGGGTGGCCATGGGAACCAAGAGCCGGGGGCTCCCCTGTTGTGCTGAGGGGTCTGTTTTCTGTTGTGTGTTGACAGTGGGACTTAGTGCTGCGTTGGCACCTGCTGCCCTCATGGGAGGCAGCTCCAGCACCTGGAGGCTCTGACTTTCCACTAACATGCTGGCATCAGGAGGGCTGAGGTGTGCTCCCTTCCCACCTTCCACAGGCCTGTCTGTCCTCACCTTGGGCCTCACTGTCTTCAGCTTGTTAGCCCCAAGGAGACAGGATTGGGCTTCTTTTCCAGTGACAGAGTTCCCCATGCTTCCTCTTCACAAGCCAACTGGTTTCTCCCTTCAATTCATCCTGACTCCATTGTATCTTGTCAAAATTCCTTGACCACATGAAAATAGAATCCTTTTTCTGATTCTGGAACCAACAAAGATCTTTCCAAATTTTATATTTTGTTAATCTCAGTGGTAATCTGAGTGGGAGGGTGAGGCAGCTGGACATGCCAGCCCCATGTGATGCCTTAAGTTAGAACTGCACCATCTCCTCTAATGGCAATGCTGACATAGGTAGACAGCCTAATGACCACCATAGAGGATTAATCACATGAACTCTATGCAAGTGACAAAAAAAGATTGTCTAATAATCTGGAAATATGTTCATAATAAACTGTCATGTAAAAAAACTAAGCTACTGTGAGCTCAATTTCATGTAAAAAAGGAATATATATGTGTAGAAAAAGATAGAAAAAACATACTTTAAAAAGTTAAAAATGGTTATATCCAGGTGGTAGGATGGAGAATCATTTTTGTTTTTCTTTTTTACTGCGTATTTTGATTTTAAAATGTGGTCCTCTGTGTGTTAGGGATTGAATTGCAACTTTTTACAGAGACATGTCTTCAGCTTAATAAAACTAAACAGAACAACGGAACAATAGAGTTCATTTGTTCCAACTCCTCAAATTTTAATGATGAGATGCCAGGCCCCAGGTTGGTTACCCTGGGTAACTGGTATACAGAGGCAAGGCCAGGAGTAGAGAGAATCCATTCCAACTCGTGTATTTTTATACCCTGCAATGGTTACTCAAAACTCACCTTCCGTGGCCCCCTCTTACTAAGAGTAGCTGTCTGTAGATGGCCTGAAAGCAACTGTAAACCCACACTCTCAAAACCTCAGTACCATTTGGAAACTTACATGCACTAATTCCTGCAAACATTTCAGCAAACCGAGGATCTCTTTCCTGGGAGAAGATTGCATCCGCCTTTTCCACGGACTTCCCGGCCTCATGAACACCGGTTGGTAGGTTGGGGACGGGGACCTATTTGCACATTAAATAAAACACAACAGCAACTCATGAGTAAGGCACAGAACATGCGTCCCCAGGAGCCACCAGCTCTCCTTCATCAGAGCCCCCTCCCTCTGGAATCACTGGCATTTTGGGCTGGAACATTTTATCGGGTGGGAAGCTTTTCTATATGTGAAACCAAGAACAGCCGGTGAGGGGGTTGGGGGCGGTGAACTGAAGGTCACAGGAAGGACAACAGAGTCACACTGATTACTTTCTTAGAGACAGTGAGAAATGAACAATCAACTTACTCTAAATATCAGGAAAAGTGGACATCATGTGGAGATAGGAGAAGGAAAGGAGACAGAGTCGGTGAAGAGGGAGGCTCAGAGCATGACAAGAAGAGGCACACTGAGGAAGAACGGGACACAGGCAGTGGTGGGGAAATGGCCAAAAAGCCAGGGGGCCCAAGGGGATCAGAAGCTGCTCTTGCTGGCCTCTGAGTATACTCATACTACAGTTCACGCATGGTCCTCAGAAATGTCCCTCAGCCCTTGGGTTGACTATGGCCCCTAGTTCTTCACCTGGTACTCACACATTCTTCATGATTCAGTTCTGTAGGGAGGAGTGACAGCAGCAGACCCCCAGGGGACCTGTAGGTCTGCTCTTTCCACTGTAGTGGGTGGATGGGGCAATCCTTTGTGCTGAGGGGCTCAAGCTCAGGGCTGAATTGAGTCCCCAGTCCACTGGGCTGGAGACAATTCCAACAGAGAAAGGGTTTTCCAGAAACTCACCTGGGATAAGTCGTACGATGACAATCCATCTCTCTGGTGCACTTCCAATTCTGCCTGCTGTTGCTGAAGCTGCCTGTAAACAAGAGGACAACAAAGAGGGTCATGAAGAACAGAGGGGTGACAACAGGGCTAAGCCAGGACTTCTCCCATACCTCAGACGCAGAGTGGGTGATACTTGATGGATCTCTACATTGTTTTTCATTTTCAATTATTTTATTTTTAATGCCCTAAATCAAGACTCCAGACATTGCATTTCATGTTTAGGCTACCAAACTCAACCATTTAAGAAACCAATTTTGACGTGTGACTTCATTTTATGCAGGGTCAAAAGATACCACAGAACAAATACTTTAAGGCAAATTCAGAAAAGCAGTTGGGTTTAATGCTGAATGAAGCAGTTGGCTTCAGCTAACACTTAGCCATAAACGGGCAGGTGTTTACATTATCTCATCCAATCCTCACACTATGCTTTCACAGTGGTTATTCTACCCTCATATTAAAATTAAGAAACTGAAGTTCAAAGAGGTTAGGTAGTTGCCAAGGTCAGCCAACTGGCAAGTGGCTATGATAGAACAGAGCCAGGGTCTGACCTGATACTTCTAACTCCAAGGGGCTTTGCTGCCTGATCGATTTGGGGAAGAAAAAGACTTGCTGGAGGAAATGGCGGCTTTAAGTTTAAAAACTGGATTGTTTTCGAGGGAAAGTGAACTCTATAGCTCAGAGCCTAAAAATGGGGCAAATGACAGGATCCTCTTCAATTGTAAATATCATTAAGAAGGACAGGCAAAAAATTATTAGTGGTACTATGCAAATCAAATTACTAACAGACATTACTCCCAGGCCAGCAATCAATTTAAAGCATATGAACAGACAATTCAAGCAAAATAAATAAAAGGACAAATGTACATGTACTGTATGTACATATAATAACGTATATATAATAGATATAATAAACAAGTCAGGGAAACATTTTGACATTAAAATAATCAAAATAAATGTAAATTAAAACACCTTTGAAGTATAATTTTTCAACTACTAAATTGGTAAAAATATGTTTCATATGGTGGCTTTGCATTGAAACTACCATGGTCACACGGGTGTTGGGGAAGTGTGCATGGCACGACCTTTTTGGAAAACTATGGTGACCCAGATGAGGGACTGTGGACTTGCTCACACTCTCCCAGGTGTTCATCCTGCTGCTGGGCTGTAGCAAGGAAATTATTCAGTGGAAGGAAGTAAGAGCTACTCATGCAAAGTTGGCTGTAATCGGGAGTGACTTTGTAAATCCTGAATATTAATTTCCTGAGTGATTATTCCACAGCGCTGACAGCAACCACTGTGAAGATCATCTGGAAACACAGGAAGGTATGATGAAAGGTGTGGAAAAGTTCAAATGCAGCACAATATATTATGGACGGTGCAATTATGGCCACAAACACTACGTGGGTGAGCAAAATTTAATACCAAGATAAACAATCTCTCAAGTGTCTGCATTAATTAGGAAGGTTATGGATTTCCATTGTTTACTTCCACTGTCTATTTTGAAACAAGAAGGATCACAGTGGGTCTCTTCTGACATGTTCATGGTCCCACTTTTTTCACCCATGGCTGTGTCCTGGACCGGGTGGTGGGGAACCCCATGGAGGAACTGCCCACAGGCCACCTCCCCTCATCTGGGTCTGGGATGCAGGGAGGGCTGGCTAGATATTCTGTGGTAGGAAGCGAGGGGAGGGTGGGAGAGGAAGCCTTTGTTATCTAGGATGAGGAAGTGGCTGGTGGGGAGGGGCAGGTGTGGAAGGTGGACCAGCTTCCTGGGGAGGAACCACCAGGAATGCATGACTAGAACACTGTAACAAAACTGTAAACAAACTGTAAAAAAACTGTAACAAAACTGTAACTGTCAGCAAAAGCACAGGCTTGGTGAGAATCTGGAGGCCCCCACCCAGGAGGAGGTGGTGTGCACCCGCCCCTGTGCATTTGCCCTGGCCCCCTGCTAAGTGACTGCATTCATCCTAACTCACCTTAGGCTCACAGTCACCTTGGAAGTAGGTTTTTTTTTTTTTAATTCCCTTTCCGCATGAGGAAACTGAGGCCCAGAGATGCTAGAGGTTTGCAGAAAATAGATGGCACCCTCAAAAGGGATGATTAAAGAAGGTTTAGGGAAGGGGCTACTTAACAGGTGTGGCCATAAACGGACAGGTGTTTACATGATCTCATCCAATCCTCACACTAAGCTTTTAGAGTGGTTACTTTACCCCCACATTAAAGTTAAGAAACTGAAGTTCAAAGAGGTTAAGTGGTTATCAAGGTTGGCCAACTGGCAAGTGGCTACCACAGAACAGAGCCAAGGACTGACCTGATACTTCTGATTTCAAGGTGCTTTGCTGTCTGCCCCGTTTGGGAAAGAAAAAGCTTCCAGAGTTGTTATACTAGGACGGTGAAGAGCCCCTAGGCTAGCAACAACAGGAAGCCATGACCATCCCTAGGGCCAAAGGGACAGGGGGAGGGAGCAGCTATCAGACCTGTGAGAGCCGTGGTGAGCAAGGCTGCCTAATACCTTTTCCTCTTCCACTCTTGTTCCTTTGTTTCTAGCCAGTCCCTCCACTGGCCAAACTTAACCAGGACAGAGATCAAGGGATCCCATTTGGCCCTTTCCACAATGGTTACTTCAATCTTCCTCCCCGGCAAACAGGCAAGGCAGAGGGTGCACCAATTGTGTGTGGTAGAAACACAATCACCAGGCTGGTAAGTGGTGAAGACTGAGCAAGACTAGATTTTCTAATTCCAAGTGTAGGCTGTTTGGACTACACAAAAGATGCATTGCTATTTACCAACTCTCCTCAGCTCCTAAGAAGCAAATGCACACAGGTGATCTGGTCCACAGCAACCCCCAGTACATCATTTCTTTTGACAGGCAACTGGTCAGTCTCTGCTTGACTTTCTCTGCTAGAGAGCTCACTGCGTTTTGGGGCAGCCTGCTCCATTTGCAGACAGAAATACTTACAAAAAGCCTGACCCCTAAGGAGCCGAAATGTACCTCCCTATAACTTTCATCTGGGGAACAACTTCTGCCCCTGGAGAAACACAAAATAAGTTGGATTCTGTTTCTAAACTTTTTCTCAGCATTACAAAAGATGTATGATCTGAACGCCATTTCCTCCTCTGGCCATGCCTTCTGTGCTGATGGCCCTGGTGTGTGTGTGTCCCCACCATAAGGGAAGGCCTCCTTGAAGGGAACCCCAGTTGGAGGACCCGGAGAACATTCTGTTTCGAATTCAGCCCAGAAGAGTCATTCATTCAGTGAACTGTATGGAACTCTTTTGCCAGGCACCGGGGACAGACCGATGACTCAGAACCCACAAGATCCCTGCCCTCATGGAACTGACAGTCTCCAGGGAAAGGCAGGCGTGGGCAAGCAATTACAGTGTGGTGAGTTAAGATGACGCCTCAGGAAGAACATGGTTCTATCCAAGGGTACAGTCTGCCTCCTAATGTCGGTGTGGGAGCCCAGATAAAAGGAAAAGGGTAAAACCAAAAGCATGTGATCTCCCACCAGGCAGTCTCAGCCCACACTTGTTAGACCAGCAAAGTGGGAGCACTAGAAATAATTTTCCAAACAAATTGATATTTCAGAAGTTGAAAAACGAATCAGTATAATCAATAGAAAAAAAAAGCATTACTTTCTATGCTTTCTTATTCTTACTTTATGGCTTTTGTTATGTTTTGCTTTGATTCACACCTTGGGGGCACCATCACCTTCCACTGAATGTAGGACTGATGGCCAGAACTTTGCCAACATTTTTACATCTCTGGAGTATCCTCATTTTAGAGATAAAGCAATTGAGATGTATGATGAAAGTGTAGATGTAAATGTCCAGGGTGTGAACTATGGGTCCAGAGTAACATGGTTAGAATGTAAATGATGCATCCAGGGTGACATGGCTAGAATGTAATTGATGTGTAAAGGGTGCATCCGGGTGACATGGCAAGAATATGGAACACATAGGACTCAAATCCAAGTCTGTCTGGCTGTAGACCTTGCAGTCTTTTTGCTCTGGCCTAGGCTGCTGCCCCAGCCCAAGAGAAATACCCATGGCTATAACAAGGACAATTATTCCACATCTCCCATTCCAGTACATTGGGCATCTTGAGCCACAGGAAAGAGAAAAATCTGTTCCTTGGGACTTTCATGGGGTTGAAGCAGTGAACTTCCCACAATGGCAGCAATCCAAGAACCATTCTCTACCCCTTTCCCAGAGCCCAACCTTCAACCCACAAACATTTTTCCAGGAAATGACAACCACTCCTACCTGCAGCTCAGCTGTGCCCAGCCCAGGCCCAGAATCTCAGAGACAGGACAGGACCACTGTGCACAGTTGTGTAGCTGTGCCCCGGGTGCCTGGCCAAGAGGCGAAGTGGGGCACAAACCCAGCCGTCTCCACTCACACACCTTAGTGCAGGTCTGTGTTTGGGGAGGGCCCATGTTTCTAATGTGGATAAAGACCGTGATAAGGGTTCTTGGTATTAGGCCGGGGGTTTGTTTTCAGTTCTGTTCGTCTTTGGGCTCCTAGATCAGAAAAAGCTCCTTTCACTGGGAAGCAGAAAAATCAGGTTGCAGGTATGGCTGGCAAATCCCCAGGACCCTAACCGCTCTGGCTCTGTGGTCGGAACGTCAGCATCTCCATCCCACAACCTTTGGGCTTCTGCTTCCATAGCTGAGCATGTGTGGAAGAGAAAGTGCTGACCTGCAGGCTGCCCCATCCTGAGAAGAGCCCTGGGGAGTTTTCTCAGACATTTCACGGCAATGGTATAAAAATAAACCTCGGTGTGCTTGCAAATTCCAGAGAAGGAGAAAGCAGGGCTGCTCAGGAGAAAACTGACTGACAGCACATGCGAGGGAAGTGGCTTCCTACCGCAGCCAGGGCTGCCCTCCGTAAGCCGGGCTACAACGGCTGAGGAGTAGAAAGTGAACGCATCAAGTGCGGCTTCCTGCCGGCGAGGTGCAGGAGGCTGGGCAGATGCTGTCAATTTTCCCTGATGCTCCCTGGACAGGGGTTTTTACGCAGCCTGAGTAAGTGAGCAAGAAGCCATGAAGCGGGCATTCTGAGGTAGCTGGAATCATGTCCCTGGGAGTAACTGGAAGCACGCTGGGAGGCGTCTGGGGATGAAGGCTAATAATATCCACCCTGATTGAGCGTCATCTGCATGCCTATTGTGAAGGACTCGAAATGCCTGTTACAGAGTTTGGAATTGATTTGATTGGGGCAGGGAGCAGTATGGTCCGGTCATGCATGTGTGTGCACATGTGTGTGTGTATGCGTGCGCACACATGTGTGTGTTAGAGCTCGCTTCCTGGGCCACGTGGACTGGCTCAGCAGGGGCCTGATGGAAGGCAGGGGAGATGGTCAGGAAGACCGATGATCACCTCAACTGAGGCAGGGCCAAAGAGGCAGAGGAGGAGATGCGCTAGAGAGAATCCCAGGTAGAACCCGTGGGGCTCTGGTTCTGGGCCAGGTTGCCTGTTGAGGTGAATGAGAGGGAGGGATCCAGGATAGCTCCCAGATCTGGGGCTTGGTGACTGGGTGTTTCAGCTCCTTACTGCCTCCACGCTCTGCAGAGACCAGGAATGCAGCCTTCCTTTGACTTCATTTGTACCCACACCTATGCTTCCTTGCTGCCTAGGACCAACCAGGTGGCCACTGCTAAGCATGACGAATGAGACGTGATGGTGAGTCTGCTCAAGAGAGACTCAATCATGATTCTGGGCATTCTGGGGTTTTAAAAACACATGCACACACACACATACACACACGCGAGCACGACCAACAGGTGTGGTTATGACAACGTTGGAACAATGCTGTGACAGGAAATAGGACTTGGCCTGAACAGACGCAAAGAGATAACTTCAGATCACTTCCCTAAAAAGATGTCAGAAATGAAGAAAGCACAGCAGCTAGGTCGTGCCCATGTAAAAACGCTGAAATGGCTCAAGCTAACAAACAGCCCTAAAAGAGTGTTGGCCCCCAATGCCAAGGCACGTTTCAAAGTTGTGCTGTGTGACCAGCACGTTAAATCAGTCTGTGTTTTTCTGGACCTCATTCCATATTTGATGGAAAAGGAAAAAATGCAAGGATGATAAAGAAGTCTTCTTTGTAGTGGCTTTACACAAATGCTCAACACTAAACACTCAATTTCTCCAGGAAGTTTCTTTTGGATGCTTTTTACTGAAAGCAACCGAGCTTGCAAATTGCCCACACTCCACCCTTGCCATCCCCTCCCCTTAGCACAGAGCATTTAAGGATCTTTCCATAACAAGTCTGCCTACTGCTGGCAAAGTTTCGCCCCACAAATTCAAAAAAGAGCTGGCCAGTTCACATCCCTGGTTGTCACTGCCCTCTACCGTCCACAGTAAACTTTCCCAACCAGCTTCACCAGTGCAGGACCTTTCAGTTCAGAGACACAGATTGAGGCTTCTGGTGTAACTGTGTCTTGAGGGGGCATCCTGATCCATGTAACCTCACAAGCTGCAAGAGCAGTTGTCTGGAGGAACTACGTAGGCCACCCCCTGTACAAGATGGCTTTTCTGTTTTCTCAATGCTGCCTGACTTTCAGGAAAATAAAGCAAAACCTCAGCCAGGGGGTTGGTTTTCACAGGGGGATCTTTACTTTTCTTGCAAGCCCCACTGCAGTGCTACCTCCTGGAGATGCTTTCTCCGAGGCCCTGGGGGGAAGTATTTATTCTCTGCCCCCACTGCATTTTACCTGTCCCTCCCGTCTGCCGCTTCTTACGTTCTCCATGTAATTGGAGCTCAAGTCTTAGCCTGGAGTGGCTGGAGCAAGGGGCCATGACAGGAGGTATGAGCCTGGGACAAAGCTATGGCTTGAACAGATGCTAAGCAGATCCAGGTTGGCGTTTTCCTCCTCCTCTCCCTTTGGGGCCCTCACCGCCCTGCACCTGGCTCCTTCAGGTCAGTGGGCACCCGGTTACCCTGTCTCAAGAGCTCCTGAAAGGCCCATGCTCAGCACCCTCCATAATACATCTGTTGAACAAAGGAAGCACCATGGAATCCTGAGCCCTGCTTACCTTTACTCCCGTTTCTCAAGCTTCCCTATTTTCTTCAAGGCCAGGCCACACATGAGCCTGGCACAGAGGTGTTACCTCTCTGCTTCCTGAGTAAAGAAGAACCACCCTTTTCCCATGTTGGGAGAAGTGAGACAATAAAACATCCTTAATTTGGCCAAGCTAACTGAGTTTCACTAGATAAAATCAGAATAGAAAATAGTAAAATAGTATGATCTTTTTGCATACCTGGAACTATGACTTAGTACATTTGTTCCTGCTCTACTTACAACCAAGAAAGTCTTGACTAGAAGGCAAAGGTAAAAAAAAGAATCAGAGTATCAAGTCAGCCAAGGGTGACGTTAACAAAGAGGAGCTGGTTGGACAGAGTTTGGGTAGAATGACCAGTGAGAACAGGTTATTTCATATGAGTTATCCAAGGCTGCTGGGAAAACAATTTCAATACCTTCAGGGCAAAAGCCAGGCTGTAAGGGGCTAAGAACAGATGAGTGGTGAAGAAGGAGGTTCCCACAGACACGTCTGGCAGGGCCAGGTGGGAGGGAAGCTTTGGTGGGTTGGCCAGACAGGGATTCTCCAAGATCAGGAAGTCATGTGCCTATGTGAAGGCCCGAGAAGGAGCCAACAAGGAGGATGAGACAAGAAGGAAGGGTCACGGGAGTCCAGGGACATGCAGGGAGATGAAGAAGGTGCAGGGTTTGGCCCTGGAAGGAGGAGGCTTTGCCCCTGCTAGACGCCAGAAATGGAGGAGAGGAGGGCATTGAGATAGATACACTCATGAACAGAAAGAGAATCACCAGGAGGGTCCTGGTGTCTCTGTTTGTTGGAAGGCAAGGTGATCTGCCCAAAGTTAGAGGAAGAAGGCAGGCAGGGCGTTTAGGAGAACAAACATAATCTAGGGCTGCAGACAAGAGCTGGCCCAAGAAACTGCCAAGTCGCGCAAAGGGTGGCAGGGTTGCTGCTGCTGGTGCTGTTGACAATCTCAGTGATAGTTACTGCAGATCACATTTACCGGGGCCAACTCTGCCTGCTATCATAGTAGAGTGCTTCATATGCAGTAGCTCCATGCAGAATCTGCAGAAAAATTCTATGATTCTGGGCCAGTAGGTTCTGTCATTCTCCCCATTTGCAACATGGAGCAATAGGGGGGGCCCAGCAGAGCTCCAGTTGGCTGGGGTCCATGCTCAGGGGGAAGAAAAGAGGAACAGAAACTGGAGCACCTTGCACCGAAGGGAAGGGAGTGTCATGATTATCACTCATTCTTATGTTTCTCACAAATCAGGAGGGAAATGAGAAGGAGGAACATGGGAGGGAGACAGACTCCTCTGGGGTCTGCACACGCCTGTAGAGGGAACAGATGAAGCAACCGAGGCTTAGAAAGAGTAGATGACTTGCCCAGTTGGGAGCTGGGGTTGGAATCCAGGTCATCATCTAATTAAACTAAAGAGCTTCTGCACAGAAAAAACAAACACAACAACAACAAAACTATCAATAGAGTAAACAGACAATCTACAGAATGGGAGAAAATATTTGCCAACTATGCATTTGACAAAGAAATAATATCCAGAATCCACAAGGAACTTAAACAAATCAATGAGAAAAAAACAAACCCCATTAAAAAGTGGGCAAAGGACATGAACAAGATACTTCTCAAAAGAAGACACAGAAGCAGCCAACAAACAAATGAAAAACATGCTCATCATCGCTAATCACCAGAGAAATGCAAATCAAAACCACAATGAGATACCATCTCACACCAGTTAGAATGGCTATTACTAAAAAGTCAAAAAAAAAAAAAAAAAAAACAGATGCTGGCGAGGTTGCAGAGAAAAGAGAACACTCACACTGATGATGGGAATGTAAATTAGTTCAGCCACTGTGGAAAGCAGTTTGGAGATTTCTCAAGGAACTAAAAACAGAATTACCAGTCAACCCAGCAATCCCATTACTGCATTCCTGGTTATATACTCAATGGAAAATAAATTGTTCTACCAAAAAGACACTTGGACTTGCAGGTTCATTGCAACACTATTCCTAATAGCAAAGACAAGGAATAAATCCAGGTGCCCATCAACGGTGGGCTGAATAAAGAAAACGTGGGCTGGGCACGGTGGCTCACACCTGTAATCCCAGCACTTTGGGAGGCCAAAGCAGGCAGATTGCCTGAGTCCAGGAGTTTGACACCAACCTAGGCAACATGGCAAAACCCCATCTCTGCTAAAAATACAAAAAATCAGCCAGGCGTGGTGGTGCATGCCTGTAGTCCCAGCTGCTTGGGAGGTTGAGGTAGGAGAATCACCTGAGCTCAGGAAGTCGAGGCTGCAATGAGCCCAGATAGTGCCACTGCACTCCAGCCTAGGTGACGGAGTGAGATTCTGTCTCAATAAAAAAAAAAAAGAAGCAGCAGCAGAACATGTGGTACATAAATGACACAAAATATGCAGCCATTAAAAAGAACAAAACCACGTCCTTTGCAGCAACATGGATGCAGCTGGAATCCATTCCCCTAAGTGAATGAATGCAGAATCAAAAAACCAAATACCGCGTGTTCTCACCTGTAAGTGGGAACTAAACATCGGGTACTCACAGACATAAAGACGGGAACAATAGACATCGGGAGGACTACTAGAGAGGGAGGGTGGGAGGGAGGGAAGGGTTGAAAAATCACCTATTGGGAACTATGTTCACCCTTTGGGTGATGGATTCAACTGAAGTCCAAGCCTCAGCATCATGTAATATATCCATGTAACAAACCTGCATATGTACCCCCTGAATCTAAAATTAAAAAAATATCCAGGTCATTGGCCCTCTGAGGGGTCTCTCATGGGCTTGTCTGTCCAGCTGTGTGACCTCTGGCCCAGGAGCAGGGCAGAGGCTGAGGACTCAGAGGGTGGTGTTGCCTAGAAAGAAGGTTACTTTGTGGGGCCCAGATGGGAACTCCCAAATCCAAGGGGCTCAGAGACGGCAACAGAGGGCAGAGCCAGGCAAGTTCTGAGAGTGCAAGTAGGCTGTGGTGACCGCCTAGAGGCTTCAGAATCCCAGGGAGGCTACTGAGAAGGGATGTCAGCAGATGAGGAAGAAGAGGCGGTAGGGTTGGAAACAGGTCCGCCACTGAGTGCTGAACTGGAGAAAATGATGGATGCTGGTGCCACTGACTATGATGGCGAGACATGGGGACAGTTCTCCGGATGCCAGCCTCATCTCACACCCTTGCATGCTACAGTCCTGCCGACACACTGGCCATGGCTTCCACATGCTTGCATTTGCTTGGACATCCTTTTGTCCAAATGTCTTTGTGTTGGTTCCTTGGCCTTGTATTTCCTTGAGATTTAATGCAGAGGAGGCATGACCTGTTCAAGGTCATGCTCACTGTGCTAGAAGGTGAACCAAGTGTCTGGCCTGTAGCTTGACTTCATTTATTCTTTACAGCAACCTTATGAGGGAGGTGAAGAGAGGAAGTGACTTGTTCAAGGACGCACAGCCAGGAAGTGGTGTGAGGTCTGCTAACATGCATGGAACACAGGAGTGGTGATTCCAGCAGAGATCTTGGGATCCTCGGGCTCTGGGCAGGGAGGAATGCTTCCACGGCTGGGCAGCAGGGAAATCATGTGTCCTTGAGGTGCCTACACCTTCCCTGATCACAGGGACCAAGTCCCCATTCTAATCTATGGTCACATTTTGATCTCTCAGTCAGCAAACCTGACTGCCATGGCCCAGAGATTTACCAGCCCTGATCTGGGGTCTGCACATGCCTGTAGAGGGAACTCCTGCTCGCTGTGTTTTGTGCCGGGGGTGTAATCACACCCAGGCCCAGCCCCACCAGTCATTTATATCCCTTTTTCCATTTGTGCCTCGACCATGAGAACCACACCCGAATGCTACCTTCTGCACATATGCGTGCATATTTCCGTGTCTGGTTTGCTGTGTGTGCATACGATGTATACATCTATCCCATGTATAGATGTATCCATGGGCCACCTGTCCCATTCCCTAGAGCTGCCAAGAGGCTCAGCCTCACTTCCTCCACCCCCAGCTTCAGTAGGACCAGAAACCAGGCACAAGCAGCTGCTGCAACAGGGAGCAACAGGGGGGGCCCAGCAGAGCTCCAGTTGGCTGGGGTCCATGCTCAGGGGGAAGAAAAGAGGAACAGAAACTGGAGCACCTTGCACCGAAGGGAAGGGAGTGTCATGATTATCACTCATTCTTTTGTTTCTCACAAATCAGGAGGGAAATGAGAAGGAGGAACATGGGAGGGAGACAGTGATGGGGACCTACAGTCTCCTCTATTCTTAATCTTGCAGGGATTTCCAGCTGCAGGGAGAGCCAGCAGGGAGAAAGAACTCCAAATAAAATTGCCAGCTCTGGAACCAAGCAAGCGCATGTGGATTCCAGGACAGGGAAATGGCAGTGTACGTACTTGACATTGGTATTGGTGCAGATGATGTACTCAATCTCATCAGAATAGGGATTCTGGAATGTGAAGCTGCTGGTGCGGATCAACATCCACTCCCGGTTCTTGGTGCGAAATCGATACATGACCGACAGGACTTGGCCTTTCAGCTTAACCACCTGAGAAAACATTTGGAGAAGGAAGTCAGCAGGAGGAAGGATGGTGCCAAACGGGAGGAGGGAGAGGCTGCAGGCAGTGGGGTTGTGGCGGGGGCCAGCAGGACCTCAGAATAGGGGCATTGTGGCTCAAAGACAGTAAGAGAGGGAGAGCAGTTTTGCAATGGGAACTCCTCCGCCTACCTTCTAGTGAAATGGGGTGCTGCATTTGGGTCATTCTGTAACCACAGTATGAGAAAGCAACCATTCAATGCCTGCTTTATAGCAGGACTTTTAATTTAGCTTTTACAAATGAGATCATGAAAACTCTGCAAGCCAGAGCGTTTTTCTTTTTGCCTCGGTTGCTAGGGTACTCTGGGTTTGGTGCTCTCCACTCACCCCCAAGTTATCTCACTCAGGTATGTAGCTACATTGTATTCATGGATTTATTTCTTGCTACCACAACGTACAAGATGCTTAACCCTGCTTAACGTTGTAAAATGGAGTCAATAGACTCTCTGCTAGGAGACATAATGAAATGATCACTTTCTATGGATTATTTATTTATTTATAAGTTTCTATGTATGATACTTTGATGTTGTAATATGATTTCAAATGTATTGCTTCAGAAATAGCCTCACAAGAGTTTGGTAAGATGAGTTTTATTATTTACAGCTGATAATACTGAGACTCAGAGAAATTAAATAAGTCATCCAAGATAAGACAACTTTGGTGGAAAAGCTGGGACAGGAAGCAAGATCTTACTTCCAAATCACAAGATTGTCCCTCTGGCTACACATATCTCCCCTTTGTTCTATTGAAAATATGCTCCAGCCTGGCCAACATGGCAAAACCCCGTCTCTACTAAAAATACGAAAACTAGCCAGGCCCCATGCCTATAATCCCAGCTACTTGGGAGGCTGAGGCATGAGAATCACTTGAATCCAGGAGGCAGAGGTTACCGTGAGTAGACATCATGCCACTGCACTCCAGCCTGGGTGATGGAGTGAGACTCTGTCTCAAAAAAAAAAAAAAAAAAAGGAAGAAGAATAAATAAAATATATAGCAGTGCCCCCCTTATCCAAGGGGGCTACAATCCAAAACCCCCAGTGGATGCCTGGAATTGTGAATAGTACCAAACCCTATAGATACTATGCTGTTTCCTATATATACATACCTATGATAAAGTTTATAAATTAGAAACAGTAAGAGATTAACAGCAACTCATAATAAAATAGAACAATTGTACCAATATGCCAGCATCACTATTCTTGCACTTTGGGGCTATTATTAAGTAAATAAGGGCTACTTGAATGCAAGTCTTACGATACTGTTGATCTCATAACTGAGATGGCTAAGAGACTACTGGGCAGGTAGCGAACATAGTGTGGATACACTGGCCAAAGGAAGGATTGACGTCCCAGGCTGGACAGAGTGGGAAGGCACAAGATTTCATCATGCTACTCTGAACAGCACACAATTTAAAACTGATGAGTTATTTCTGGAATTTTCCATTTAATATTTTTGGACTGTGGTTGACTGCTGGTAACTGAAATTGTCAAAAGCAACACGGCAGATAAGGGGGACTGCTGTATACATCGTATGCACACACAGCAAACCAGACAAGGAAATATGCACGCATATGTGCAGAAGGTAGCATTCGGGTGTGGTTCTCATGGTCGAGGCACAAATGGAAAAAGGGATATAAATGACTGGTGGGGCTAGGCCTGGGTGTGATTACACCCCCGGCACAAAACACAGCGAGCAGGAGTTCTCCCCTCCACAGGCATGTGCAGACCCCAGATCAGGGCTGGTAAATCTCTGGGCCATGGCAGTCAGGTTTGCTGACTGAGAGATCAAAATGTGACCATAGATTAGAATGGGGACTTGATCCCTGTGATCAGGGAAGGTCTGACTCACCCATTCCTCACACCCGCCACACTTGTGGTCTATTCTTCGGTGGTGTCTGTCGTCTTGGCCAGACTACACGCAGCATGGGGACAGGGACATCTCGGTCACCTGTGAATATCCCATCTCTATCCTCAAGCCCTGCAAGGAGCAGGCTCTCAGAGCACACTTCTCGCAGGGACTCAATGGTGTGCTGGCCCATGGCTGGGGCTGGCCATCCCCCCTCTGCACTGTCCCTGGGGGAAGCCAGACAAGATCTGAGCCTGCGGATGTCAGATAAGGCTCCCTGGTGGGAAATCCCTGAGTGATAAATAAACCAAACCAAGAGCTCTGGGAGGCTGGGAGGCTGTCCCTGACACCACAGGGGAGGAGGCTGAGCTGTGGAGTAAGGAAGGCTGGGCACGTCTGCAGCCCCAACAGTAACCTGGCTGTTTCCCCGCGGGGTTGGAGGTCAAGGCCATGTGCCTCTCAGGTCAGCATCCAAGGGGGACTTCTCTGTGTCTGCACCAAAAACAGGGGACATAGGGAGTCACTGTGCACGTTTTGAAACCCACATCTTCTGCACTCTGAGGAAGCACAGGAAGGGCAGTCCTTTTTGTTTGTTTGTTTCTTCTAACTAGAATGCCCGAGATAGTGTGAAATTTGTTAGCTCCATGCAACTAGCACACAGAAGGCACCACCTTAGGAGCTGGGGAAGGGGAAGCTCAGCCTTAGGAGCTGTGGAAAGAGAACAGAACAAGGGAGTGGGCAGTTCTGCACCCTCCTGGGTCCAAGTTATAGACTAAGCACCTTAGACATGTTAGCTCAAGCAGTCCTCATAACAGCATTTTGTGAACCTGGAAACTGAGCCTCAAAGGAGTTGAATACCTTGCCTAAAGCCTTATGACCTTAAGCCTAGATCTACCTGGCCCCAAAGCCCTTTCCATAAATCCCTACTGCCAATGCACATTCTCTCTCCCCAAAGAGCCTCTCAGCCAGCAGGTGAAGGATCACTGTGTGGATAATTGTAACCCAGAGAGAGTATGCTCAATGCCACTACAGAAACACAAGATTAAATGCCATGCAGTTACCAGGAGGGCGAGGAGAGATGACCTGCAGTCAGGATCTGAAGACAGCTCCTGGAGGGAAATGGGGTTTGGAACACAGTTGGAAGGTGGGTAAAGTGTTGGCAAGTGAAGATGTGTGGGGAGAGCTCTCCTGGAAGAAGGCACAGCAATGGGCAAATGTTGGGAGGCTGGGAAACCTGAGTTGTGATGGGGGATTGGCTATGCATGGTGCAGGTGGCATGGTCCAGGCCCTCAGACCAGGGTGATGCACATGGTTGTGCTTAACCCAGGTGCAATGCAGTAGATGACCAAGGCCAAGCATAAAACCCAGCTTAGCCTGGCTCTTCATGAAAACAGCCCCCTTCATCATCTTCATCATCATGGAAGGTGCCTGAGCGGAAAGGAGACGGGGGAGATGGGAGCCTGCTTTCACTTTCACAGAGTTCAGCTCTTTTTGACTTATAGGTAAACTGTGCCCGGAGAGGGAATCCAATAGCAGAGGCAAGTTTCCCGGTTCCTGGCTGGCTCACTGTCACCCCCTCAAACTCAAATTCCTCACAAACAATCAAGTTCTAAGGGCCTCCTGTCCGGGCTATTCAAGTGCTTTTGTTTAAATCCAGAGTTCAAGAGCTGGCTCTTGGCTGACATAGCCACCTCCCTCCTTCTGCAAGAAGAAGCCACTTCCCTTTATCAACATTTGACCCTCACCTCGGCTGTCAGTGGCCGGAGACCAAAGAACACAAGCATGGGGCCGAGGTGCGGTGTGCTCCAGGATGTCCCTGTGGCTGCTTGGCTGCTGCCCACTGTGCCCTGTGGCCGGGGCTGGGGCTGGGGCTGGGGCTGGGGCTGGGGCTGGGGCTGCCAGCGTTGCTTTCTCGGCCTCCCCTCCCGCTGGAGGAATGTGGTGGCTGCCCACAGAGTGAGAGTTACTTAAGCTGGATATCAGGGTGGGATCAGATGTTAAATTCCTTCTTTGTCTTTTCAAAACCAACCGGGTTCTGACAGCGTCAGCAGTCTGAAGCCTTGGATGTGCTGTTGGATGGAGAGGCCTGTGTGTGGGGTGTGGTGTTGTGATTGAATGCATTGCGGGGAGGCAGGCCTGGGCTCTGTGACCTGGGGCAGGCAACTGCACCTCCCAGTGTCTACTGTGAAAAAAATGGGGAAGACAACACTTACTGTGTAGGTTTGAGGATTACATAAGATAATGAAATGGGTCTGGCCAGCTACTGGGCACAGAATGGAGGCCCCCATCACTGTTAAAGCTCCATTTCCATTAACCCAGAAAAATGAAGCCCACCCAGCCCAAACCTGACTTCTAGATGATACAAAGTTTATCATAATTTCCACATAGTTAGCAAACATATGGCACAAAAAGGCATCCCCTTACAATGCTTAACCATTCCAATTTCACATTTTTTCCAAAATGAAAGTCAATTGCTATGGGTTTTGATCCATTTAGATTGCTTTGTTGAGAGCCACCCTTGTACAGGGCTCTACACTCAGTGGTGAAGACGAGGATCCAATGCACGGATGAAGGCCGGACATGGTAGCTCATGGTAGCTCATGCCTGTAATCTTAGCACTTTGGGAGGCCGAGGCAGGCAGATCACTTGCGGTCAGGAGTTTGAGACCAGCCTGGCCAACATGGTGAAACCCTGTCTCCACTAAAAATACAAAAATTAGCCAGGTGTGATGGTACATGCTTGTAATCCCAGCTACTCGGGAGGCTGAGGCATGAGAATCACTTGAACCTGGAAGGTGGCAGTTGCAGTAAGCCGAGATAGTACCACTGCACTCCAGCCTGGGCAATAGAGTAAGACCCTGTCTCACAAAAAAAAAAAAAAGCACAGACGTAATGAAGTCTGCCCACAGGGAGGTCAGGTTCTAGTAAGGAAGACAGAAAAACAACCCCCCAAACAAGCCAATGGACAAACAAATAAAACTGAAATAGTTGCTGTGAAGGAAAACAAGGGATTTAGAAGGAGGCTGGGGTGACTTTCTTAGCTAAGGTGACCACTGAGGGCATCCCTGAGACAACATGAGTGGAAAGCTGAAGGATAAGATGTCGGTAATGTGAAGAGTGAAGAAAAGGCATTCCCTCAGGGGAACAGCATGTGCAAAGGCCCTGAGGTTGGGAAAAGCATGTTCAAGGAACCAAAAGAAGGCCAGAGTGATTCAAGAGTAGTGTCCACATGAGGATGAGATGGGGCCAGGTATACAGATAGCATGAAGCTATGATAAGGAGCTTGGATTTGATTCTAAGTGCCCTGTTGGCAGGTTTTAAGTAAAGACATGGCAAAATCTAAATTATGTCTTCAGAATGGCTTGGAGTAGAGTAAGAGTAAAATCAGAGAGACCAGCAAGGAAATGACTGCAATGGTCAGAATGGGAGATGGGGTGACCTGGTTCGGGGGGTAGGAAAGAAGAAAGAGAGGAGGGGCTGAATATGGGATTGAGGGAAGAGCTAAGCATGTTTCTTGGTTTCTGGCCTGGGCAAACAGGTGGATGGTGATGAGAGGAGGACTGTGGGCTGGGAAAGGATTCAGGCATTCTGCATTTGAGGGCTGTGGGGCATTCATGTGGCAGTGTGGAAGAGCAGTCAGTTGTTACATAGGTAAACTCCTGTCCCAGGGGTTTGTTGTGCAGATTATTTCATCACCCAGGTGTTAAGCCCAGTACCCAATAGTTATATTTTCTGTTCCTCTCCCTCCTCCCACTGTCCACCCTCAAGTAGACCCTAGTGGGCTACTACCCCAGTGGTGTATAAGCAAGCATGGAGCAGGAAGGACAGTCTGGGCTGGAGTCATCCCATGGGTAGGATTATCCAGGGAGACATCACAGGGAGGAGAGAAGGCAGCCAAGGGGAGAGATCCCTGGGGCAGCATCCATCATGGCTTGTAGAAGAAGGCAGAAGAGGAGAAACCAGCAGAGGAGGCCAGATGTGGGAAGAAAGCCAGGAGTGGCTGATGTTCTGAAAGGAACAGAGTGTGCAAGGAGTTCTATCCACATACGTGGCATAAATTTGGAGTCCTTTGTCAATTTGTGCAAACATAGCAATGCCTTCAACAGGAAGGCTCTGCGGTCAGAGAGGCCCACTCTTAGATACTTGTAAGGCAGAATGTCAGGCACATGTTTTCTCAGAGGCATGACAAACTATTATTCCCTCTTGAAAAGTAACTCAAGGGCCTCTGTCCTTGAATAGAACGCTGCCCGCTCTATTCTTTCCTAAGGCTGAAGCAAGATGTGAGAACCCTGTGGTGAGAGGAGGTGTGTTCTCTCTCTCACCTCAGCTGAACCTGGCCTCAGGAAGCTGCGACTCCTCCATGTGAATCCTGGTTCTCTCATTCATCAACCTGTGTGGCGGGAAGGTGCTTTTAGGTCACCAAGCCTCACTACACTCACCTGTAACATGAAGATGATGATGCCTACCTTCTCCGACTACTGTGCAGATTTAACAGTGCATGGGACAAGCCTTCCCATATGTTTGGCACACAGTAGATGCTCAGTACACAGCAGCTAACAGTCACGATGTGCATGACACTGTTACTAGGGTGGCCACCCTCTTGGGCTCCCGGGTCATCCTAAATCCCTCTCTCTCCTCACCATGTCTATCCAAAGCATCAGCACTTGTCAAACAACTGTCTCCTCAAGTTGCCCCCTATTTTAAATTCTTACTGCTACTGCCCATATTTTGGCCACATCACCTCTTACTTGGACAATTTTAAAAGCCTCTTGTCTTTGTTTCCAGTTATTTCCCCCATCTGTCTCTTCTGCATACCTGGGCTACTAAAGTGGTTTTTCAAAACACTGCTCTGTCTAAAATCCTCAAAGTCATCCTCGCTTACCTTTATTTTTATTTATTTTTTTATTTATTTGAGACAGTCTTGCTTGTTGCCCAGGCTGGAGTCCAGTGGCACAATCTTGGCTCACTGTAATCTCTGCCTCCCAGGTTCAAGCGATTCTCTTGCCTCAGCCCCCAGAGTAGCTGGGATTACAGGTGCCCGCCCCCACACCCGGCTAATTTTTGTATTTTTAGTAGAGACAGGGTTTCACCATGTTGGCCAGGCTGGTCTTGAACTCCTGACCTCATGATCTGCCCACCTTGGCCTCCCAAAGTGCTGGGATTACAGGTGTGAGCCACAACGCCCGGCATCTTACCTTTTTATTGATTGATTGATTGAGTGAGTGAGTGAGTGAGATAGAGTCTCACTCTGTCGCCTAGACTGAAGTGCAGTGGTGCAATCTTCGCTCACTGCAACCTCTACCTCCCAGGTTCAAGCTATTCCCCTGCCTGAGCTTCCCAAGTAGCTGGGACTACAGGTGCGTGCCACCATGCCTGGCTAATTTTTGTATTTTTAGTAGAGGTTTTGCCACATTGGCCAGGCTGGTCTCAAACTCCTGGCCTCAAGTGATCTGCCCACCTTGGCCTCCCAAAGTGCTGAAATTACAGGCATGAGCCACCACACCTGGCCCTCACTTACCTTTAAATGACTGAGGAGAGAATCTATGTTCTTCAGCATGGGTTAAGAGGCCTTTCATAACTTGGCTGTACCAGGTTCATTTATCACCACTGCCCACCTCCTCCAAGTCAGCCAGTGTCACTCCAGCCACTAGGAACTGCTTAGGATTCTCCCTTTTGCACCTCTAGGGCTGCCCCTTCAGTCTAGAATGTTCCCTCATTTATTCTATGCTCATCCTTTAAGATCCATCCCAGTTGTTCTCTCCCCGGGAACAATTCCTGCCTCTTCCCCATGCAGTTAACCTCTCCAGCCTCTGTGCTCTGCAATCTTTTTCTTCATGACCCTTTAGAGTTCTTCTCCTATTACATAGTACTTATTTACTGATGTGTGTCTGTCTTCCCTACTAGACTGTGAGTGACTTCCTAGCAGGGGCCCTGAGTGAGGCCATAGGTAGGACCTTGCAGCCTGCCTGGCACATAGTAGGACTAATGTCCTGCCAGCCACATCCACAGGTGCCCAGACTCTGCATCAGCTTTAAGTGGGCACTGGCAGTATGTACCTGCTGGAAGCTCTCACGCAGATGGCTCTGATCCTCAGGGTGGCAGAATTCCAAAATGTCCTTTCCCAGAAGATCCTAAATAAAAGAGACAAGCTTTAATAATCCCAGATCCATTTGTAATTATTTATATACTCACTGTGAGACAACATTGTTCATTTCCATCTCCTTTAACTCATCTCCTTTAGCCTGTCCCATCGCAGATTTTTTTAAAAAGTGAATGCAAAATTTCCCTGGGAGCCATCAGAGAACTGGCTTCTTGGTATTCATTCTAAGTTCTTCTGGCATGCTCAATATCCATTTCTAATTTTGCTAAGGCACTACATCAGTAGCTTCAGAATGCAATTTTATTTTTGTTTGTCTTGGAGAGGCAAACTGCAATAAACATATTTTAATAACATAAAAAGAAAGCAAAATGATAGCCTGAGGACAGATGGGTTGCTTATGAAAACTGGAATTGTTTAAATGTGGAAATTGTAGCTCTCCTGTGGCTGAAAAAATGAGGTTATCATAAAATAACTGTATTTGTTAAAAGCCTGTTTACTATCTATTTATCATCATTAGTCTATGCTACATTCAAAGGACATAGCATTAGCCCAAAACAAAAGTGTGTTTCACAATGAAACTGATCAGAATAAGATAAACTGTTAACAGATAACTTCAAAAGTGTTGTAGTAAAGTGGTCCAGTTAAAAGTGTATTTTTAAAAATTTATTTTATGTTTTTTATTTTTTGAGATGGAGTTTCACTCTTGTCCCCCAGGCTGGAGTGCAATGGCGCGATCTCAGCTCACTGCAACCTCCGCCTCCCGGGTTCAAGCAATTCTCCTGCCTCAGCCTCCCCAGTAGATGGGATTACAAGCACCCGCCACCATGCCCAGCTAATTTTTGTATTTTCAGTAGAGACAGGGTTTCACCATATTGGTCAGGCTGGTCTCTAACTCCTGACTTCAAGTGATCTACCTGCCTCGGCCCCCCAAAGTGCTAGAATTACAGGCACGAGCCACCACGTCTGGCCAGGAAGTGTCTTAAATAGCAAAAGATTTAAACTAACTCATAGATCACAATCCAAATCAGCAAACAGCCTAAGTGAACGCTGACACTGGCAATGGAGGGGAAGTCCTATCTGCGTGCCAAGGAGCAACTGGATGCCCCTGTGAGGTGCCACTAGATAAATGGTCTGGCTGCCATCAGAGGTTGGGGTGAATTTGGAAACAAATCAATTTCTCCCTTTATTTCATCTAAGAATCTCAAGGTTTATATGAATCTAGAGATGCAGAATTATATGCAGGGTCCTAATAGTTCTAGTTTGAACTGCTTCTAGTCCTAAAATACACATGTCATTAAAATACTCATATCTATATATCCCAAACTTAGTTCCTCAGAATAAATATCTTTTTTCTCTTATAAAAAAAGCTTTTTATTTTTAAATAAATTTAAATCTACAGAAAAGTTGATAGTACAATAAACTGCTATATATCCTTTATGTATATTCAATAATTATCAATATGTTGTCACATTTGCATTTTTTCTTCATATATATGTATATATTCCTACATATGCATGTATACACTTAATATACTTAATTTCTTACTGAACCATTTGAAATTGAGTTGTGGACATCATGGCACTTCTCAAAGTATTTTAGCATGTATCTCATAAAAATGAAATTATCTTACAAAACGACAATGTGCTATCATGTGCCTAAGAAAATCAATAATTATTCAATGACATCACCCAATATTCTGTACATATTAACATTTCAATTGTCTCCTAAATATCTTTTCTATCAATATGTCTTGAGGCCCAGGACACAATTAAGGCCCTTATGTGGCATATTATTATTTTATCTCTTTGGTCTATTTTAATCTGGGACAATTGCTCCTGCCTTTTTGTTTCTCATGACATTGACTTTTCAAAAAAGAGTCTAGAACACAGACTTAAAGATGTGCCACCTATACAAAAAAAGGTTTCCAAATGCACTTGAGAAACAAGAGGTTAGGCAAAATTAGGTAGGCATCTTTACCAGGCTTTGCAGAGTCTTCCACATTAATGAGCTTTGTAATGAATATTAATAAGAGAGCCCCTTTTAATAGAACATCTTAACTCCAGTTTGTGAAAATCAACTAGAGAAACATAACAGCGAGGGCAAAGAAGAAAGAGTCCATGTTAAGTGGCACAAGTGTTTACAACGTCCTTTCTTGCCTTGGAAGGATAGCTATCGTTCTATCCAGGCAGGGTATATGGGTCTTTATGATGTTTCTCCACATGGCCATTGTGTTGTATCTCAAATGAGGTAAGAATGTTTTAAAAACAATTAAATCTCTAGTCAATTGCCATGAGCTCAAAACTATCTACTCACCTGGGGTTGGTAGCCAATCACACTGATACATCTTGGATCCACAAACGTGATGATTCCATCAGAGTTATGCCGGGATAAGAACTCTGTGGGCACTGACATCCCATTCATGTCCATGCATACAGGAGAGCTGGTCACCTGGGATGGGGAAAATCCACCGTTGAGGTGGTGTTGACAGAGACGAGATGGAGATGGTGACAGAGATGAGAAGAATAATCCATGTGCATTTCACTTCAAAGATCTTCCCATGTCATTTAGTACAATGACCCTAAAGTGTTCAAATATCTATCCCTGGTCACGTCATTAACTGTAACAGTTGGCCACTTTCTTTACATTTCTGAACTTCAGTTGCCTTATCAACCAATGGGAATAATAAAACCTATAATCTCACAGGGTATTTGTGAGCCTTAAAAGGGATATTGCATGTTAAACCTTGGCATTTGCTCATGTTGGTGCTCAATAAATGTTAATCCCCTTCTCTTTCCCCACCTTCCCTTTACTAAGGATGGCAAACAAGCCTAAGGAACTAGTTAAAATACTTGGAGCATATATATTTGTGAACTGAATTTACCCAACTATTCTTTCTTCACTCATGTACAAGCCATACCCAGTGTTGGTCATACATGGATGAAATTGCCTATTCATTTGTCTGAAAATGGTCAGAACTAGGAAACCAGGGATTAGTGTATCTGAACCAGGTCTAGTATGTCTCTCCTCTTCAGCATGGGGAAGACCCTCAATGTCCTAGGGAGAATGAACAGTCCAGTTGAATGAGTGGTTACTGTGTGTGCCAGACATTGAGCAAATTTAACTTTCACACAATAAAAGACACGTTCCCTGGCCTTGAGGAGCTTGCGGGGATGAGCATGCACTCAACTTACTACCTGCAACAGACAGTGAAAGAAGAGTAATTGAGGGTAGAGCTCAGTGCTATGAGAGTAGGGAGAAGAGAAGGATTGATTTAGACTAAGATCAGGGAGACATTTTAGTTGGGTCTTGAAAGACGAGCAGATAAGGAGGATAAGGAAAATTGAAAGGAGAAGAAGGGGAACAAGGAAATACCAGGGAGAAGAAACAGCCTGTGAACACCCCTAGAGGTGGGGGTTTATGGAAAGGGGAATGGTGCTGTGTGGGAATAAGATGTGAGAGAGGAAAAAGGCAAGGAGATGAGGTTGTAATGACGAGCTTGGACTTTATCCCATAGACCCTGGGGAAACAGTCAAGGGGGTTAAGCAGGGATGTGATGTGAGCAGAACGCAAGTTCGTGGCAACCGGCACAAGCATGGGGGATGAACTGATGCAACCCCTCAACTCAGCAAGAACTCTGCTTACAGCTCACAGTCTCCTTCTCTTCTAGATTTGGCCTCAGCCTTGTCCCACAGAGTGAGACACGAAACCCAACAAATACCAAGAACACAGGTGATCAGAATAGGCATCCAAACCGACAGTCTTCTGCACTTTGTGGCAATACGCCGACATTTAAGATTAAAAAGGCTACGAATTTTTTCTTACCTGGAGTCTCCCAATTGCCACGAGGCAATATTTACTGCCTTGTCCCACATCAGCGTCTTCTTCAGGTATGGTCATTCCTGAAATGGGAAATACCTGTGTCATCAAAAATATGCCCAAGGTGAATGGGAAAGAAGAAAAGTGTCCACGATTTTATTTAAGCAATCGAAAATACAGTGAGTGTTGGCCACGCAGGGCTGGGAAGCCAGCCAATGAATTAACCAGTTCCTCACTCAGTTTCTGCTTCTCTCTCTGCCTGATGTCTTTTGATAATTTTATGGTACATTATCATCTCCATCTGTGGATGATGCAGAGGAAATTAAGGAAGATGAAATGGAAATAGTTCTTCTGTACATTTGTACAACTTGGACAAAACATTTATTTAGGATATTTCAGTAAGAAGCCAATATGGGTCTTTCAGCTTATGTAAATATCTCTCTTATCTGCTGACAAAGAATGAAACAAAGACCATCTGAGGCAAAAGAAATACAAGTAAAAACCACCGAAGCTGGTTACTAACTTGTCAGGCAAGGGAGCACAACCAGTGTTTCCCCTTGTGGGGGAAAGTCAGGGTTGTTTAAGGGCTAGAAAGGAGACACTGGTGATGGTTATGCTAAGCATTGAAAACTAGTGCTCCAGATAGAAAGGAACTGGTTAAAACAATCCTCATTGTTCACAGGGGTTAGAAAACAGTCTCCTGTTTGGTCCAATGTGGGTCTGGTATCTGGGGTCCCTCACAGTGCAAGGTTCTTAAACATCTGTAGCTGGTTAGAACTGTCGTAGTGAAAACAAGCATTCCTTTTTGATACCTCATAGGCAAGTGCTGTTAAGTAGAACATTTCCTTTTACACTGCATGACACTTAACGCAAATATTTCCACACTGGGTCGGACCAAGGGTTCACAGTGATAGAGTCACACAAGTACAGTGACAGCCCCTCACTCCAGACATTGATAAGGGCACGTTAAATATCACTATGGTTTTGTGAGCCAGAGAAATGTCACTCTCACTACACTACATTCCGTCTTCTTTCCATTCTTGTTCCATCCACCCTCTGTAGGTGACCAGTCTCTTTCATTTCTGGTTTATCCTTACTGCATTTCTTTTGCACAAATGTGCAAATACATGTACACTTTCTCATGTCCTCTTCTTTCTTCTATGAAGAGCTGTTTACTGTAGATACTCTTGGGCTTTGCTTACTTCACTGAACAGTATATGCTGGAATTCACTCCATATACATTCATACAGCTCTTCCTCAATTCTTTTTTATAACTGCACAGTGCTTCATCTTATTGATGTGTCATGGCTTATTCAACCACTAAATACTGGACGTTTAGGTGTTTCCAATATTTTGCAATGAGAAACAATGCTGCAATGAATAACCTTGTGCATATGTGTTTTATTATCATCAGAAGTGCATCTTCGGAGTGGATCCCTAGAAGTGGGATTGCTGGGTCAAAAGGTAAGTGCATATGTAGTTTTGTTTTGCCAAACTTTCCTCCAGAAGGGTTGCACCAATTTGCATTCCGACCAGGAATGTATAGGAGGTCTGCTTCCCCAGAGTCTTGGCCAACAGAATGTGCTGTCACATTATTTAATGTTTGTCAGTCTGACAGGTGAGAAATGATTTCTTAGTGTTGAACTAATTTGCATTTCTCTAATTATAAGTGAGTTTGAACATTACTTCGTATGTTTGAGGACCTTTTTTATATCTTGTTTTTTAGTGAATTGTCTGCTTCTGTCTCCCACTTTTCTATTTGGATCTTTTGCCTGTCCATTTTTAAGACTTCCCTGTATTTGAGATATTAAATCCTTGTGGTATATGTTATGAATATGTTCTTCCAGATGGTCCCCTGTCTTTTGACTTTGTGGTGATTTAAAAATTTCAAAAATTTTATGTGGTAAGATTTATCAACCTTTTATTACCTCTGGAGTCTGAGTCATAGCTAGAAAGCTATTTCTTACACACTGCTTAAGGAAAAATTCACTCTTGTTTTCCTCTGATACTTTTATGGTTTTATTTTTCACATTTAGATCCCTAATCCATTCAGAGTTATTCTTTTGGGAGTTTTGGGAAATCAATCTAATTTTATCTTTCTCTAAATAGCTGTCCAGTTGCCCCATCAACATTTTCTTAAATTGCAGTGATTTGAGACGCCAACTTTATCATATAATTTCCAAACAAGTTTGGGTCTAATTTTGGACTGTCTCTTCTATTCCACTGCCCAAGTGTCTATTCAGGCACTAGTACCATACCATTTTAATTATAGAGGTTTTATTGTATGTTTTAATGTCTGGTAGGACTATTCCTTGTATTTTTTCTTGGCTATTCTTGAAGGTATGTTTTTCCACAGGAACTTTGGTAGTACCAACTTATCTGACTCCATAAAATAGCTTGATAATATTTTTATTAGGATTGCATTAAATTTGTAAATTAACTTCAGGAGAACTGACATCTCCTGAAGTTATAATGTTGAGTTATCCTCCCAAGAACAAAGGATGTTTTCTCATTTGTTTAAACCTACTTTTGTCTTTCAGGAGTGTTTTCAAATTTTCCTCATATATACTTGTATTTTGTGTACTTATTAAAATTATTCCTAAGTATTTAATCCTCTTTTTACTATTGTAAATGTGGTTTTCTCTACCATTATAGCCTCTGCTTATTGTTTATGTATATGAAGGCTATTGATTTTCATATATTAACCTGAATTATTTGTTTCCATTTTATCACTGATTCACTAGGCTTTTCCAGGTGTACTATTATATAATCTGAAAACAGAGATAGTTTTCCTTTTTCTTTGTGCATTCTTTTGCCTCTAATTTCTCTTATTTAGTGGTATGGGATAATATGTCTATTATAATTTTGAATAGTAGTAGAGATAGTGGGCATTATTCCCTTGTTTCTGATCTTAGCGGAAATGTCTCAGGGCTTTCTCCATTAAATATCACCCTTTGGACTAAGATATAACATGCACGCACACACATTTATCATATTAAGTAATTATCCCTCATTATTGTTTAGCATTTTTGCAAATCTCTTTAATGCCTTGGTTAATAATGGACAGCTGGATTCTGGTATCTGCTCTGCACTCAATCTGTTACAATATGTTGTTTTAGTTGAGGCATATGAAGAAAATATGGCCTCACACAGATATGGAAAAGAGAGAAAAAGGGGAAGCTTTTTCAGAATACTGAGTATATTTTCCTTTGGTATTTTTCCAAATCTTGACAAGTGGTAGTTTCTTAAAGGCTAATTGTAATATAAAATCCAAAACTATATGAATGAATTTTTCATACTGTCATACTGTAATATTCAATACAATATTAAAATAGGCTAGTTTGTCTAACACTTTGGATGGATCTTTTACCCATCGCATAATTTTACACACTATGTAGTGGTCATTTGGAAAATACTAGTTCACCATATTATACAGACCTTCTAAATGTTGACATATTGCATTATACAACATTAAAAAAAATCGCACTTGCTAATACCACTATGTATCTCATCGGAAACATCTCTAGATACTGGTCAAAATTATGGTGGCAGATACAAGCTTTCCAAAACTCAAATTTTTATTAGAAAACCTGAATTTTACCACTGACAACAAATACTGTCAATTGTTTTCCTTGAAGTGACAAGTTCAATTTTTTTTTGAGAAAATATCTGCTAAATATATAAGTTGTAATAACCACCATTTGTTTGTTAGTCATTCTTTCAAGCAAAAACTACGTTCCATGGAAAAAACACCTAGTTCAGCTCATAGCCCAAAGGAAGCATACATGCTTTCCCCTGACACAATTCCCATGCTTTGGTATGCTGCCGAAGTTGCTTTATGCAAGTTTTCCATTCTGGGCTTAATACAACTCATAATTTTTACTGCCTCATCAGGGATATTCTTAAGTGAAGCTGGGATTTAAACATTTTTAAATTATTTTTTAATTGCAAGTGCATAGTGATAAGGAATACAATGACCACCAGGACAGCTTGGTATCACTGCCTTGATTCACGCTAAGGCCCAGCAAGTTTACCCACCAATGCTTTTTACGCCATCAGCACAAATGTTGACACACAGAAAGTGGCAAATAACATCTCAGTGTTATTATAAGAATAGTTTTAACTTTGCGTGCCCTTGAAGATGTTTCAGGGACTTCCAGGGTCCATGGACCACACCTTGAGAACTGTTGCTGCTCTATGCATTGCCATTCCCCAGAGTTTTACACCTTATCTTGTCCTTTTTATATCATTTTTCCATTGCCTCTTTCTTTTTTCTGTTTATTGTTTTGTTTTGTTTTTTTGTTTTGAGACAGAGTTTCACTCTGTCGCCCAGGCTGGAGTGCAATGGCATGATCTTGGCTCACTGCAACTTCCACCTCCTGAGTTCAAGTGATTCTCCTGCCTCAGCCTCCTGAGTAGCTGGGATTACAGGCACCTGCCACCGCACATGGCTAATTTTTGTGTTTTTAGTAGAGACGGGGTTTCACCATCTTGGCCAGGCTGGTCTTGAACTCCTGGCCTCGTGATCCACCTGCCTCGGCCTCCCAAAGGGCTGGGATTACAGGCGTGAGCCACCGCGCCCAGCCATTGCCTCTATTTCTAACCATACATTTATGAGACCCAAGACTATGTCTCTAGTCGAGATGTTCCTTTGCAGCTCTAGACCTTGCCTTCACTTACCTACTGAAAATGTCTACCTCAGTCTCACAGGTCTTTCAAAATTGTACCCAAATCTCTCTACCAAAACATCCTCCTCTTTCTGCTCTCCATGGAAAAGACCACTAGTGACATACCTCATTTACATTCTCTCCTTCCATGCTAAGGAACACTGATTTATTCAGAGTGGCAATGTGCCTGCTCCATTAGAGTTAGAGAGGTTCAACTGACATGGCTCTGGCCTATCAGACGGATGCAGGAGTCATGAGCATGGCTTTTGGCAACACTCCTTTCCATATGAAACACAGATATGACCGGGCAGCGCTAGCAGCCATCTCGAAAGGCAGGAAAGCTGGGGTCACACAATAAGGATTGTGGAGTGAAAGCTGGGAGAATGAGTCCTTGGTTACATCACAGAACCATTGTACTAACTCTAGACTGGCTACCTTTGGATATAAAATAGATTTATTTAAGGCCCTGATATTTGGGATTTTCTGTTATATGCAGCAAAAGTCAATCGCTTACTGGTATACGTTCTAACCTCTATTAGAAGCAGCACTACCAGCAGTAACATCTGTCACTTAGTTAGACTGACCAGCAGCCAAACCTATGTCTTACTTGAAAGAAATCCTCCTTTATGAGTGATTATGGTGGAAGATGGTATACTAGCTTCCACTCTGGAAGTCAAAGAAGCTAGATTTTACCTCCCTGCATCCTTCCGGGGTGAAGGGATGGTTCAAATTCATCAGCAGAACAAAGCACAGTGTCCTGAGCAGGCTGCTGCTACTAACAGATATTCCCTGGGCTTCATGCTTCTTTAACCCATGGAAGCTGCCTAGGTTTCTGTTCATTTTCCAAAGCTGGCCCCCTTTGAATGATGGGACTCATTAACATTTATCTAAGAATTCTCTTTTTGCTAATGACATCTAGAGTTGTCTTCTGTTATGTATTAGTGACTGCATATCTCAGGTTAGAAATCTTAGCATCTTCCTGCACTATTCCTTCCTCTCGCCAGTTACATATTAATGGACACCAAACCTGTCTGCTTCAACTTCACAGTTAGCTCTCCAATCATCTCCTCTCTACCCTGTTGTCTATATCACTCCTAGAAGTTGGCCACACCATTCCTCTGCAGGAAATAAACATAAATCAAAAGTCTTCACTCCGGCACACATGGCTCTTCATGACACTTACCATGTACCTACAGTTCCTCCAAACACCAAATACCAGTCAGGACTTACATGAACAGCACACATGTGCCTTTAAGGATGTCTAGTTTCTTGCTCCTCAGGAATTTAAAGAGCCCTGCCCTCTTTCGAGAGGACCAGGTGATTCTAGAATGATGAGTTGGGCTGGGCAGCAGCACACTCAGCTGACTAAAGAGCTGGCTCTGAAAGCATAGAACTAACTTACAGTAGGAGCACCAAAGCAATAAGGAAGAAGGTGTTCTCCTGCTCAGTAGAGGGACAAGGGTTACTGCCCCAAGGTCTGAGATGAAGGAAGATAGGATTCCACATGGCAATGGAGTTTCAGGGTAGGAGGTGTCCTTAGAAGACACTGAGCCCAACACCCTCATGAGACTTCAATCCCATGTCCATCTATTGCTGCTTGAACTCCTCCAGTGGTGGGGTGGTCACTATAGCCCCAGACAACTCAATCTATCTATCTCCTTGAAGATTTCACTTGCTGGTCCTGGACTTGCCCTTAGAGTCATACATTCTTCTGCTGTGTAGCCCTTCAGACAAGTGAAGAGTATGATTGAGTTTCTGAGTCTTTTCCGTTCTGGCACAAACCTCCTTCCATCATTTAAACTGTTCCTCCTACAAAAATAGTTTGCCTCTCTATATTCTTGTCACATTTCTGAATATGTTTCTGATTGCCTCTATTTCCCTAAAATGTGGTGCCCACAATACTTTAGGTGTGATCACTACAGAGGCCTTTCACATCCTCTGGTCTGTAAGCCTGGCTTACTGATGGTAAATGAAGTGCATTCAGGAAGCAAGGTGTGAGTTATGCTGACAGTTCCCCATAACCAGAGCAGCTTTTATTGAGTTGTTGCTTTTTAAATCACAAGGGAGTTATGCTTCTAGTCAAATGAAATAACAGATCAGATTTACCTTCTTGTCAGAAACACACAAAAACAAAAGAAAAAACAAAACAAATACAATAAATGATGGTTTAGAAGACACTAGATATCAGGCAATGAACAAGAGCAATCCCTGAGAAATGGGTAACAAATAAGACAAGCCCGGTGACTGCCCCTAGCTCACAGCCTTAAGAGAGTTCTCAAGCCAGCAACTTAAATTTCACAATGTCTAGCATCAAGTAAAAAAATACCAGGCATGCAACAAAGCTGGAAAATACAACCCATAATGAAGAAAACAGACCAAGCTGCCAAAACATGACGCAGAACTGACACAGATTTTAGAATTAGGAAACAAACACATTAACACAGTTATTATAACCATACACTAACAGTTAAGTAGAGCTGTGAAAGAGGCAAAAAGACCCAAAGCAAGCTTCTGGAGATGAAAGCTATAATGTCTGACATTTAAAAAAAATGTACTAGATGGGGCTGGGTGTGTGGTGGCTCACGCCTGTAATCCCAGCACTTTGGGAGGCCGAAGCAGGCAGATCACTTGAGGTCAGGAGTTTGAGATCAGCCTGGCCAACATAGTGAAACCCCGTTTCTACTAAAAATACAAAAATTAGCCAGGCATGGTGGCACGTGCCTGTAATCCTACCTACTCAGGAGGTTGAGGCAGGAGAATCGCTTCAACCCAGGAGGCGGAGATTGCAGTGAGCCGAGATCAGACCACTGTACAACAAAGCAAGACTCCATCTCAAAAATAAAATAAAATAATAAAAAATTAAAATGTACTAGATGGTATTAATTGCATATTAGACAAGGTAGATTAGTAAACTTGACATAACAACAGAAACAATCCAAAATGAAAGATAGAAAGTAATAAAAATGTTTTTTCAATAAAATGAGTATCAGTGATCTCACTGGAAAACTTCAAGTGGCCTAATACATTTAAAAGTCTGTGAAGGAGGAGGGAAGAAACATGGAAAAACATTTGAAGAAATAATGGCTGAAAATTTTCCAAATTTGATACAAAGTATAAATCTTTGATAGCAAGTATATCCCATCATGACGGGATACTGTCAGCTTGAAATGAGAATGAGCTCACACAGAATTGTCCACTGTAGCTGTGGCTGAAATCAGAGTTGGGCCACATGGATATGAAAGTGGAAGTGGACACCACAAGGACCTGTTAGAGTGATCTAATCTCTCTGACCCTCTGTTACCTTACACATAAAATGGGTATCAGAATGCTCACCTTATGGGATGCTAGAAAGATGTGTGTGGGGCACCCCACCTGAGGCCTGAATGTCAGCTTCCTTCTGATTTACCTGACCTGCTTCCCCAGTTGCTGGTAAACATGTATGTTTGTGGGCAAAGAAGGCAAGAGTCATATATGCACTTTTTTTTTTTTTGACCGGGTCTGGCTCTGTTATCGAGGCTGGAGTGCAGTGGCATGATCTTGGTTCACTGCAGTCTTGACCTCCCAGGCTCAAGCCATCCTCCCATGTCTGCCTCCTGAGTAGCTGGGACCACAGGCACGTGCCACTACCACTGGCTAATTTTTTTTGTATTTGTAGAGATGGGGGTTCACCATGTTGCCCAGGCTGGCACGAATGCACTTTTGCCATACTTAGGAATCAGGAATCAATGCCACAGGCCAGACAGGAAGCAGAGAGAACAGCATAAAGAACCCTCTAATCCAGCTGGCATAAAGAAAACGATGTTCTTCTCAGTCCTACCCTTTGGAGGGATCTTTTGGTAATAGGGTCTGACTGGCTAAAACTTGAGACCATCTACCTAGAGATAACAAACTCCAGTTCCTTCATTTGTTCCTCATTCAATGAGCATCAATGGAGAACTTCCACAGATTTTTTTAAATATCCGTATATTTTCTTTATATTCCTTCCATCAAGGGTTGAAGTTAGATTCCTCTGCGACTATTTTGACCAATAAAATACAGTGGAAGTGACACTATGTGACTTCTAGACTAGCAGCTCAGATACTGAGGAGCAGAAACATGCCATCCTACTATACCCTGTCTAATTCCTAACGCACAAAATCTATGAATATAATAAAATAGTGGTGGTTTTATGCAAATCAATAAAATAAAATAATTCTCAATTGTAAGTTTCATCAGCCTAGAAGTGGATAGAAAGAGACTTGATGGGGGCCCTAAGATACCAGTCCTTTAAGCACATAAGGGAGCTCATTTGTAAGAATGCATTTTAATCAACCAAGTAGAATAATGTTAAAATAACAAGCTGGCTTTACAGAAGTGAAGTGGGAAAGCTGCAACTTATTAAAAAGTTTATGTCTTAATATAGGCAAAGAATGTTTAGTTGTGAATGAGATTCAAGTGTGTGTATGTAAAATTTCCAGAATGTCTTCAGTAAATCCAAATTCATTAACGGAATGAATGCTTTATGTGCCTAAGTGTGATGTTCTCAGGACACTGGGCTCAGCTTCCCTATGAAAGCAATGTCATCTAAGTCAGAAGGGCCAGCATTTGTAAAGGAGGCCCTGACACCAACACTGACCAGCAGCCACAGAGATCCAACTTCCAGTGAACCTGTGCCCATTGCCACTCATGTGACCAGGGTCTTGATGGATGACTGCAGGAAGGCAGTAGGGGAGGGCTCTGCCATTAGCAGGTGGAAAAGACTTAGGAGTTCATACATGCTGTTTGTGACAAAATGCCTCTATGACAGGGCGGGGCTGTGCAATCTCCATATTGTCATCTGGATATCGGATGTTTTTCTATCTTCCAAGCATTGTTTGCACAATATCCTCAAACAGTACATGACCTTTAAAAGTGGGTTTTACTCCTACTACTCAATAATGAAAACACAAATATCCTCAATTAAAAAATGGTCAAGATGGATTAAAGATTTAAATGTAAGACCTAGAAGAAAATCCTAGGAAACACCATTCTGGATATCAGCCTTGGGAAAGAATTTATGACTAAGTTCTAAAAAGCAATCGCAACAAAAAAAAAATTGACAAGTAGGACCTAATTAAACAAAAGAGTTTCTGCAAAGCAAATGAAACTATCAACAGAGTAGGCAGACAGCCTACAGAATGAGAGAAAATGTTTGCAAACTATGCATCTAACAAAGGTCTAAGACCCAGAATCTATAAGGAACTTAAACAATTCAACAAGTAAAAAACAAATAACCCCATTAAAAAGTGGGTAAAATATATGAAAAGACTCTTCTCAAAAGAAGACATACAAGTGGCCAACAGACATGAAAAAATGCTCAACATCACTAATCATCAGAGAAATACCAAACAAAACCACAGAGATACCATCTCACACCAGTCAGAATGGGTATTATTAAAAAGTCAAAAAACAACAGATGCTGGCAAAGCTGCAGAGAAAAGGGAATGCTTATACACTGTTGGTGGGAATGTAAATTAGTTCAGCCACTGTGGAAAGCAGCAGTTTGGAGAGTTCTCAAAAAACTTAGAACTACCATTTGACCCAGCAATCCCATTACTGGGTATATATCCAAAGGAAAATGTAAATTGTTCTACCAAAAAGACACATGCCCTCATCACAGCATTATTCACAATAGCAAAGACATAAAATCAATCTAGGTGCCCATCTAGAGTGGACCAGATAAAGAAAATGTGGCACATATACACCATGGAATACTACACGGCCATAAAAAGAATGAAATCATGTCCTCTGCAGCAACATGGATACAGCTGAAGGCCATTATTGTAAATGAATTAATACAGGAACAGAAAGCCAAATACCACATGTTCTCACTTATAAGTGGGAATTAAACATAGGGTACTCATGGATATAAAGATGGCAACAATAGACACTGGAATTACTAGATGGGGGAGGGAGGAGGGCAAAGGTTTCAAAACTACCTATTGGGTACTATACTCACTATGTGAGTGATGGGATCAACGATACCCTAAACCTCAGCAACAGCAATATACCTAGGCAATAAACCTGCACGTGTACCTACTCAATCTAAAATAAAAAGCGAAATTACAAAAAAATAAAATGAGCAAAGGATCTGAATATTACTCCAAAGAAGACATACAAATGGCTAATAAGCACATGAAAAGAGCTCAACATCATTCGTCGTTAAGGAAACAGAAATCAATTCCACAGTGAGATACCCCTTCACACCCATTAAGATGGCTATCATAATTTACAAAAAACGCAATAATGTGTTAGTGAAGATGCGAGAAACTGGAACACTCACACACTGCTGGTGGAAATGTAAAATGGTGCGACTACTTCAGAAAACAGTCTAGCAGTTTCTCATGAGGTTAAATAGGAGCTACCACATGACTCAGCAATTCCATTCTTAGGTCACATCCAAGAGAAATAAAGCTATATGTCTGCATAAAAATTGGACTCTCGGCTGTTGTGAATTGTGCTGCAATGAACACGGGGGCATAGATGTCTCTTTGATATATTGATTTCCTTTCCTTCGGATAAATACCCAGTAGTGGGATTGCTGGATCATGTGGTAGTTCTATTTGTAGTTTTCTGAGGAACTTTCATACTGTTCTCCATAGTGGTTGTACCAATTTACATTCCCAACAACAGTGTATAACAGTTTCCTTTTCTCCACATCCTTGCCAACATTTATTATTAATACTTTTTGTCTTTTTGATAATAGCCATCCTAGATGGGGTGAGATAATACCTCATTGTGATTTTGGTTTGCATTTCCCTGAGGATTAGCGACACTAAGATAATTTTTTTCATACATTTGAGAATTTTGTTCATACATTTTTTGGCCATTTCATACTCAATCTTTGAATAGATTTTCCAGTGACTGGATTAGGTTTTTCATATAGATAATCATGACATCTCCAACAATGTTAATTCTGTCTTCCCTTTCTTTTCTACCTCTTAAGTAATTATATTTTATTTCCTTAACTTATTGCCTTGGAAATTCCAAAACGTTGTTGAATAACAATGAGCATTCCTCTCAGATTCTTCACTTTTTTGGGAACCCTTCTAATATTTAATCACTCTGCATGAGATATTAATTATGGTTTCAAGTGTGTGTTTCATCTATGTTAAGAAAATATATTTCTATTATTAGTTTACAAAGATATTTCTCCATTAAAAATTAATACCTAAACTTATATTTTGTCAATAGTTTTTTCCTTGAATTATGTACATTAGCAGATTTCCTAATGATAAACCACCCAAGCATTTTTGTCATTAGTATGTATTTCTATAACTGTTAATTTGATTTGCTAGTATTGTATTTAGTATCTTTATCCTAACACATGAAATTGGGTTCATAGTTTGTAGGTTTTTGTTTCAAAGTTGTGCTAACTTCACAAATCAGTCTACTTTCTAACTTTTCTCATGCTCTGGAAGTGTTTAAATAATTTACCCATAAAGCTTTCAAGGCCTGGAACCATTTGGGGTGCAGTTTTGTCAGCTTTCTCAATTTCTTGCCTAGCTTTGATCTTTTCTCATTAAAAAAATACAAAAGAAAAAAAAATTTTTTTGATTCAAATTTGGTTACTTATTTCCTTCCAGGAATTAGCTTTCTTTTGAAAAGTTTTGACACAAAAATCTAAGTTATGCACACTATTTGTTCATAAATTTTTAAACTTTGTTAAATTTATTTATTCTTAATATTCATTTATTTTCATTCTTTTTAAAATTACAATAGACTTGTCAGGAATTTTCTCTTTTACCAGTCTTGATGAAGAATTATTTATCAATTGGATAATACTTTGGTTTTCTAATTTAATTTTTCTTATTTTTACTTCTTTCATTAATTCCTTCCTCTCAGGTTGCCTATGGCATTCTATTATTCTTTTTCTATTTTCATTAGTTAATAATTCATAAGTAAAATTTTTAGTTTTCCCACATTTAATAATAAAAACATTTTAAGCCACAGGTTTCCTCTAAACATTGTTTTGGCCACATCCCCTTGATGTGGAGTGGGGCCATGGTTTTAATTACAAAATAGTCCATATTTAGTGTTTTGATTTCCATTCTTCACCAGAAGCTAGTTGGGACAGGTTCCTTTGTACAAATAACTGATTTTTTAAAATGTAACTTCTTGTTATGAATTTTTAGATTTATTGCATTGGGATTAAAAAAATGGGCTTTCCAAGTTCTATAAGTTTGAGATTTATTAAAATTTTGAAAATCCATTATTAAAATGTTAAAATTTGACATTGAATATCTATGCATGTGGAATCAAGATTATTGGCTATATTATATAATCCTCTAAATCCTTATTTACATTTCAATGGCTTCATTTGTCAAAATCTGAAAAAAGTACATTAAAGGTATAATGCAAAAGGTGGTTTATTCAATTTCTTCTTGTATGTCTAATAGTTTTGCTTCGTATATTTAAATATTATAAAGTTTCATGACTTCTTTGTTTTACTATGAACTCTTCTTTTTGGCAATATAAATATACCTTTCCATTTCCATTAAACACATTGTTTCAAATTTACTTAGCTCAACATAAATATTCCTTCATCTTCACATGGCATTCTCCTTGTGTCCCACGTCTGTGTCCAAATTCCCCCTTTTATAAGGATATCAGTCATACTGGATTAGGGACTCACCCTAATAGGTAGGTATGACCTCATCTTAACTAACTATATGCGAAAAGACCCTATTTCCAAATATGGTCACATTTTGAAGCACTGTTATAAATAGTTAGACAGGTATAAGTGGGGCAGGAGAGGGCTCCCCCTGCAACCCCTCCTGCCAGGGATGTCAGTGGTAACTCGGGTACCTTCCACCAGTAACCGTACTGGAGGTTGGGACTTCAACATAGGAATTTTTGGAGGTACACAAATATTTTATATGTTTATTCTTGCCCTTTTCTCTACCAGGTCAGGCATGGCATGCATACAGCACAGGAACTGAGAGAACCTGCTCCTGTATCCATGGCAGGCATCATGGATTGATCATGGACATTTTCCCACTAGTTACAGAAGCAGATCCGAAACAGTTAATCAAAACATATCATGAAATCAAACCTACTTGTCATTAAAAATATTTAGTGTTTTAATATAAAATTGTATAAATTCTCTCAATAATAATTAGGTTAAAATTTTAAGTAGTGATATTGGTAAACCTGGGTACCTTCTGGTGAGGTACTGCAGGGGGTATAACTGGGAGATGCCAAGAGGAATTTAGTCGCCATTCAGCAAAATTCCTGCTGTGTTCTAAGCTCTGTGTTCAGGAGTTTAAATAATATGGTCCTTGTCCTCTTGGACTGCCGGGTAAGCAGGGGAGACAAATAGATGCAAAAATGGCCATAATACAAAGCAGGAAGTGAGGAAGTCCATACAAACCAAGTGGCTGGGAAGCTGGTGGCAGAACTGGTGAAGGTTCCTTGGAGCAGGACTCATCAGAATTGGCCTTTGTAGATTTGGTGGGACCAGCAGAGCCTGTGGAAAGAGTGCTCTGGGCTGTGGATGAAAGAGTGCTCTAGGTTTAAGGGGGAGGGAGGGGCAGTGTCATGTAATGATGGCTCTGGCAGAGTTACACTGAACATCACCCTGAGGCCACCAACTTGAGGCTTTGAGCACCCCTGCAGTCAGGTCAGGGCAGAGGCTCCTCCATAGCCTGTCATGTAAGATAAATGACCACAAAAGCACTTCATTCATCTGGAAATTACCCCTTTACCAATCTCAGCTGACCGGAACAAGGTCTCTGTGCAGCCGTGACAGATGTCCCGAAGGCCAAGCACTAAAACCTAGATGCTTCACTCAGGAAAGTCGGCTGGTTCCTGACTCACAGCCTGTTTTGCTTCCTTTTACCCATGATGCTGATATAGGAGTTAAGAAGAAATTATTTAGGCAGATAGTGGGGGTAAGGAAGTCCTCAGTAAGGTTTTCCTTTAATGAAAAACAGCTCCCAAATCATTTTCTTTTCTAACAAAGAACAGCTTGTAAAATTGAGCTGCAGACACAGACAAGGAAGCTGGAAGCTTGCACGGGTGAATGTCAGCAGCTGTGTCAATAGGAAAAGGGTACCTGGGGGCTAGACATGTCCAATATGGTGGCTTCATCTTCCCCTTTCCTTGTCAACCTGGTGCACAGTAAGGGGCAGGCAACATGGCACTGGCCAAGTAGAGATTCCATTTGCATAATAAAAGATTAGGGTGGGGCGGCCAGTTTCCTGGCAAGCTATGTAAACGTCACACCTGGTCCAACCAATCTTCAGGCCTTGTGTAAATCAGACCCTGGCTCCTCAAGCCTGTCTATAAAACCCTGTGCACTCTGCTGGTCCCACTCGGGCACCCCTGTCTCACAGGAGAGATAACCGTTCTCCTTTCTCTTTCTTTTGCCTGTTAAACCTCTGCTGCTCTTAACCTCACTCCATGTGTGTCTGTGTCCTTGATTTCCTCGGCATGAGGCAACGAACCTCGGGTATTTACCCCAGACAACCACGCTGCTTCAATGCCAGCAAGTTGTGCTGTTTGGTTTTCTAGACCATAAAAGGATGTGATTGGATTGGGTTGGTGTAAAAGCAGACATGCAGAGAGAAACAAGAAGTGTCAGCTACCAGCAGGAGGTAGGACAGTGAATCCTTACATAAAAAGACATAAAAATAACTGAAAAACAAACAACAAACAAAACAACAAATGCCACAGGGACATGGGCTGAAAAGCTTTATGTACTTGGAAAAGCCCCGAGGACATCTCTGAATGGAGAGCTCTGCATTTGTAATGAGTGCGCTGAGTAAACAGGGAAAGAGGAAAGCATGTCCCGGGCCTTTTATTTAAACAGACAGAAAAAACCCTGTGTGATGCAAAACAACATAAGCAAAATTAAAAGACAAAGACAGGTTGAACGGAAATCTTTGTAGCACATACAGTAATCAGACAGCTAACCTTCATAATGTTTTAAAGACCTCATAAGAGGAAAGCAGAAAAGCACAAATCCCCTGGTAGAAAAATGGGCATACAGCATGAACAGGCAACTCACTAGGAAATACAGACAGCAAATATACCCAGGGAAGATGCTCAATTTCACTAATGAAGAAAATCTAATTTAAAATATGTCATTCCTCTCCCCCACAAACTATCAGACTGGCAAAACTGACAAAAGAATAAAAACATCTAGAGTTAGTAGTGTAACAGTGAAACAGCAAAATAATGAACATAACTGACTCCATTTTTGTTTAAGAGGCCTTTACCCATTCCTGCCTGTAGGCTAGGAAGATTTTAGAGCACTGACATAACGACTGCAAAAACAGCAATCACGTGTTTTATAAAACTAACTCTGGGACTAAAGGAGAAATATGTAAACAACTAACTATGTTTTTGTTAAAGATTTGTAGGAGCATTGTGACCTGACCAAGGACAAAAAAGTTCCCAATCTCATCGGATCCTTGCTCCCAGATGTCTGCGGTAGTCCATTACCTCTTGATCCTACCCACCTCCTCTTCCTCCTGCCCTGAATGTAGAAAGAGCCTAAAATTTGTACTGACTTCAGATGGTACTTTAGGATGCTGATCCACCATCTTCCTGATTTGTTGGCTCTCTGAATAAATCTGCTTTTCCTCCCACTAAATCTTGTCTCTCCTGTATGGCTTTTGAGCAGAGAACGGCTGAACCTGGGTTCAGGTACAGTAGGAGTGTGGGAAAAAAGGTATACCTATCCTGTTCGGCAGGGTAACTATCAAAACTTAAGTGTATCATTCCTATAGCACTTCTTAGCTATCTTCAGAAATACCAGTATTCATGGATAAAGATTCACATGCGAGGACGTCCACTGCAGTATCTTTTGCAAGAGCTGCAGACTGAAAACAACATTCATGTTCCCAGTGGGGAATGGTTGGCAGAATATTATGCAGCCATTTAAAGGAACAAGGTAGAATGAACTAATACAAATCTGTATTCATTTGGAAATGTATTTATGACATCCACAATAAGCTAAAAAGAAACAAGATCATGTAATAAAATATATATGAGCTCTATTTTTTAAATACAAAAGTCTAAAATGAGAAGTGCTGGAATATTGTCAATTGGTTTTTAGGGGTTGGACTAGGGTAGGAAGAGGGACTATTCATAACCTTTTAAAAGTTTAAAAGCAAGTTCAGTTTACAAGTAATTTTTACTTTATTTTGCAAGGTTTTCTATATCTTTCAAGTTTCATTAATGAACATGAACCATTTTTGTAATCATTTTCTTAAAAAGACAAAAAATAAAAGAAGGTAAGCAATGATGTTTTGGTACTTAAAAAGTTACGCTTTGCAGAGCTGGGAAATTTTCTCACGTTGTACGTCATTCTCAAACAATGCCAGAAACACGACTGTGGTGTACCATTCTGACTCTAGAACCTTGCCCCTCAATGATCAAATTGAGAGATAACATGCCTGATGATGGTAGGAGTTTAATTCTAAAACATTTGGCAGAGTTGCAACATTTCTTTCCAAATTTACTGCCACTAAATCATGGAAATGAACAAGCATCTTCCTTTGCCTAAAGGGGAAGTTGCAAATGAGTATTTTCTGTACAAACTTGGACTTAGAAGACAGAGCTTCATTTCCAATAAATCAGAATCTGTAAACACAGTGTTTGCTACAGGGCCATAAAAATAAAGACACAGTGAGGTGAAAACAGGACATCAGGAAAATGGAATGAGGGGGCACAACAACTGTCCCTCTTGGGGCCTCATCAGTAAAGAGAGAAGTGGGCCAGGAGGCCCCCAGGCTTCTGGCCACTGTGTGCTTCTGAGTTAGCTTCATCTTCACTGGCACAAGAGCAGTGGGATTCAATGGGAACACAGTTGGTCATTTCTTTAGACGGAGTCTTGCTCTGTCACCCAGGCTGGAGTGCAGTGGCGCAATGTTGGCTCACTGCAAGCTCCGCCTCCTGGGTTCACGCCATTCTCCTGCCTCAGCCTCTCCAAGTAGCTAGGACTACAGGCGCCTGCCACCACGCCCAGCTGAGACGGGGTTTCACCGTGATCTCGATTTCCTGACCTCGTGATCCGCCCGCCTTGGCCTCCCAAAGTGCTGGGATTACAAGCGTGAGCCACCGCGCCCGGCCACAGTTGGTCATTTCTTAAGGGAGGCAGAGGAACCTAGAACCTTGAATCCTTTCCATGCCTTAGCTGTGGAACTTCATTGTTATTTTCAACTTTCATTTGTAAAAAATTCACAGAAACCATGACATGCTTCATTGGCTGGCTTCTCCCCCATGTCTCACTTCTAGAAGCTGAAAATGCCCCTCAGAGCAGGATGGGCATCTGAACGGTAGGGCCGTGTTGCAGTCCATCTGCCACCCAACCAGTTTCGGGGCAACACCATTACCCCAACTTCCATTACCATATTTCTGCCTGGGGCACCCCAGGCTGGCTTGTGTTGACCGTTCCTCCATGACTTTTAAAATTTGCCAACTCGTCATCCATCACAGTGGCCTCTCCAGTAGCCCCTGCGTCCTTATCCTGCTATCACCTCTTACCGTCATCAGTGTTCTTCCACTTCCTGCTCCACACTCTTTCCTGTAAGGATCAGTCTCCACCTGCCCCTGTTCCCCTTTCCCAAATTAACCAGTTCCCAAACGAGTTCCTTCCACTCAGCACCTGAGAACTGTATTCCATCCTTGCCCTTGGCTGTCTACCTCTTGTGGGCTCTGTGCTCTGGTCTGCCCCCATGGCCCTCCCTGGCTGTCAATCCCCTCCCCAACAGTGGCTGCTCCTTTCTCCAATAGCCCCTGGCCATGGACCCAGTCCCTCCTCCCTGGTGCTGCCTCCACACAACGCTTCTGTTCCTGGTGCTCAAAAGTCTCTTCTTGTTGCAAACTCACCTCCACTGTCCACTCCCACCACTCTCTCCTCTTCTTCCTGCTTCTCCCTGACCATTGTCTACCTGATCTCCACTTTCATCTTGTCAAAGCACAGACTTGATGATATTTGAGCCCCTTTTCTAAAAACCTCAAAGGTCTCCCACTGGTCAACAATTTCAAAGCCATTCATTCCATTTGTGAAAATGATTCTAGTGAATACTCCCTTGAAAGCACGTATCAGGATCTGTTTTGGTGATCAGCTCATCTAAATAAGAATAGTGACAGTAAGACAGTTATGAAAGGCAAATATTTTTGATAGAAGAATAAAATAACTTTCTGCTACAGAGGGTGGCTGAGTGCTTCTTCCTCTCTCTCCCAATAGCATGCTGGCCACTCACAGGGCCTTTTAGAAAGTGACCTGTGGCCCAAGCACATGGAGCAAAGCAAGCATCTGTCCTTTGGAGAGGACTATTCAGAGCACATCAGCTGAGCTCCTCTTGATACAGGAAGACACAAATCTTTATATTTGAGATGGTGGTGATAAGATTCTTTGAAGGTCAGGGACATAGGCTACCACTGTGAGGGCCTCACAATGGTACAATGAATAGCAAAACTGCCTCCAGGAAGGGTCCTTTAAAGGGAAAATGGTCATCACAGCTGACACCAACAATGATGGAAGCAATGGTAGAAGACTGGGGGCAGTGCAGCTTGGGGGTCATCAAGGCTCAAGCTCTGGGGTGACCAAAGGGGTGTCCTGACTCAGACATCCCGACTCCACCATGTACTGACTGCAAAAGACTTGGCCTCTCAAGGCTTCAGGAAATGGGAATAATAGTAGTTTTTATGTGTGAAATAGGAATAACCATGGTCCTATTCTATAGTGTTGCTGTGGGTATCAGATAAGAAAATACGCATTAAGCATTTAGCCTGGCACATGGGGCTCAACACATCCAGTTCTTGTTTTCACTGTGAAGCTGATAAGGCCGTCCTAGCACAAGTCAGAAGAGGTGGAGCCACCCACTGCCGAGCTGGCTTCTTCTGTGGCTGAACTCTGTCCTGCTGTGGGCGTCCTTTGCGGGGTGTGGGCTGTGGTCAAGGGAAGGGAAGTGCCGGGGAGCTGAGAGACGTTAGGGTCGGCTGAGATTCAGAACCTCACGGAGCTTCAGGTTCTCCATCTATAAGAGTGGCAGGCTGGACTGATCACGCCCCAGGTTCTCTTTGGCTCTGACATTCAATGAGTCCAAACTCCAGGTAAGTGTCTGACACTCCGCTACGGACTAGGAGTTTAGCAGTGAATGAGACCTAGCTCTTACTCAAGGATTTCACCGGCTAGTGGGGAAAACAGAGAACCAAATGATGAGGATGCCACGTGGTTGGTGTTATAACAGAGAAAAGAACACTCTGCTTTGAGGAGGGGCATGTGGCCAAGGCTGGATGCCAGGACCAGAAGGAGCCATGTCGGGAGGGAGAGCTTCCTGGCAGGAATTGCAACATTTATCAAAGTGATTTTTAATATGAACAGGATAATTCCAGCTATTTTAACAGATTTTAATGATTCCCTAATTGGTTCCACAAGCTCATTGTGCCCCACATTAAATTACCTTCTCCTTGGATATACTCTTCCCTCATGCCAGCTCTAAGTAAATCCTGAGTAATATAAACAACACACAAATGAAATTTAACTGGAAACTGCTGTTTGGGATGAAACTCGGCATTAGCTAGAAATGCTTCTTCATTTCTTCCCAAGGATTGCATTAACCCTGTGCAAACACTCAGGGAACACTGGACAGTTTTTCAACAACACTGGGTGGAGGCTGTCCTGGGACTTACATTGTCACATGTGAATTGAAACATATTTTTGCATTCCACAAAACTCAAGAGGAAAAAACCACCTTCTGCTACGAGCAGAGTTAAGGGTACTTGTTCACGGCATGCATCCAAAGTATTCTCAGAGGAATATTAGTAAGTTTTGGGCAAAAAAAGCTTCTTTGGCCAAACACATTTGGGAAACACAGTTTAAACAAAGATAAAGAGATTTCATCACTGTAGAAGTCTAAGATAATTTAATATGCAACTGTGGAGTACAATTCTCTAGGAGGAGAATAGACTGCCAAGTTTCCCAAATGGATTGACCATGGAATTCTTGTATTCATGGTGTATCTATGGGGACTAATTTTGGAAGACATTTTGGGGAATACTTATCTGCAGGTGCTTTTCATTTCAGGGTTTCTGCTGGTGACCTTAAAGAAATGGATCCCCCACTTTGCAAGGCAAAGCTTTGAAGTATACCAGGTGCTTTTGGCTCAGCAGACTGAACTGATATCACTTGAGTAACTACCCATCCCTCCCCAATTTACAACAGAAATGACTCAAGTCTGAGATAGGGAGAAATATATATATCAGCACTGGCAACCAGGGAAGGATGTCAATGGCGAGAAAACTTTGAAATGTATGGTTCAGGCAAGAATGGGTAGAGGGAAGAGCTGACAAAGCCTGAACTCCCTGCACGTGAGGAAAAGGCTCCAGCAAGACCAACCTACAAGCTTGCAGCCACCATGGCTGAGATCAGCACAGAACACGGCATGTGGTGAGGAAGAGCAGATCTCTATCCCTCCCTCCCAGTAAGTCCCAGCAAGCAGTATGGCAGCAGAATGTCTGCGCTTGCTACTGGGGGTGTTTGTGACTTTAGTTATCTTCCCACCGCCAGCCTTGGTCCTCATGTACAGACAAGTGAACCTTGGTCAGCTGACAGTAAAACTGCAGCAAAGCTAAACATTCCTCTTCTGCCCATGTCAGGGCCTGAAATATCTTTCTGGAACCCATGTGATCATTGATGGAACCATTCTCAACTCTCAAAAGTGGACAACCACATAGTGACCACTCAAAGTTGAGCCACATGGAAAAAAAATCACAAGCCTGTGAAAAAGAAGATACCGAGTTAAAGAATTAGAGCCAATGTTTCCACTAGAAAAGGAGACTTTCTTAATAAAAAGAAAAGGGAAAAAGCCTAAATTCAACTATCAGTGTGACATAAGAGGATATAATATTTACGCGCAAGGCACAACCTTAATTCAGCAAAGACGGAGTTCAGATGAAATGTGTACTTGTCAAACTTTTAAGAAAATTAAACAGTAACCATGAATAGAAGATTTGGATTGAGAAATTCTCCAAGATTTTGGAGCAAAGGATAAGGAAATTAATATGATGAGCAAAAATCTAAGTGGCAGGGAAAGCAGATTTGAGAAATCAATACAGAACATCCTAAAGTGAAGACAGCAACTGAGAAGCAGCAGCAACTCTGAAAAACTGTAGATAAATTCTCCCATCGTGAAGAAAGACTTGAGTCTGCAAACCAAAACAGCCCACCTGGCAATAATGAAAATGAAGGAAAACTGACCTATACTACATTCACTTGAGTGAAAATTCTGAATTTCAAGGCAAAGGAAAAAACAACCTAGAAATGTCATAATGAAAAAAAAAAAAAGAAAAACAGGCTACCTAGAAAAAAAATAATAAAAGCTGGTCTCAGACTTCTCTACAAAGCTAATGCTGATCTGCAGGTACTTTGCATTTCAGGGTTTCTGCTGGTGACCCTAAAGAAATGGATCCCCCACTTTGCAATGCAAAGCTTTGAAGTATACCAGGTGCTTTCAGCTCAACAGAGTGAAGTGATACCACTTGAGTAACTACCCGTCCCTCCAAAACTTACAATAGAAGTGACTCAAGTCTGAAATAGGGAGAAATGTAAATCAGCAATGGCAACCAGGGCAGGCTAGCAATGGCAAGAACAGGTGGAGGGACCAAGAAGAAACCCTATGACCAAGAATTTGAGAGCAACAGGAAGAACTTCTCAACCTTGCAAGAAGTCATGAAATGAAGCACCTGCTCATCTGTCTTATAAGAAATTATTTTAAAAATCATCCTGGCACAAATAAAATGGAATAAAACAATGGAGGGGGCATGGTGTAGATAAAACGAGGGGTAAGCAATGAAACCAGTGAAACCAACTTAGTGTCAAACTAACCGTAGGTAACATGGCCATGGAATTTGTTGCAAATGGCAAACCTGTTTCTTGAAAGAGACTTGTGTCTTAGCCTGTTTTGTCTTGCTATAAAGGAATAATGGAGGCTCGGTAATTTATAAAGAAAATAGGTTTGACTTGGCTCACAGTTCTGCAGGATGTATAAAAAGCACCTGCTCCTGGTGAAGGTCTCAGGGTGCTTCTACGCTGGTGGAAGGTGAAGAGGAGCCAGCATGTGCAGAGATCACATAGTGAGAGAGTGGGGAGACAACAGGCTTTTTAACAACCAGCTCTCCTGGGATCTAACAAGAGTGAGAACTCACAGATCCCCCCACCACCAGGGAGGGAATTAATATATTCATGAGAGGTCCACTCCCATGACCCAAACACCTCCCACTAGACACCACTTCCAACATTGAGGGTCCAATTTCAACATGAGGTTGTGGGGCGGGGGGGTGCACAAACAAACCACACCATAGTAGATAGATAGTTAGATGGATAGATAGATGTCAGTAGATAAACAGGTAGATAGATGATGGATAGATAGATGATAGATAGTAGATAGATAGATAGATAGATAGATAGATAGATAGATAGATAGATAGACAGACAGATAGATAGACAGATAGATAGATGTCAAATATCTAAAATCTAAATTCTGGATGCAAAGCCTCAGATGACTTTCAGCTCCATTGGCAGAGTGAAGGAGGCAGCAAGGGTAATGCTTAAGCATCCAGACTCTGGAGTCAGCCTCCCTGAGTTTGGATCCCAGCGTCCCCACCCGCCAGCTGTGGTCCTTGCCACCCCCGCCTGTGGCCTACTTCATCCCAGTCATCACACATCTCCCAGCTCTCATAAACTCTCCACACCCCTCCCCATGTGCACGGCTGCTGCCCTAGTTCGGCCTCACAGCTTCTCCATGGGTTATTGTATAAGTACTCCTCTTTATGGTCCCTTTGCTTTCAGGCCTATTCCTGTCCCTCCTCTCCCTTCAATCCAACTTCCAGAAGAATAATTTAAAACCTTCAGTGTAGGGAAGGGTACAAATTCCCAGGAATGTAGGAAAGGGTGCAAACTCCCAGGTTTAGCACACAAGGCCGCCTCCCCAAGATCTGATGCTATCTCCCTGTCCAGCCATCTTCCCTAGTAGCTATAGTGAATTACATTTGGTTCTCAACACAGTGTCTCTCTCCCACTCTGAGAAAGCAGAATATTATGGTAAGGGCATCAAAAAGCCTAGTTTTGCAACCCAACTTTACCAGTTACCAGCTGTGCAAACTGGGCTGATTTCTTCACTATTCCAATCCTCATGGAGATGATAATAGTGACTGTACCTCATTAGGGTTGTTGTGAAAATTAAAATAGCACAATGCATGGAAATGATTTTTCACTGAGCCAGGCACATAGTGATCATTTGCAAATGAAAACTGGAATCATCATTACATCTCCCTTGTCCTTGTCCACACTATTTCCCATGCCTGTAATGCATTTTTTCAACCAGCCAATTCCCACATCTCCTTTGTGCTTCTGTTCCAGCTCAAATGTTACTCTCTCTTTGCCTGCTAAGCTTTCCGTAGGGCTTGGCCACAGTGTGTAGCAAGGAGAAGCCAGTCTTGGTACTCCCAATTAATGGCATTCCTCTCCTACATGCATGTTTCCCCTAACACGTGTCTCGGTTATGACCCTTGACCCATGGCTTTGCAATGACCCGCAGGCCTACCTGTCTGCTCCACTGGAGGTGAGCTCCTTAATAACAAGAACTGTGTCAGACTCACCTTAGGATCCCCACGACCTAGCAAAGTGGCTGGCCTGTGGCAAGAGCTCAGAAAGTATTTATGGAACAAAATGGAAGAGTGGCTTTGCCCTGCCTGAGAACAAAGAGGCCAGAAGACTTTGCCAATCATCATTCTCCATCTCATCAGCTAAGGTCATCATGGCTTTGGTGCCTGGTGAGGTCCTGAGCAGTAGGCAGAGACCTGATGTACTCATGCCACATGGGCAGGGTGGGATGGCTGGGGGCTGGAGAAAGCAGGGGTCCAGCCAATGCCTTGTGAGTTGGTGGCCTCAATACAGACAAGCAGCTTTTGGAAATTTTCAAGTGAAGGGGAAACAAACACAATGATCAACAAGCAAACTGCAAGAAGTGCAAGGTTCTTGTAGATGAGCTCATGGCAAAACTGAGCCGTCTAGTGAAGTGACAGCACTGGCTTGACCACAGCAGATTCTAGCCAAAACCCCAAAATAACCTCAGGCCTCTGGCATGCTGTGGCCAAGGCTTACTGAAAGTCTAGCAGCAAAGTGAGGACAAGCATCATTTATTTCACCACTAAGAAAGCACACAAGGGAGCCAACACCCGAACTTCCTCCTGACCCAGATGGTCCTGGTGGGAGGTCACCTGCTCTGGGTCAAGCTCCCAGGGTCAGACCTTGGCTCTGCTGTGCAGACACAATGCCAGTTAACCTGGCATTTTCCATGGATTGTTAGGTGATGAACCAGGCAGATCGGATGATGGTTACTAGAAAGGAAGATTTGTTGTAGAAAAGACTTTTGGCTCAAAGCTGAACGTCAGTCCATGAAATTCAAGGTCCTGGGTGATAACAATGGGGTAGAGGCAATTCACATCTTCAGGTTTTCAAAGTGTTCTTTGGACTCTGAATTCACCCCACAAAATGGAAAATGCAGCCCATCATGAGTGATTTCTGACAGAATGAACACCTGAAGCATTAAACAAGTGACCTGATTGTCTTTAGAACTCTTCCTTTTCTTTTAGTCATATCCCAAATATTTTAAATGAAACCTATTCAGTATAAAGCCTGGTGAGGCTAATTGAGAAGGCCACTGTGTAACAGAAAGGGCTTCTGGAATGTATGAGAATACACTGTGGGATTTACATTTAACAGGGAGTCGGCAGGGAGGAGAAAGAACAATGAGTGTACAACTAACCCTCTCAGGTATAAACAGACATGTTGCAAGTGGTTTGTCAAATAACCCTTGTTCACTCCACAAAGTCTACCTCTGCTGCCCACCTTTAAAGATTTTGCAAGGTTGCCTTTAGATATTTTTAGCAACTTTGCTGCTCAAGAATCTTCATACTTCCTAACCAAGTTATTGTTGGTAATTAGGGAACTTGAACTCATGAGCAAGCAAGGGCAGCGTTCCCCATGAACACTTACAACGCATCATCCAATCATTGAGGGAGTTGCTGCTTCAATGCACTAATTCCATGACCTTATAATAGGGTAAGAGTGCCACGACCTCATTTCAACTAACTCATCTAAGCTAGATGATTGTCTCTACCATCTTAAAAGATTTCTGGGAAAGCAGATTCTATAAACTTGTTTGGAAATCCTGGTAAGAAATTCTTTCACATACCCATCCCTCAAAGTGAGTGATTTCTTTGTCTAGGCAAAAAATTCCCTTTTGCCCATCTCCCTCCCTCCTTCTATCCTCCCCTTCCTTCCTTCCTTTTGTCCATCCATCCAACCAGTCTTCATGAAATACATACTATCTGTCAGGTCTGAGCTATGCACTAGAATGTGATGATGAATGAAGCATGCCTCTTGCTCTTGAGGGATCTAAACGGTAAGCACAAAATAGTGTTATATGTGCTAAGAATGTAGTTACAATCAAGAAACAGAGTATTAACAGCCACAGAACAAGGTGGCACAGCTAGGTATCCTGTAGGCATGCTATTATCATCATGTATGGAGATGGTGTTGTTTTCCAGAACCTCTATCTTGACAGAAACATGACCAACTAAATATAAAAACAAACAAAAATATACAACTGCTAAATTCAGTGCAGACCACTCAATCCAATTGTCTGGAATGCCTCTTTAGAAAATTTAGATTGATTGCTCAAAAATGACATTTTCTTTTCTTATTAAAGTCATGTAAAACTTTGGAAAATACAGAAATGAATAGAAAAGAAAAAGTAGCCAACAATCTACTATACAGAGATAACAGTGATTAAATTCTCTGTATAATTTTTCAATGCATAGATACACTTGATTCATTTATAATTTAAAAATAAAATTGGGATCATGAGGTGATCCAGGTTCACACCATTCTCCTACCTCAGCCTCCCGAGTAGCTGGGACTACAGGCGCCCGCCACCACTCCCAGCTAAGTTTTGTATTTTTAGTAGAGACAGGGTTTCACCATATTAACCAGGATGGTCTCAATTTGCTCACCTCATGATTCGCCCGCCTCGGCCTCCCAAAGTGCTAGGATTACAGGTGTGAGCCACTGTGCCCAGCCAGCACTTTGTTCTTAAATATCCTCTAAAAGCATGCCTGTTTAATTATTGTCCAGTATTTTATCATGTAGATGTCCCATGCTATTTTTAACCAATTCTTTGTCATTGAAATGTAGATTAATTTGAGGTTTTCACAATTATTGTTAATGCTTGAACACACATGCACACCTCTCTGATTAATTCCTTGAAATAAGTTCCTAAAAGCATAATTTCTGTATTTCAAGAGGTGCACATTTTAAGACATTTAATACATTATGCCAGGTTATTCTACAAAAGGTTTGTACTAACCTATTTTTTCACCAGCAGTACATAAAAGTGTCCATTTTTTTAACTTTACCAACATTGTGTATTTTGTCTTTTCTATTTTTTGCCTTTTGATAGGTGAGAGATGGTAACAAATTGTTTTAATTTGCAGTTCTGATTAATAGTGAGGCTAACTTTTTCCATACGTTTAGTGTCTCTATATACACATTTTTTAGCACCCTATTCATTGCCTTTGCTCATTTCTCTCTATTAAGTTAAACTCTGCCTTCTGGTAACTTTCCCTTTTTCATCCAAATTGTGCCTTCTGGAACTATCCTAAGTGAGATTAATTCCTCCTTCATATGACACCCCCTCAAATACTTGAAGACAGAAATCACGTCTCACTTTCTCCAAGATAAACACCCCTGGCTCCTTCAATCATTTCTCATGCGGCAAAGTTTCAAGGGCCATCGTTGAAGACTTAATGCATAATAGTCCCACTGCTCTGCTACCCTGTACACTCACAGTCACAGTCACAGGCCTTCATGCAACTTCAGAAAAGATTATCCTGAATCCTCTTTGCAGACTCTCTGGATGCAGTCACCTGTCTGCACCTTGGGCCTCAGCCTCCTTTCTCACCGCCACCCATAAGGACACTAAAAGTGAGTCTTTCCATGATCAAGGCATTTATCATGTGATATCAGGGGGCTGGAGCTCAAATAAAGTGGTAAGAAGAAGATCATTTTGAGACTAGAAGCAGGAAGAGAAATTTGCCTGGTATAATTAGAATGATTAACTAACTCAAGTGAAGAAAGCATCAAGAAGAATGAGATGGTCACCTTGGAATGGGGCAGAATTTGTCAGTACCAATCCTGCAGTATTATGGGCTTCCTCCAGGAACCCTGTCCTAACCCCAGGCAGGTTAGGGACCCTTCCTCTTCCCCCCGCAAGGCTGACTGCCATGACCACACTCCACATAGTCACCTGTGCATGCACTGATCTCCCCACCAATCTGTGCAATCCCTGAAGGATGGGTCTGTGTTTGTACCCCTGAAAGCCTGGCTCAACAACTGCCACCCCTGGGGCCACCACACACGCTCGGTGAACTGGGCCACTCTCGGAAATCTCCCTTCCAGTGGTCCAAATCCCTTTACTCTTAATTTCCTCTCAGCAAACAAACTTCTAATACAAATGTGGTTTCTCAAGTACTCAAAACTGATGGGTTCATGAGACATTGGACATGAGCATCCATGCCAGGGACAAGGAGCCCCATGACATTACTGAATTCCATCTGGTTAAAACATGCCCTTATGAGAACTCTTTCACACTCCCTGGCTCTGAGAAATTCTAGAACATTGTCAAGACTTTCTGGATCTACAAAGCTGAGGTCCAGGCTCTGAACACTGGGAAGGCATTGCTTCTTAGGATTGCCACCCTTGAGTCCAGCTGGAGGCCTTTGGCAAACAATATCCTGACATTTCTGTGCATTATGGTCTAAGTAGAAAAAAAAATTTTAATGTGTATATATATACACACATATATATGTAAATTTCAAACAGATATATATATATATATATATGTATATACAGTCATGCAGTCATTATGCAGTTGTTTTGGTTAACAACAGACTGCATATATGACAGTGGTCCCACAAGATTACAATACCATATTTTTATTACACCTTTTCTATGTTTAGATATACAAATACCATTGTGTTACAACTGCTAAAATACTCAGTACAATAACATGCTGTACAGATCTGTAGCCTAGGAGCAACAGGCTATCCCACATAGCCTAGGTGTGTAGTAGGCTATGCCATCTACATCTGTTTAAGTGCACGCTATGATGTTCACACAATGATTAAATTGCCTAATGACACATTTCTCAGGATGTATTCTCATTATTAAGTGATGCAAGACTGTATATGTATACGTATGTATGTATATGCTGATTAAGGGTACAAACTTAGGAATCAAGCTAGCTAGGTCCACATTTTGGCTCCATTATGTATGCACTAGCTGTATGAGTTTAGGCAGGTTATAGCTCTGTGCCTCAGTTTGCTTGTTTATCACATAAAAATGATAGCATCCTTTCCATGTGGCTGTTGTGATGATTAAATGAGTTAATGTAGCTAAAACATTTATAATTACATCTGACCCATAGTAAGCATTCAGTAAGTATTTATTATTATTATTATTTACATTTAAGAACTGCATTAAGGTGCTTACTATATTTGTGAATATAGAAAAGTCATTCTTTTTACGTTTTAAACAGTATCTAAAAATTACTTTGCTTTCAAATCATCCATATTGTTCATGGAAGGCCTCACATACAAGGTCAGAGGTACAATCTACTAGAAGACAGCAAGGCTTCACTGTCTATTGACAGAGCATGGTAATGAGCAAAGGAATGTACGTGACAGGTCTATGAGTTGGTCGGAGATAGGACTTGGATCATTCTCCTAATACTAGAGATTCAATTTGTCACTACCAGAATCCATTATTAACATAACCCATTACCCAACGAAGGCAATGATATATATTAAGTTTAAGCTAGTTTTTCTTAGAATTCATGATTTTTTCATTTGCTTGCCAATTACCAACATTCTATGAAACATTTTATTTACTCCAAGCATGAAGACAGCATTGACATTTCTTCAAATGTATTATTTTGCCGTATGCTTTGTGTTCTTGTGTATTAAAGTATTTATTTATATGGACTGCAATGACGTGTAGAATTTAATAAAAATTTACATTTTGCAGCTTGATTTGTAACAATTATTATTGCTATAGCTGCTTTCTCCTTATGTACCTTTTATAAATTGATGCAAATTTATTCAATATCATGATTTGTGTAGTCATAAAATACACTATTGGTATTTGCTTTTATATTACAAAAATATATAGTTGGTACATTTTTACCAGTAAATTTGTTGGATTTTTTGGCCAGGATATTTTGGGTACCACAATTTTTTATAGTCTGATTTTTAATTTTTTATGGTTTAACTCTTCTCCTGTTTAGAAAAAAAAACAGTGTAACTTGCTGCCAGCACTCATTTAATTTTACATAAACATGCTCTTGGAGTCTGAAGCAAATATGACTGATTTTCAATGTGAAAATAAAATATAAAATCTGTTCTTTATTTCTAAACAGAAGCAACGTCAGAATCATCTGAATCATCAGAATTGTCTATCTCAGTAAAATCAGATTCATTAAATGAATTTTTGGCCAACAACTGTTCAAGAACAATGTTAACATCGTGTCTAGGAATGCTACATTTTCTAGGATTTGTATTTTCAGCCATTGAGAATTACTATATTTTGTGAATGGAAATATCACTACTAAACACAAACTGCTATAAATAGAATGTCTTTTGTTTCCAAAGTCAATACACTAGAGCAATGTGACAATAATAAAAGCAAGATACTTTGTGGCAAAGTTATCTTGGGGTAAACTCTGCAGCCACAAGTGCTACCGGCGAGTATTCTCAGGGCAAATGGGAAAAGGCTTAAACATAGACAAAAATAGAAAATGTAACAAACACCCATGTATCCAAACACAGATTTTTTTCCCTAGCTTTATTGAAATATGATCAGTATATGGAAAACTGTACATAATTAACATATCCAATTTGGTAAGTTTGGACATATGTATACACTCACGTTATCATCTCCACAATCAAGGTAGTAGACATATCCATGACCTCCAAAAGTTTACTTTTGTATGTTTGTTGGTATTTTTTATTTTTATTGATTTATTTATTTTTTTGTGGTAAGAACACAACATGAGATCTACACTCTTAAATGTCTAGGTGCACAGTATCTTATTGTTAACCATAAGCACTATATTGTACAGCAAATCTCTGTAATTTACTCATCTTGCTTAACTACCTTCTTCAATACACAGATTTAAAACATGTTAACATTCTGCCACATTTACTTCATGTTATCTTTATATTAGAGAAATAAAAAATACCCAGTGTAATTGGAGGGCTTCCTGATACCATTCTGCTTCCTTTCTCCCCAGAGGTAAACAGAGGTTTATGACTTTAATAACCGTGTGTACACTGATGACTCTTGAATCTACATCTTCAGCATGAACTATCTAGTGTACTGTATATTTGATTACTCATCTTGTTTATTGCCCATTTTTATCTTCAGAATACAGAATTGTGTCTATTTTGCGCATGTGAAAGGAAAATAAATCTCAGGAACCCCAACTCACTAATCCAAAGGGAAAAGTCAAACTGGGAACTGGGTCATGCAAACCTGCCTCCCATTTGGTTCCTAAATAAGACAGGTACAAAGATTAAAAAAAAAAAAAAAAGCAGCCAGGCACGGTGGCTCACACCTGTAATCCCAGCACTTTGGGAGGCCTAAGCAGGTGGATCATGAGGTCAGGAGATCGAGACCATCCTGGCTAACACGGTGAAACCCCATCTCTAGCAAAAAAAAAAAAAAAAAATACAAAAAATTAGCTGGGCTTGGTGGCAGGTGCCTGTAGTCCCAGTTACTCGGAGGCTGAGGCAGGAGAATGGCGTGAACCCAGGAGGCAGAGCTTGCAGTGACCAGAGATCGCGCCACTGCACTCCAGCCTGGACAACAGAGCAAGACTCCATCTCGAAAAAAAAAAAGCTACATACCGCCCCACAATTTGTTCATAAGGAAATTCCTTATGGGCCCCAAATCTTTACCATAAAACAGTTCTGGTGAATTTCACCCTGGCAATGAAAATTCATAGCTTATCTTCACAGGTGTGAGACAAAGGACAGAACTCAAAGACATCCTTCCACTCACCTGAGAAAAATGCATATCTGATTACTTCCTCTGCTCTACTGTTTATGTTATCTGGCTTATCATTGAGCCAGATGAAGGCAAAAGTGGCTATTTACCGCCACCCCCCCACCAAATTGTATATTCAGTGAAAGGCTGATCAAAGACTCAAAAGGATGCAACTGTTTGTCTCTTATCTACCTGCACCTTTTAAAAAATGTATTCCTCTTCCCCCCATATCCACCCTTTTCCCTTTAAATATTGAAGCCCTCAAAATCATCTTTGGAGAAAGGCATATACCTATCTCCCAGGCACATTTCCTCAACTTTGGCAAATAAATCTCCTAAAATGATTGAGACTTGCTTTGGTCATTTTCACTGATTTACATGCACTACAATATCTACAGTGCCTGGAACAATGTCTCGCACATACATTGTAGGTGGTCAGCAAATACGTGTTGAATGAATGAATGAAATGATATTTTTAACTTTACTATATGAATGTATTATTAATGTGTTTTAAAATATACACAAATGGGCCCCCACACTTTCATGGGTTTTACCTCCAGGAACCCACCAGGTTCTCACAGTGAAAAACCAAGAAAAATCACCCCCCTATCTCTGGTAGTGGGAGATAAAAAGTAACCATTTTGAAATATGTCCAGAGCATTCTCCATAACAAAGACCTACTCTCCAAGAGAAAAGACTTTACCAGAACCTTATCTCACCTACAGAAAAGAGGAGTTACTCAATTCCAGCCCAACTCTATCCTTCCCATATGGCGTAAGGGGAGGGAGAGATAAGAAACACTTGTGAAGGTCACAGCCCTAGGACACAGACCCATGAGGTTTAATCATACGATTACAGAACAATTTCTCTCCCCGCACTCCTCATCCCACATCAACAGGGCTCAAATAGCTGCAAGGCATACTCTATTTAAGACTATTTAAGAAAAAGCTCTTTGAGCCAGGAGCCATGGTTCCCGCTTGTAATCCCAGCATTTTGGGAGGCCAAGGCAGGAGGATCACCAGGTCAGGAGATCGAGACCACCATGGCCAACATGGGGAAACCCCATCTCTACTAAAAATACAAAAATTAGCTGGCCGTGGTGGCGCACACCTGTAGTCCCAGCTACTTGGGAGGCTGAGACAGAAGAATTACTTGAACCTGGGAGGCAGAGGTTGCAGTGAGCTGAGATTGCGCCACTGCACTCCAGCCTGGTGACACAGCGAGACTCCATCTCAAAAAAAAAAAAAAAAGAATAGAAAAAGAAAAAGCTCTTTGAAAAACCAAAGGTAGTAGGAGAGAAAAACAAGAACATGAGAGGAATTTATAGCCTCTGGAACCTATAGCTGCAATATTTAAAACATTAAACACAGCCCAACTCCTAGGAACATTAATATAAAACCCTACACCAAAGCCTAGTTACTTCAGTTCCTATTATCTGATACATCATGTCTGGATTTCAACAAAGAATTACAAGGCATACTAACAAGCTAGAAATAAAAACATAGTTTGAAGAGACAAAGTGAGCACTGGAACCAGACTCAGGTGTGAAACACATTTTGAAATCACCAGATATTTAAAATAATTGTGGTTAACAACTTATAAACTCTCATGGAAAACACAGACAATATGCAAGAACAGACGGATAATGTAAAGCAGAGAGATGGAAACTCTAAGAAAGAATAAAAAAGAAATGCTCAAATTAAAAAAAACTGTGACAGAAATGAAGAAGGCCTTTGGTAGACTCATCAGTAAACTGAAAACAGTCAAGCAGAGTTTTGATAGACTCATCAGTAGGCTGAACACAGCCAAGGAAAGTATCAGTGAACTTGAAGATATATCAATTTGAAACTTCCCAAACTGAAATGCAAAGAGAAAAAAGGAATGAAAAAAAAAAGAACAGAACACTCAAAAATTGTGGTACAATTTCAAATGATACAATATTTGTGTGATTGGAATACAAAAGGAGAAGAAAGAGAAAATGGAGCAGAAGAAATATTTTTTTAAATGATGTCTGAAAACTGTCCAAAGTTAATGAGAGACATCAAACCACAGATCCAGGAGCCTCAGAGAATACCAAGCAGTATTACAAACAAACAAACAAACCAGTCTATATTTAGGCACATTATATGCAAACTGAAGGAAACCAAACATAAAGAGACGCTCTTAAAAGAAGCTAGAAAAAATAATCCCACACTACCTATAGAAGAACAAGGATAAGAATTATGTGGACTTCTCTTCAGAAACCATGATAACAAGAGGAGAATGAAGTGAAATATTAAAAAGCACTGAAAAAAAGTAGCTGCCAACCTATATTTCTATATCTCATAATTTCAATCCTTCAAATGCGAAGGAGAAATAAACATTTTCTACAAAAAATCAAAAACAGAATTCATCACCAGTAATGCTGCCCTGTAAGAAATATTAAAATAAGTTCCTTGGAAGAAGAGCATCAGAGAAGGAATAAATAAAGATACAATAAAACATTTTATTTTTATTGTAAATTGATCTAATAGATATCTGTTTGTTCAAAGTAATAACAGTAACAATGTATTGGGTGATGATAGCATTCAAATAAGTGACATGAATGAGAGCAATAGTATAAGAAATGAAAAGACAGAAGAAGGAAGATTTTATTATAAGGTGCCTGCACTATACATGAAACGGTATATTTTTTGAACATGGATAGATATACATATATATACATATTTGTAATTGTATATAATAATTGTAAATGTATGTTGCAAACTTAGGGCAAAGAATAAAAATATTTTTAAAGAAACTAAAAAAAGGCAAAAAAATAAGAGGCAAAGAAACAAAGAATGAGTGCAATGAATAGAAAACATGGTAGCTATCAATCAAACTATATCAACAATCATGTTAAATGTAACTGGTCTAAATGTATCAATTAAAAGATTATGAGAGTGGATTAAAAAACTAGATCTGACTATATGTTGTTTACAAGAAACCAACTTTAAATATAAAAACACAGTTAAGTTGTAAGTAAAAGGATGGAGAAAGATATACCATGGGCCGGGCGCAGTGGCTCATGCCTGTAATCCCAGCACTTTGGGAGGCCGAGGCGGGTGGATCACGAGGTCAGGAGATTGAGACCATGGTGAAACCCCGTCTCTACTAAAAAAAAAAAAAATACAAAAAATTAGCCGGGCGCGGTGGCGGGTGCCTGTAGTCCCAGCTACTCCGGAGGCTGAGGCAGGAGAATGGCGTGAATCCGGGAGGCGGAGCTTGCAGTGAGCCGAGATCACGCCACTGCACTCCAGCCTGGGCGACAGAGCGAGACTCCGTCTCAAAAAAAAAAAAAAAAAGATATACCATGCTAACAGTAATTAAAAGAAAGTTAGAGAAACTCTATTAATTTCATACAAAGCAGAATTCAGAGCAAGGAAAATTATCAGGGATAAAAATGAACACTTTTCTTCGAAAATATAACAATCCCTAACATATGTGCACCAAACGACAGAGCATCAAAATATGTGAGGCAAAAAAACACCTACAAGGAAAAATAGGAAAATCCACTCTTATAATTGGAGATTTCAACATTCCCCCTTCAGTAACTGCTACATTGAGCAGGCAAAAAAGTCAATACAAACATAGTTGCCCTCAACAGCACTATCAATCATCTTGATCAAATTGATGTTTAAAGAATACTTCATCTGGCTGGGTGCGGTGGCTCACGCCTGTCATCCTAGCACTTTGGGAGGCCGAGGCAGGTGAATCACCTGAGGTCAGGAGTTCCAAGACCAGCCTGGCCAACATGGTGAAACCCCATCTCTACTAAAAATACAAAAAATTAGCCGGGCATGGTGGCACACGCCTGTAATCCCAGCTACTCAGGAGGCTGAGGCAGGAGCATCGCTTGAACCCAGGAGCTGGAGGTTGCAGTGAGCCCTGATCATGCCTTTGCACTCCAGGCTGGGTAATGAGCGAAACTCCGTCTCAAAAAAAAAAAAAAAGAATACTTCATCCAACAACAGCAGTATACATATTGTTCTCAAGCTGACATGAAATAGTCACTGAGATATACATACTACATTCTGGGCCATAAAGTGAACAAAAAATTGTTTAACATTGTATATATTTTTTTGGTTTAGGAACAAATTTATTGATATATAATTCACATCAGTGGTTTTTAATATAGTTACACGGCAGTGCAACTATTACCACTATGTAATTTTAGAACACCTCTGTCACCCCTAAAAGAAACACTGTATCCTCATTCTTCCAGGCACTACCAAGAAACCACAAATCTATTTTCTGTCTCCATGAATTTGCCTATTCTGGACATTTTACATAAATGAAATCATATAATATGTGGCCTTTTGTGTCTGACTCTGTTCACTTAGAATGACATTTTTAAGATTTGTCCATAATATAGCATGTATCAATACTTCATTGTTTTTTATTCCCGAATAATATTCCATTACAAGAATATATTACATTTTATTTATCTACTCATCACTTGGTGTACATTTGAGATGTTTCCATTTTTTGGCCATTATGAATGATGTTGCTATGAACATTTTCAATTCTCTTGGTTGTATATTTAGGAGTGAAAATTGCTGAATTATATAGTAACTCTGTTTTTAATATTTTCAGGAACTGCCAGACTGTTTTCCCAAGTGGCTATACTATTTTACATTCCCACCAGCAATGTATGAGGATTCCAGTTGCTCCACATCCTCACCAACATTTGTTGTTACCTGTCTTTTAACCACCTTAGTGAGAATACGATGTATCTCAGTGTGGCTTTTATTTGCATTTCTGTACTGATTTAGATACATTCATCATTTCAAATTGCCACTCTGACTTTATAGAATGCTCTGGGTGACAGAACCTAGAAACAAGTTGCTAAGACTCCAATCACCTTTGTACAATTACCTCTTTTTTTTGTTTTTTGAGATGGAGTCTTGCTGTGTTGCCCAGGCTGGAGTACAGTGGCGAAATCTTGGCTCACTGCAACCTCCACCTCCTTGGGTTCAAGCGATTCTCCCGCCTCAGCCTCCCAAGTAGCTGGGACTGCAGGCACCCACCACCACGCCCAGCTAATTTTTTGTATTTTTAGTAGACACAGGGTTTCACCATGTTAGCCAGGGTGTTCTCAATCTCCTGATCTCGTGATCCACCCGCCTTGGCCCCCCAGAGTGCTGGGATTACAGGCGTGAGCCACTGCGTCTGGCTGTACAATTAGCTCTTTATAGAAACCTTTGTTTCAAGTAGCAGGATGTTTTCCAATTACAAAGATCATTGTGTTCTAACTACAAAGAAAAATAAAAATATTTTCCTACCTATTCCTATAAGAATACTTTTCTAACAGGACACCATCGTCAGGTATGAGCAGCACCCAGTTCCTGTGGAATTTATATGCAGGTCTCCTTACCTGCTGGTGGCCAGGCCTTGATGTATCCTGTGCAGTGGACCACAGCATATTGGGCTTCTCCTTCTTTCACAGGGCCAAGGCCATTCCTAAAAAAGAACATTTGTGAAATTGTTTTCATTATATGAGGGTGAGGCAAGGATGTTGATGACTCCTCTGGCAAATAAGCTACTGGGTTCCCTTGTCTGCCTTTGTGGTTTTGAATCTTGACTCCTCACCATCCTGTGTTCCTTCCTCCCACATGGTCTGAAAATCAAAAATAAATTCCACCCAACATCCTGTTCTCTCTCATCTCTGCCACTGCCACCCTGATGTCTGGTTCTCTTGGTCCTCATCACACTAAGCCCCTTCTTTAATCTAGGCTGCTTAGCTTAGGGTGTTTAGACTATCTACCAGAACAGTCCCAAAATGTACATCAGAAGAGATACTGACCTGAACCTTTTCCTCATGGTGGTTATTCTGTTTAGAGGAAGGTGGTCCAAAGGAGCATTTCCACACCTAAGATGTGACAAATGTATTAGAATGAGCAAAGACCCAGGCAAGCTTATTCAATATATGCTGCTGCAGTCAAATAGATGAGCCTTAATTGATGCTTACACATTTATTCAGGTGAGGCCTATAGCCAATGTTCTTCAAAAGTGCAGAAGCAGACCTGCATGCCTTTGAATTTTTTTTTTTTTTTTTTTTTTTTTGCGACTGAAGAAAGGAGAGTGTGACCCACATTACAACACACACCGAAATTGTTTCAGGGCCCAGTCCAGGAGCTGGAGACCTACAGAAAGACTCTAGGAGAGACCTGCCCATGCTCAGTCCTGAAGATCATTTCAGTGGAACTCCATGGCTTTTAGGAAAGAAGGGAAGAGGGTGATGACAGCAATAATGTCCCTTCAGGCCTGAGCAGAGACATCAACTTAAAACAGATGTTGCCAGTTAATGAACAGTAGCATCTTCTCAGGCTTTAGCATCACAGCTGTGGAAACTCTCTCCTCCCATACACTGTTCTGGCACTAGGGACAACCAGACAGCTGGAAGTCTGCTGATGGCAGAGGAGAGCATGGGGATAAGAGATAAACAGGTAGAGAATCCGGTCTTTCTGTGAGTCCCCATCTGGGAGGCAGGGGATGGTGGCATCACACTGCACACTCTGGGACAACCTTTTCTGCCTCCCTTTTCAATGATCCTCTCAGCACCTCAGGTGCTGAACACCCAAAGCCTGCACCATGGCCAGGCTCTGACTGCTGCTTGCTATATCCATTTTTTATGTGCGTTTCCATTTCCCAACTACATCACAAATGATATCCTGAATATCTTAATTTTCAATACAGCAGGGATAAGAGTCTAATTATACTCTGAGACCTTAGACAGCTGCCAGCACTAGTGTGGTCTTCACAGGAGGCTCACCCCATGTCATTGCTGCCCAGCAATGTTTGGCCCTCTGCCCTTTTCTGGCTGACTATGCCCAGTGCTTTGCTGAAAGTAGCTGTTTTATTTGGAGGAAAATATTATGTTCTCAGTAGATGGCAGCACTGCCCACCTCTCAGGTAAACACAGGCAGTACGGACCTGGCACTTCAAAGAGCAACCAATATCACGCTCCCTGGAAGGACACTAGGGCAGGGAAGGGACTGCATGAATTTCATTGACAGGGCAGTGATAATGGCTTTATAGGCTAATGGAAATGACATACTATGGCACTTTCAATCAATTTATTCATAAGGGAATTGCTTAGATGGTACGATTAAGATTTGTATTGCTGGTGCTCTACTGAATGTCTACTAAGCTAGGATAGGCATTTATTCATCCAAGCACTGCAGGACAAACGTGCCGTGACTAACTACACTAACTGATGGCATTTCATCTCTGGGTGGACAGCAATGCAAGGGGATCCCACTGCCCAACTTGCCCCTGCTGCTGAAGGAGGGGCAGGCAGTCTGTGGGGACCCAGTCCTAAGTTAAATGGAGACATGTGTGCGTTCTGTCATTCCAGCACCATCCTGTGACCTGAGGCAGGTGGTGAAGAGGATTTCATCTGTGCCTTCAAGAAGAATTCCAGAGGCTCAGCCTCGAGAGGAGGAGACTCAGAGAAAACAACAGCAAGGCTCAAATCCCTGAAGGGCCATTTCTCGTAAAACGGAACAAATGGTCTCTGCCAGCTCTGAGGGCCCAAGGAGTGGGTGAGAGAGGCAGGTCTCCCCGCAACACAGGCAACCTTGGTGATCTGAGGGAGACCAACTAGCCTGTACATAAACAGGTTTTGCTTAAAAAGTGTAGTTGCTTTAAAAGATTACTTTAAATTAGGGAAAATAGATACTTATTTTAAAGCACCTGTTGTTTGGAACTTCATAGTATGCAACGGATGCCCCAGTGCAAGTCACAGTTCCTGTGGCATGCAATTAGGTGAGGATGACATTAGTAAGTGGCTCAGTTGTGCTGCTACGTGCCATATATCCTACGTGCCATGTTTCCTGCTGGTTCTCTCTCTGAGGTCCAGTGATGGACATTCAGGGTTCACATTCAGGGCTCATCAGTAGCCTTTGGCCTTTGATAACTCCTTTTTTCCAGAAACTTCCTTCGCCCTCTCTTGTTGCCTTTGCCCTCTCTTCTTCCGCTCCCACCTGCCTCACTGCTCCTTCTCAGTCTCCTTTGCTGGTTCTTCCCCATTCCCCTGAGGCAGGAAAGCCCCAGGACTCAGTCCTCTGTCTTCTCCTCTGTCTATATCCACCTCCCATGCGATTTCACACGCATCTCAGTTTTGAGGCCTTAGATACCATTTTATTGATGTCAATCCTCAGGTCCATATCTTCAGCCCCAACCTCTTCCTTGGATTCCAGAACTACATGTCCAACTGTCTGCTCATCTTCCCCGTCTAGTTGCCTATGGGCATCTTTTTTTTTAACTTTTATTTTAAGTTCAAGTGCAGGTTTGTTATATAGATAAACTCGCGTCATGGGCTTTGTTGTACAGATTATTTCATCATCCAGGTATTAAGCCTAGTACCCATTAGTTATTTTTCCTGATGCTCTTCCTCCTCCCACCCTCCACCCTCTGAAAGTCCCCAGTGTGTGTTGTTCCCCTCCATGTGTCCCTGAGTTCTCATCATTTAGCTCTCACTTGTAAGTGAGAATATGTGGTATTTGGTTTTTTGTTCCTCTGTTAATTCGCTGAGAATAATGACTTCCAGCTGCATCCACATCCATGCAAAGGATATGATCTTTTTCTTTTTTATGACTGTATAGTATTCCATGTTGTATACATACCACATTTTCTTTATCCAGTCTATCACTGATGGCCATTTAGGTTGATTCCACGTCTTTGCTATTGTGAATAGTGCTGCAATAAACATATGCATGCATGTGTCTTTATAATAGAATGATTTATAGTTCTTTGGGTATATACCCAGTAATGGGATTGCTGGGTCAAATGGTATTTCTCTTTTTAGGTCTTTGAGGAATCATCACACTGTCTTCTACAATGGCTGAACTAATTTACATTCCCACCAATACTGTATAAGTGTTCCTTTTTCTCCACAACCTCACCAGCATCTGTTATTTTTTGACTTTTTTATTTTTATTTATTATTATTTATTTATTTTTGAGATGAAGTCTTGCTCTGTTGCCAGGCTGGAGTGCATGGCGTGATCTCGGCTCACTGCAACTTCTGCCTCCTGGGTTCAAGCAATTCTCCTGCCTCAGCCTCCCGAGTAGCTGGGACTACAGGCACACATCACCACACCCAGCTAATTTTTCTATTTTTAGTAGAGACAGGGTTTCACCATGTTGGCCAGGATAGTCTCGATCTCTTGACCTCATGATCTGCCCACCTTGGCCTCCCAAAATGCTGGGATTACAGGCATGAGCCACCACACCCGGCCCTTTTTGACTTTTTAATTAGAGCCATTCTGACTGGTGTGAGATGGTGTCTCACTGTGGTTTTGATTTGCATTTCTGTAATAATCAGTGATATTGAGCTTTTTTTTTTCATATGATTGTTGGCCACATGTATGTCTTTTTCTGAAAAGTGTCTGCTCATGTCCTTTGCCCACTTTTTTATGGAGTTGCTTGTTTTTTTCTTGTAAATTTGTTTAAGTTTCTTATAGACAGGCATCTTAATCTTAAAATGCTGGAATTCCCCTCAACCCCAAACCAGCTCCCCCCAACAACCTTTTCCATCTTAGAGAATGACAACTCAATTTTTCCAATTGAGGGGGCAAAAACTTCAGCTGAACCTTTGACTTCTCTCTTTTTCTCACACCCTACCTGAAGGCTGGCTCTGTCTGTGAAATACACTCAAAATCTGAGCACTTTCTACCACAATCACATTTCTCACCTGAATCATTACAATAACCTCCTTACTTCTACCCTTCTTCTTTGTCCACAGGTTTATTCTCCACAGAAAACCAGGGCAGTTTTTTAAAATGTTATTCAGAACATGTAACTCTCACAATCAACTTCAGCGACCTCTCGTCTCACGCAGAGTAAAAGCTGAAGCGATGTAAAGTCAACATGACCTAACATCCACTACCTCTCAACCACATCTCTGCCCATTCCTCCCGCACTGTACCCCATTCACTCTGCTTCTGAGACAAGGACTTTCTCACTGTTCCTTGAACATGCCAAGAACATCCCTGCCTCTGGGCCTTTGCACTTGCTATTCCCTCTACTTGCCCTTCTCTTTGCCCAGATATTCCCTTGTTTCATTCACTCACTTTCTTTAGGTCTCTGCTCAAAAGTCACCTTATCAGTGATGTCTTCTCCTCCCACCCTATATAACATGGAAATTAACAAAATCTACTATTTCCTACTCCTACTTGAGTTTGCTTTGTTTCCTCCATAGCACTCACCACCATCTGACATTCCATATATTTACTTGGTACTTTTGTCTACTGTGTATCACCCCTACTAAAATGAATTCTATGCAGGCAGGGGTTTTGTTTGCTTTATTATTATTTTATTATTATTATTTTAGTCTCTTTTTTTTGAGACAGAGATTCACTCTGTTACCCAGGCTGGAGTGCAGTGGTGCGATCTCAGCTCACTGCAACCTCCGTCTCCTGGGTTCAAGCTCCCGGGTTCAAGCGATCCTCTCACCTCAGCCTCCTGAGTAGCTGGGATTATAGGTGTGTGCCACCACATCCAGCAAATTTTTGTATTTTTAATAAAGACGGGGTTTCACCATGTTGGCCAGGCTGGTCTCAAACTCCTGACCTTAGGTGATCTGCCCACCTCAGCCTCCCACAGTGCTGGGATTAAAGGCATGAGCCACCACACCCGGCCTTGTTTGCTTTACTTAACATTGACTCCCAGGCACTTTGAAGAGCACATGGCACAGATGGGCCCTTAACATAAATTTGTTGAATAACTGAATAAATGAATGATGAGGGGCATCACCTCATGTCACTGCCTCATGAACTCCACAGCCCAAACAATCTCGATTCTCTGTCCTGCACCTCCCACCTTGCAGTTCATGCCAACCATCCTTCAGGGGGCACAAGGTTGAAGGTACAGAGGTGCTGAACTGGATTGGAGTATTCAAGATCCTAGCTCTCTCTTCTTCAAGGACATGGCAAAATTCCCTTGATTTCTCCAAAGTTCATTCATTCCTGCATTTCTTCAATTATGATGTATAAATCAAACATATGTAGAACACTCTGCTAGATGTCAGGGAGGCTCAGAGAAGTCTCAATCAAAGCCTTCATCCTCAGGGCACTATAATTTACTCATGGAACCCAGACATTTACACTTAACATATCAACCAACAATATCATAGGGACCAATTAAACATGTGAATTGTGACAGGAAATATATAAGTGTGAAATCGGGCCATCTTAATATAAAACATGTTCAGAACTACGGAATCTTGGAGAGGTTGGATTGGAGAAGGCTCTTAAAGATGGGTAGGAAGTAGAGTGATACAGTGGACAAGGGGGTGTGAATCTAGGAACGAGAAGAAAATGGTAGGAAATCAGACAAAGTGGGATGGTAGGAGGACGGACAGAATCCTTCCTAGACCAAGGATCCTGTATATCCGCATGCTGAGGTCAAGAAGACGAAGTCCCTGGAGTGAACCCAAGTTGGCCTGTGTGACTGCAGCAGAGCTGGTCAAGGCTCTTAACAGTGACAGAAAAAGGAGCAAACCAACCACCGTGATGGCCTGCTGCTCCCCCAAACAGACCTCATCCTGCAGATGAAAGACCGCCGCGAGCCCATGCACATCCTCATGGATGACTGCTGTCCTTCTTTCTTGACCGTCCCAGTCTTCAGGTCCAAGATCCGGCCTAAGAGAGAGAGAAGGACATTTACATCAGCCTCTGCCTCAGGTTGGGAGATGGAGGAGGCAGTTCGGGGAGCGCTTTCTCCAAGTGCTCTGCCAAATGAGGACGAGTGTGGCTGTGCAAATTGTTTGTGTCTTGGAATTCCCAACATTCTTTGGCAAGAAACTCACATAGTGATGAAATCCATACAATTCAAAATGCTTTGCTTTCTTCAGAGCCATCTACACTTGCTGTCTCTGCTTTGCTGGATTCCACTGCCTGCAGTCACTCCAACTTGGCTCTCCCCCTCACCACTCCATGGAAAAGGCATTTGCCAAGGTCACCAACTTCCTTACTGCTAAATCCAAAACACGTTTTTCCTTTGTTTGATCCAACTGCTTTGCTGGGCTTTACGCGACCGCGCACAGCTCCCTTCTCAAGCATCTGCCCTCCCCTGGCTTCGGACACAGCGCTCCCGATTCCTCTCTCCTCTCTGCTCCTTTCTCCCTGGAGCCTCCAGCCTCAGCCTTCTTCTCTTCTCACTGTACATGTCCCCTATGCAATTTTATCCACACCCAGGTTTGGACAGTCACCTCTGGATGCTAATGACCCTACTGTATCTACACCTCTAGCATCAACCCCCTTCGTTTCCTTAGCCCCAGGGCCACACCATCAGCAGCTGACCATGCACCTCAAAAGCAGCTTCACCCACTCCTCCCCAAATCCTCCCTAAACATCAGCAAGGGCACTGCCATCTGCATGGAAATCTAAGTCAGAAACCAGACGTTATCCCTGAGTCCCTCCTCTCCCTCACCGCCTGCACACACATCTCTGTTCCTCCCACTTTTCTGCATCCATCCCCCACCTTGCTCTTACCTCAGAGGAAGAAGCGCTGAACCTCAGTGTATTTCTTCTGCCACCCCCCATGGGGTTCTGGGCCATCAACTGACCTCCGCCCACGTGGCTATTTCTACCCTCGCCCCTCCCTACTGTTTACTTCCTCCAGTATTTAAACACCATCAAATCTCTTCCATCTTAGGGGAAAACAAACAAGCAAAAGACCTCTGGCCTTGAAGTTCTTATCCTCTCTCTGCATCTGCAGTTGGAGGGTTCTGTCCACACTCACTGCCCCTCTTGATGCCCAGCCCCTGTACCCACTGTAGTGGGCCTTCACCCACTACAGCTCCATGGCAGCTGCTCCAGCCCAGGTCACAAGGGCTCTCTATGTGGCCCATTTTGATACACACTCTTCAGCCCCTCTCCACCTTGTCGTTATACTTGGCCAGTCCCTTGGAACATTCTTGCCCTAGGACACCCCCTTCTCCAGCCTATCCTGGAGGCAGCCCCTCTTCCTCAGTCCGGCTCCTCCCCACCCCATGTTGGCATTCCCAGGGCTGGGCCTTAGCCCTTCTCTCTCTCACTCTCTCCCAGGGACCCTTGGTGACTTTCAACTCTACCACCTCTTACATACTGAGGACATCAAGATGTCCATCTCCAGCTGATAAAGCCTCCCTCCTTTGACTGAAACTCAGTCGGCCTCCTGTGAGTCCTCTGCCTGTCTAGGCCTGACCTTGAGCTTCCCTCTCTGTCCTTGCAGAACCCAATTTGAGCAAGAATCCTAACTTAGGTGAGAATCCCCCACCCTTGGTATCTGAAACCCTTGATATCTACCACCCTGCACTGTCCTCAGCAAGGATTCTGATGATTGAGTCTAACGGGAATCCCCCGACCCCTGATGTTTCCCTTCAGTCATTCTCCACTCACTGTCTCCTGCCGCCACCTTGCTTCTTGCTTTTAAACCCTCACTTCTCCTTGTTGGAATTGGGTCCACTCTCTCCTAGCATGCAAGATCACAGTGCAGTGGTGCCTGCACCTCTTGACATGGCACCCCTTGAATGGAATCTTCTTTATAGTTTTTAACAAATGTCGGGAATCATTTCTTCTTTAACACAGCCAGACCTCTCTTGGAAGCTCCTACATGTACAACTGTCTCTTGGGCATCTCACTGACATCTTACATTCCTCAGGTCCAAAAGCAAATTCTTCTTCCTGTCCAAAGCTGCCCTTTCTCCACAGTCCCCTATCTTTGTCACTGGCACCACCACTACCCAGTTGCCCAAACTAGAAATCTAGTAGGTAAGAGCATAGACTCTGGAGCTGGACTACCTAGCTTTAAGTCCTGCCTCCTTCACTCACTGTGTGACCCTGGGCAAGTTACCTAACACCTCTGTGCTTCAGCTACTTCACTGGTAAAAATGAAGATAATAATAGTACTTCCTTTAGATAGTTTTTGTGAGCATTAAATGAATTAATATTACAAAGTGACTACAATTATGCTTGGCTCTATAAATGCTTATTAAATCATGAATATGAAAAACTCCAACATTTGATCAGTCACCAATATTCTGTCAATTCTACTTCCTGTGTATCTTTGGCTTGTGCACTTCCTGCCTCTGCACTGCTACCACCTTAGATCTGTCCCCCTCACTGCATTTCTGGATGGATGGCTGTAATAGGGCAGTCATCACTTCCTCTGATCTTGTCCCCTTCATTCCAGGCCCTGCATTGCTATCAGAATTCTTCACTTAAAACACAAAAACGATTATGGCTGTATCATTTATGTGACCCGTCACTCAGACTTGCTAGTCCATGGTTTTCTCTATTGTAAAATGAAAGAGCAAGATCTTGCTTTCAGGATTATTGTGATACAACATACATAAAAGTGATTCGCACACAGGAGGCAAGCGACAAATGTGTTTCCTGGCAGACTTAGACCAAATGATCGCATCACACTCCTCGAGAGCCTTTCACGTTCTCCACTCTTAGTTGCCAGGAAAATGCAAGTCCCGCAGCCCAGTATAAAAGGCCTCTGAAGTCTGGCCCCTGCCCTCCTCTCATACTCCCTCCTCACCCTACGCCATCCCACTGCTCCACCCAGGCCTCTGCTGCTGCCCAGAAGGACTCACAGCTCCCCAGTGTGCCACTCCTCTCTCATCCCTGGCCCTTCCCAGCCACCTCCCCTCCCTGAGCAATCCCCTTCCCTTTGCCTAATTTGCTTTTTTTTTTTCTTTGAGACAGGGTCTCGCTCTGTAGCCCAGGCTGGAGTGCAGTGGTGGAATCTCAGCTCGCTGCAGCCTTGACCTCTGAGGCTCAAGCAGTCCTCTCACCTCAGCCTCCCGAGTAGCTGGGACTACAGATGTGTGCCTCCATGCCCAGCTTATTTTTTTATTTTTTGTAGAGACGAGGACTTGCTATATTGCCCAGTCAGGTCTTGAACTCCTGGGCTGAAGCATTCTTCTTGCCTCAGCCTCCCAACGTGCTGGGACTACAGGTGTGAGCCACTGTGCTTAGCTGACTTCTACTTTTTATCACAACTTACTCAAGGTGTCACCTCAGCCATCACTTCACAAATATTCATTTAGCCCGGACAATATGTGAGAGACACTAATGTAAGCACAAAGAATTAAACAGGCAAAGGCCATTATATCCTAGAGGATGAGAGAGCGGACAACAACAACAAAGAAGAGAACAGACTAAAGTCGATGAGAATAGACTCAAACAGAACAGATTGTTACACTGAGATAACAGCTAAGAACAATAAAGCCAGGAAGAGTGAGAAAGGGATTGGAGAGCTGCGGCTTTGCAGCAGATAGCGTTTCATAAGGGTTTCTATCATTTGAAATCAAAAGGGCCTTGAAGAAGACACCCTCCCCAAGCCTGGGTCCCACTACTCCAAATGGAGGAAGGTGTGGGGGAGTGAAAATACATGCAAGAGAGGGTGGTCACCTTCCTCGCTGCACTCTGCAGCATACTGTGCTCTCCTTGGGCTGGCTCTGTCACGCTGTGCTAGAACTATCCTGCATACATGGTCTAGGACTGTGCCTGGTCCGCTTCCTCCCCTCAACACTTGCAGCCTTCCCTTCTCACATGGACCAGGGCTCTGCAGACTGCATGGCACTCTACAAAGACCCAGCAATCATCATCATGCTGACTACTGGTACGTTCATCTTTAAGCAGGATGTGTAGACCAGAATTCTACTCAGTGGAATGGTCTGACTCAGTGTGCTGACAGCTCTAGCGCAGCCGGTGCAGGGGAGGCCCTGGGCGTCTGCTGATTCTGCGCTGTCTGCTGCCCCAGGTTTGACACCTGTCTGTCTCCTTCACAGACGGCATCTTTTTACGGCCATGTTAGTGTAAATTGTCACTTGCTTTATCATCTACCAAATGGCAAATGGTTTCAGCTGTGAAGCAGGCCAGCATGAGGGTCTGGCAGATTCCAAAGTGTGCTCTGAAAATAAATCCCAGCTGTGTAGCACATGAACAGTGGAACATGAGGAAATGAAAAAACACATTTCCATGATCTGTTGTCATGACCTTGAGAGACAACAGCTTCAACGTTTATTTCTCTGTGTGCTTCTCCAGTTTCCTTGGACACAATGAAGCCACTCTTCAGGCTCCTCTGGAATGAAAACATGCCTGACTTCATAGAGTAGGTGTGTTCCTGAAAGGTTGTATGTAAATTGGATTTTTGACAAATGTAATAGCAGTTGAGATGTACAAAATCAAGTGGCCATCGCCCCAGCACTGGGCTGTGAATCCCAGTGTCATGGAATGGCAGTCAGTCTCCATCCCACAGGAGACCTGGGTGCTGGGTTTGCTTACTATGGGCTCCCAGTAGAGAGGCAAACAGAGATGTTGCTGCCAATTACACTGTTCCTAATCTAATCTTCATTCCTGACCCGCAGAAGCCTGGGTTCTGCTTAGAGCCATGGGCCTGGATTCCTCGGGCTGACTCCCAGCAGATCCCTAGAGGCATAATCCATCCAGCCAAGGCTGGCTCCTTCTAGAATCCCTGCTCCCCAGCCTCATCCACTGGGTGTGAAGGACTCTGGTTCATTTGTAATCCTGTCTCTGGGCTGGTCCCATGATGCCTCCCATTCTGTTTTCCTTAGTCAATGCCTAAACAACCAGCCACTCTGGTCACCTCTCCTATGTGTACTCTTCACCCTTGATCCAATCCCCCTGCTCCTTTCCCTCCTAATCTCCAACCCCCGGGGTGCCCTCCAGAATACCTACTCGGAAGTAAGACAGCTCCTGTATACTCAGCTCCTTACAGACACTCCCTGAACTCAACTCAACTCCCTGCCTCAGTAGAGACCAGCCTGCCATCTGGAGCCTGCCCTCTGGAGAGAAGGTTCATGCTCCCATGTCCCACATGGCATGGGGTCAAAGGTAGTCTTGCTGTCTTCCTCAGTCCCCAAAGCCCTTCCAAACCTGACTCCTGCATGACACGCTCCTTCCAGACTCATGATATCCGCCTCGTCCACCTACTACCCCTCCTTTGTTTCTGTTGTCTTCCCACCTCTGGGTCTCTCCTCCTCCTTCATTTTAGACTTTCAGCACAGCACCCACAGCCTTTCTCTTTACCCCAAGACCTGCTATCATCCTACATGGTTTCAGCACCCATGTGGAAGGCCTACCTAACATCCCCCTCTCAGGACGTGTCCTCCTCAATTCTGAGCATGCTTTCCTCCTGTTCAGGGCAGCCAGCCATGCCCACTGCCACATCTGGGAACTTGTGGGCATCTATAACTGCTCCATCTGAAATGGTACAATCAAACAGCCCCCAGGACCACAATTAGTTTTCTCACTCTGGTCCTCTCACTTTCCCCATTCTTTGAATTCGGGGAGAATCTAGTGTTGGAATTCTTGACGTCCTGTCAGCATCCTCCTTTTGGTACAGAGCGATGAGCTTCTCTGTGGCTCAGGGACCCAGTTGTTAGAGCACTTGGGCTCAAGTTGCACAATGGCTGGCTTTGTAAGAGGCCCCAGAAATCTTCCAACACAACCAGAAGCTGTGGAAGCAGATATTGTTCTGAGTTTGATGTGCAAAGGAGAACCATTAGTGAGCTGATAAATTAGTAATTACGCTATTTCAAATGAAAAAGGCAGCAAGGATGTAAGACATGCCTCTTACGTATGCTGGTTGTGAGAGTTTGTGCAGGTCACTTCATTTCTTGGAGGCACAGTTTCTTCAACTGGAAAATGGAATCAGGCATTCCTACTTTGAAGGGTTATGTACAGATTTCAAGACCGACACACTAGAGCTCAATGAACCCCCTTAGAGAATCAGAGTACAAGTGACTGGCAGGCTCCCAGCACAGAGAACCTCAGGCAGGGAGGGTCTCCTGAGACTGGGAGCTAGCCCCTGCCTCCTGGCTGCTGGAGGGAGAGAGGGCATTCAGACCACTCTGGAATAATACACAGAGCAAGGCCTCACACTACAAGATTGAATAACTTGCTATTCTTGTTTTTCTCCTTAATTTTCATTCTAAAACTAACATGGTCATTTTAGAAAAATCACGCACACGAACACTCTAAGTAAAAAATCCCAGATAACCTTCTCCAGAGAAAAATACTGTTGGCATTTAGGGGTGTTTCTGGTCAATCTTTTTCTATGCATGCCTGCTCTTTATTTTAATTAGCTGAGGCCTCATGGTGTATATTTTTCTACTTCATGTCACTTAGCATAAACTCAAGAATTTCATCACAAACCTCATTTTAAAGGCTCTTTTAATACTAGTTTGAGTAGGTAATTTACTATTAGACATTTATGTTGTTTCCAGGTTTTTCCTATGGCCAAGGGTGCTGTGGTGAACATGTACATACAAACAAAAATCCAAACCATCTTAGGATGGATTTCCAAATACGGTATTCCTGCATCAAATAAGGAGAATATTTTTAAGGCTGTTAAAATCAAACCCTACTCTACCTCTAAAGCTCACAGGGAACTATGCTGTCAATACCTTTACTGATTCTCAGTTTTTCTACTCCATGAAATGAGAATAAGAATTATGACCATCTTACCTCAAAATTTTTTACTGTAATTTTTCTAAGACAGTTGAAAAGCATAAAATGCTTTACAACATGAGTCAACAAAGTACTTCCTGCAGCCCAAATCTGGTCCACCACTTGGTTTTGTAAATAACGTTTTAATGGAAAACAGCCATGCCCACTCATTTATTTATTGTCTATGGCTACTTTCATATACCATGGCAAAGCTGGGTGGTTGTAACAAACACAACATGGCCCACAAATCCTAAATATTTACTGTGTGTCCCTTCACAAAAATGCATTCTCTGACTCCTGCTTCAGAAGATATAAAGATTCCAGAACAGAGCATCTTTTTTGATGGGCAGAGGGCCCTTCTGTAATTGTTTGCAGTAAGCTGATTTGTAAGTATTATTTTGGTCAGTAGTAACTTTTTAAAAAAGAAGAATCTGAAGTTTGTCTTGGATAAGATCACAAAAGAAGGCTTTGTGCACATAAAAATTCTCCCCAGGCTACAAGAGAAATACAAATATAAATTAGAATTATTTCATCAAAATAATCCTTAAGAAAACTGGAAACATCTTATCTTGGTTCAAAAAGGAGGAACAGTGAGATAGCAAAGGAGGAAAACAAGAGAAAATAATTAGGAACAAAAGCAAAGCAAAACAATGGCCCCCATGAAGGACAATATTTGATGTGGTTCCAAAAATGTGTCCCCCTGAAATGGGGGCCCAGAACTGGAGGATGCTTTGGTTACTGTTCCAGTGACAGTGTGTTCTCATTCTCAAAAGGTTGACCCCACTTATTACAGCAGCTGTGCACACAGGAAAAAACACCAGGCCACAGGACAGGGATCCAACCAGTGTGCCTGAGGCCTGCTCCTGAACAAACTCTGGAGCCCAGAGCTGTGTCAGCGAGCCTGGGAGAGAATGGGCTTTCTACTACTAAAGGTGAGTGTGTTTTCCTTAGACTTCATTCTCTCTGGCAGGTGTTTGTAAGTGGCTGAGGGCACAAATACATCAATTCACTGGTTGCAGCCAAACGATTTTCTTCCCAAACTAGAAGAGGGAGCTCTGAATGGGCAGTAGAGTTGCATAAGACATCTCTTACTCTATTTACCCATTACCTCCTCTACCACAATGCTTTCTTGAGAAGTAGCTCTCATACTAATCCTTCATTATGAAAGTTAAAAAAAGAGCTGCCATCTTCTTACAAGATCCCATCTCCCTGGCCATAGTGATTGGTCGAGGACTAGGCACCTGACACACCCTGGGCCAATCATAGTAACTCACCCACCCTCTGTCTATAGTGATTGGTCCCAAGACCAGGATAGAATCCAACCAGGCCAATCAGAGTCCTCCATAGGCAAAATGTGACCTTTGCCACCTTTCCCCTTCTTTTCTCTTTGAGAATCTGAGCATGGCTCTTTCAATGGCAGTGCTTCAGCTTCAAGGACAATTGGGTCTAGGAGAACAAAACTGACTCCAAGAAAGCAGTAAAAACATAAAACAGTGAAAAGTTTCTCCCAGTGTTCAAGTCTTTAACACTTGGTTCTGTCACCTGCAATCAAATAGTTCAGGCTAATACAATGTTCTGTGGCCTTTGACCGAAGAGGAAGGACAAGGGAATTAACTCTTTACTCACTGAGCACTCTACTAAGGGCTAGGTATTCGGAAAAGTTTTACAGGTGTTACAGTATTTTATCTACACAACCCTAGGAAGTGGGTCACAGTGGTTGCACACCAAGATGCAGCGGGGAGAAGGGCCTTAGGGGCAGTTCATTTCAGAGGGGAGAAATATTTGATCACTGATATGCCAAGAATTGCTGGGACATGATGACAATAAAAAGCAGATTAACTTTTAGTAGGTTCTATTATTGTTTTTAAATATCCTGTGGACAATGCAGCTCCTACTGCCTGCACGGTGGGCAATGCCCCCTCCTCAATAGCCCCTGCTAGGCTGTATTTGTCCCACAAAGAAACTGAAGCCCAGAGACACTAAGTAACCAGTCACGGTTGTCTCACAGCTGAGAACTGCGGAGTCAGGATTTGAAGAGGGCAGCCTGACTTACTGCAGAGCCTGTACTACTTTTCACAATACAACTGCTCTGGGAAGTCTGGAGACCACTCTCCAAAGCAGACAATAAGACGGCACCCACCGAACAGAAGCAGATGGGCAGTGAGGGGGCAGGAGGTCAGCCATCTGCAGGGACTGTGGCCAGCTTGTGGCTGTTTCAGGATCAGAAACCCAGACTGGGAACATCTGCCTTTTTATTTTTATTTTTATTTTTTTGTAGTTCTTTTCTGTGTATTTCTTTATTCCTCTTCAATTTTTCCTTTTGGTTTAGTAGAGAACTTTGGATCATTCCAGCCTCTCTCAGCCATTCCTGGGAGACTGGGGGGAATGGGTTTGCACCCATATTTAGTGGAGTTATAAGAGCTACAGGTCCCCTAATGGCAGGCATGGTTGCAGTGACCACACTTTCCAGCTTTGGCTGGGACAGCCTGGCTTTTGCCTGTTGTCCTAGGACGGTCATTAATACAGCCTCTTTTCACTCTCCCAGTGCATGGATTTGGACCATCACCTATATATACAATATGGTCACTGTTTTTAAAGTGGTAGTAAAGAGGGAGTCATGAGTGAGAGATGAACCCCACACCAAGGAGGTTGAGAAACAGTTACATTTAATGCCACGTAGCCCTCCTGCCAGTCACTTAAGCTCCTCTCTCCTCCTAGATGGGTCTACATTTTGTCTTTAGGGGTAGGGCGCAATGATCCAACAGCCCCTCAGAAAAGAATGGTGTGCCATCGGTGCTTCCAGGCAGGAAGGAGGGAGTGCAACTGGAGATGGCTGGTCACTCGGGGTAGAACTTGTTCCAGTTTAGTAACGGAGTTAACCCTCAGGTAGAGTCAGAAAGCTCCATTCTTCCAAAGAAATGCTTTCTGAGGGCCCCCGATGGTGCAGCTGGCTGTACCTCATCCTGTTCTGGCCTGAACTTCACCAGGGCCACCACGATACTGGGAACACAGTAGGAGCCACGTGCAGATGTTCAGCTTGTTGCAAACACTGGGAGACTAACACGAAGGTGGAACCACAACATGAAATGTATTAGAAAATCGTTCCCTTTCCCCTTCTCCCTTAAATTCTTGCTCTAGAGAGAAGGCCTTTCTTCCTCACTTGCTGAGTAAAGTGTTTTCCTCAGGAAGAATATACTTATAATACTTATAATTATCTCTTCTGCAACACTGCTCTACCATTTCAAATCTATATCCAACACTGCTCTACCATTTCAAATCTATATCCAACACTGCTCTACCATTTCAAATCTATATCCAACACTGCTCTACCATTTCAAATCTATTTAATAGTCATGACAGTCTGCGGGCTTCTCAGCTCTCCTGCAGCACAGGGAATGCTACTGCCCTCAACAGAATGGTATCTATATTAGTTTCCATGGCCATGTAGCAACTCAGCAGCTTAAAACAGCACCCATTTATTACCTCACAATTGACCAGGTTCTCTGCTGAGGGCCTCATAAGGACAAGATCAAGGTGTTGTCTGGGCTGGGCTATTACTTAGAGGCCCTGCAGAAGAATCCACCTTTGAGATCATTCCAGTTGTTGGCAGATCCTTGCAGCTGTCAGGTCAGGTGCCCATGCCCTTGCTGGCTGTTGGCCAGGGGCCATGTTAGGAGGCTGCTCACAGATCTTGGCTCATGGCTTCTCCAACTTCAAAGCCAGCAATGGTCTATGGCCTATAAAATCCTTTTTGTGCTTCAAATCTTTCTGACTTCCCCATCTGTCATGAGCCAGTTAAAATTTTCTCCTTTTAAATGGCTTACTTGTTTGGGTCATGCCTACCTGGATAATCTCTGTATTTGATGATCAACTGATTTGGGACTTTAACTACATAGGCAAAATCCCTTTGCAGCCATACTTAGTGTTTGATTGAATAATCAGGGGATGGAAACCTTAGGGATCCTTTTAGTATATTGCCCACCATGGTCCCCAACATTATCGACACTTAGGCAGATAGCTTGCCTGCCTTCCTGGATTACAAACTTTGTGAAAGCAGCTAGCCAGGGGTTGAATATCTCTGTGTCCCCTAGTCCAGGGTGCCTCACATACATACACTGGTGTCCAACAGCTCTGTCCTGAATCACAACCACCCGCTGTGGAGGCTAAGCTGTCATAACTGCACAGCGGCCCAATTACAACTCCTTACAGGCTCCTATGGATGCCCCATGTGTCTCTCTTTTCCTGTTTTCCAAATAATCCTTGAGGATTTAGAACTAAGGTTTTTCTCTACAAGTAATTCCACCCCTCAAGCCTAACAAAGCATTTTCCTTTGGCAGTAGGAATCCTAAGCAACTTCCAGAAGCTGAGCTCCTGACATATTCCCAACAACTAGGAGGCTATAAACACAGGTCCTCCCCTAGTAACCTGGGCCACTTATCAACTAATACATCTCCTCTTTCCTGGTTCTATATGGTTATCCAGGCAGGGAAAGGCTGGTGACAGCCAATGAATGGCAGGCTACATGTATCCCACTGGCAAGTTCACAACTATTTATCCACTTATTTATCCACTACTTATTCAGAACTTTATGGCACTTGAGCCTGGAAAAGGTTTTTAAGAAAGGACACATGGTTTCATAGCAGTGATAAAGTGCAGCGTCCTTACCAACTGGAGTTACAGGCTGTGTTAAACTCTACCCACCCAGACAAGTGCTGAGCAACTTCTCCCATTTCACACAAGATGCTCACAGCTCAAGCTGGGAGCAGGGAGAAGGGTGCTGGGCATGTGGTGAATTCACACAGGAATGGACTATAAAAGACAGCCCAGTCCCACTCTATGGCATGGGAATAAGCCACAGTGCAATGGATTTTTTTTTTTTTTTTTTCAAAATAATATTGTCAAGAAAGAGTGCCTGGAAGCTCACAAATGTGTAGAGACTGGGTAGAGAGCAAGAATCTATAAACTGACTCCATCCAACAGAAATTACAAAGTGCAAGCTGCAGTACTAAGCAAAGTGGCTCACAGAGTAGGGGAAGCAAGACACCATTCCTACTTAACTATGAAACCAACTCAGTTGGAACTCGAGGAGATGTCTGCACAAAATGCAAAGGCAGCACAGAGCAGACAGAGAGAGTGCTTCATGTCGGAGAGAGCAGACTGGGTCAGGGAAAGCTTCCTCCCAGAGGAGGTGCTAAAGGAGCCTCAGAGAGATGGTGCTGCAAGGGATAGGATGCCCCAGGTAAAGGGCTCAGAGCAAGGTGTGGGGAAAGTGGAAGGAGGGGTCTGAGAATAGTACAAAGTCCTGTTTGGCTGGAGCTCCACAGGGAGAGGGGCTGGAGAGGTGGGCTGGGGCCCAACCCCAGGGCACAGAGCCACAGGAAGGCACGAGCAGAAGCAAACAGAGGAGTCAACCTCTCAAAATGATTCTGCTATCTGTCACACAAGGAGGAAAGCCAGAGACTTGAGAACCGTGCTTCTGACAAACCCTCCAGCCCTTCATGCTGTTGGCAATGAATGTTGAGCATGCTTTGCAAAGGCCACATTCCATTCTAAAAGCAAAACTTCTACCTCCCGGAACTGCCCAGGAAAATTCATATGATTTGCGGTTTAAATACACGAATATCAATAATTTAGATTTTAGGAGCAAAAACTTGTAAGATTAGCATTCATATCCAACATTCAGGAAAAGAGAGACACCTCAACTTGGAACCCAAGTGTCCAGCTGTGTCGGGAGAGCTCCTGTGTACACAAAGAGTGTACTGGGAAGAAGGGGGTGTTGGCAGCAACAATAATGTTCACAGAGCAGAATGGGCTCCTGCTGACCCACAGAGGGAAACTGTTTTCAGATAGTAAGAATAGGCTTTTGGGAACCATCCCCCTCTGGGCCCTCTTGCCCTCCTGAGCAAGAAAGATGGCGGCTGGGGTTTGGGTTAGAAGTCAGATTAGAATCTGTGGCCATGGAATAAGGAGACAAAAAAAGGCTTACAGGGGTGGGGTGCCTGATTAGGTCTGGCAAAAGGGACTTAGCATTGCCACTAATAGGCCCTGCAGACACTCAGAAGAGCCTTTCTGCCAAGCAGTCTGTTTGCATGTCAATCCCTTTGTCCCTCTACTGTACCATCTGGGGAAGGTGCTAATGAGACACTAACTAGGCAAGGAGCAGGCAGCAGGATGGCACAAGGAGGGCAGCAAAACTCTGCAGAGAACATCTGAGAGATCATCATCTCATGAGCAATGAAAAGAACAAGACTGGCACATTTGGGATCAGTCCATACCAAGGAACAGAGAACTCCAACATGAATGACAGGCCATACCACCTCTCCCACCTCAACAACTGGGCTCTCGTGGCTCTCTGAAAAGCCCCAGAACTTCACAGCTTTTTCTACATTCGCATTCTCAACATAATGTGGGATCACGGGGCACCGCCTGCTGTGGCCTGCTGCTCTGCTATTCATTATAAAATCATCACCCCACAGTCCTCCCATGGCCGGCACCTCTTCCGCTATTTAATCTGTAGACAAAAGTACAAATTCTTCATCCTGTTTAGAATATGCTGAAGTGTGATTTAAAGAAATACACTCCTCTTGGGGTATCATGCTACAAAAATGCCAGAAATGCAAGCCCGAGGGGTTTAATTTTAACGGTAAATGATTAACCCTCCTTGGCTGTGGAAAGGCAGCCCCATATATGCCAGGAGACCAGGCTGACATGGAGTTCAAGAAGGCAATTTCAAGTCGTGCCTTCCCTCCTTCACAGTTTGCTAATGAAATGATTTTAAAAATACAAAAATAGCAGGAAAAATCTGCACTCATAAAGAAAAACAGTAGAAGGGGCCTTAAAATAGAGAGATATTGAAATATTTCTGCAAAAAACAGCACAGCACACCTGGGATGGTCTGGAAATGAGTATGAGCAGCTCATGTGTCTTAGTTCATTTTGTGTTGCTATAAAGGAACACCCGAGGCTGGGTAATTTGCAAAGAAAAGAAGTTTATTTGGTTCATGGTTCTGCAAGCTGTATAAGAAGCATGGCGCCAGCATCTGCTTCTGGTGAGGACTCCAGGAAGCATCATGGCAGAAAGCAAAGAGGGAGCAGGAATGTCACATCTTTGCCTGGCTTCTCTTCTGACCTGTCCTGACCTATCCAGCTTCTCTCTCTCACCACTTTCTCCTGAGAGTGCTCACAAAAGTGTGTGCATGAATCCCTGACCAGGCAGGGACTGAGAATACCTCCCAAGACAAAGCTGCCTACGGTTGGAAGAAAAAAAAAAAGATAACAAGCATTTACTGAGTACCCAGGCCATGCCAGGCACTGTCTCAGGCACCATCCTCCCACCAACACTGATGAGGACCTGGAGGCTCAGGGAGGATCCCTGTACCCTGTCCAAGATCACCCAACTGGTCAGCAGGGAAACGAGGACTCAAACCCAGGCAGAAAGTCCATGCTGTTAACTCCCCACCATGGCTGTCGGTGAGTCCACCCGTCTGCCAATTCCCAGCCCTAGCAAGCAATGTGAGTTGTGCTATCTAAGATGATGGCAGGGGTTACTGGGGGTAACTTCAAGCTGAGTACAAGTGGACTGTTCCAATGTAAAAAGGGCTATCTTCTGAGGTGGCCAGCTCCGCCACTGCAGGTGTTCAAAAAGAAGCCAGTGGCCACTTCACAGGCCTGTTACGGAGGGAGCTATAGAACTGAGAGAAGAGTCAGCCTATGTGACCCTCATGATGCCGACCTCTTGTGAGTTCATGTCCTTAGAATGTGTGCACTCATCTCAAGGTTAAAGAATGGCATTGTAAATAGCTCATTGGAGAGTAATTTATGTCATCACCCAAAAGGAGAAAACTGAAAGCCATCTATCAGATCACTGCCTGAGCAAATGACTGGCCAGGGAGGCTTTGCGTTGGAGTAGAAGAAAAGAATCTACAAAAATAAAGGGAAAACTGGATGCAGATGTTTTCCTCAATTAGCTTCTACTAAAAAAGCAATAAACAGGAAAGATCAGTGCTATACGTGCACTTTTATTTAGCCATGTGGCATGAGTCATGACATTTCAGAGGGAAATGTGTCTGTCTTTGGTGAAGCTAAAGGAAACTATTTTATTTTCTTTATCACACTGGAGTTTTTGCAACAAAGCTATTTTTAACCAAAGTATTACAAAATATGACTATCACGTGAGATGATTACTGAAATCTAAATCATACCAGCAAGAAGCAATGATTCAATTTGTCTTTTCAAACATCCCAAAGTAACTCAAAGTAATTATATCTGCCTAAAAAAAATACTACTTCTAGGTTATTTCTGTTGTAGTTTCCTGTTATAGAAGGAAGAAAAAAGTCTTTGTCGACTGGCTTCCTGAACATCAAGGTTAGGATAAAAGATACTTCATTAGGAAATCAAGACTCTTTCAAAGAGGACTTAAAATGCTAAGTGCTGCACATTTTTCAATTGTGTTACTGATTACATTTTTAACATTTTGGTTTTTGGTGGTAGTAAATTAAGAAACTATCTTCCTGAAATTTATCTCCTAGATAAAGGACAAATTAGGTTGTATTATTTTATTTTATTTATGCGTGGGGTTTGTTGGCAGGGGTCGCGCTGGGGAGCAGTAGTTGGTCCACACTGGAATCATCAGGGTAGCTTTTGAAAGCCAGATGTCTGAACTTCACTATGGTACAGTCGAGTTCACAGAAATGGAGTGGAGTCCTGGCATCTGAATTTTTAAAAGAATCAACAGAATTCTCATGCACAGTGAGATTGAGAACCACTGTTTTAAGAGCTGGGAATTTTAAAAACTTATGTACAAAGCTGTAATAAATGTTCTTCAGGCATCACTTGGGTATGCCCTGTTTCAAGAAAAGCCAAAATACGAAAATGAGAACGTAGGAACTTTAGGAGGTGACTTTTAGCATTATAAAGAAGCACACCAGTGTTACATGGTTAAATCTCTGCATGAATTTAAAGCAAGATTTAGCATTCTCAAGTCGATTCACATACATTTTTGGTGGGATAGAAAATACGTATGTTGAGCCACTGAAGAGAACTTTAACCGCCTACTCCCTCTTTATCCAGGACAGAGACACACTGTTATTGGGAGTTGGGAAAGGCCTGGATCCTGCAGACCACCTCTCCCTGCTTCTCAGACCCAACTTCCTGATTCCCAACAGCCCAGCTCAGGCAGAGGCTGGAGAGCTCCCTCGACTACAGAATCTTGTTTAGCGGGAAGCAGCTTGTTCTCTAATGCCAAAAGGAAGAACCTAGTTGGATGTGTACATAAAATGCACATAAGGTTCACAGTGAGGGCTGTTCTACTTGTATCCCTGGCAGCCTCCCTGATTCCCTGTAAGCCCTGTGTTGGGGAGGCTGTGTCCTCTCAGTCATTTCTCTTACAAAGAAATATCTACCATGCATGGAAAATCCAGTCATTCAGTGACATTACTGGGCAAGTCTCCTCTTCCAGTCTTGCAATGCCTAGGTAGGCTTCCGTTTTAGATCCCTTCCCTAAGAAGTTGTTGCCATGAACAAAGCATGAGAGGTCTGCATACCTAGAAGACAAGGTCCAGAAGAGGAAGGAGACTGGTGAGGGGCGGGTGTCCTGGTCTGGTTTCAGGGTCCAATTATAAAGGAAGCCTCTGGAAATGTAGGCACAATGGTCAAGTACCAGCCGTCTAAGTCCAGCATCTGGAAACTGAGCCTGTACCTTGCAGGCTGTCAGAGCCAGGCCTGAGCGGGCCAGGTGCCAGTCACAGACTATGTCCTCAGCTGGGGGCCAAACTTCTCAACTCCTGGATGTGTATGGCTTGTTCCCCACTCAGACATTCTGGCCCATCTCCCTGCACCCTCTCCCACATCAGTTCCTGGCCTTGACCCCTCCATGCGCCCCATCTGAACCCACCCTCAGCGTGGCGACCTGCCACTGTTCTCAGCAAAAAACAGCCACGACCTCGGCTCTGGATTGCGCCCAGCTCTGCTGCTGTGTGCGTGGACAGCATGAAGGGGCAGGTCTGACCCAAGGCACGGGGAGGTGGGCAGGACTCAGGCATGAGAGGATGAATCAGGTCAGGACAAAGGCAGGCGAAGAGAGATGGAAGCCCAGGCTCAGGGCTGGGTGGGATGAGAAGCAGGGAGAAGTACAGCGAACGGCAGCCCGGAGGAATTCAACTGCCTGCCTGGGTCTGCATGGTGACTGAATTCCAAGCCCTGTCATATCACGGAGGTGTGGAGAGGAAGGGGAGGAAGTGCTGCTCTGTCCCACCTAGGGTGGCTTCAGCCTACTCCAGATGGATGAGTGGTGAGCATCAGCAGCCCCATCTGGAAGGAAATGAAGAGGAACAGAGCAGGAAAGTGAAGCAGAGGAATCGATAGAGCAAGGCTCAACCTGTATCCACGTTTACATCTGAATGGGCTCCATGCCTACATGGTGGGGCAAATCAAATCCCACACCACCCATAGCCTGGAAGACCATTCCTAGGGCTGTACCTCTGCTGACTCACTGCGTAGGTGATTAGTGATTATAAAAAATTAACACCAGTGAGTATTCCTATATCCCAGCAGGGCACAATGAGCACATTCTGCATTGCACCCAAGTTGATCTACAAAAATAGGCTGGTGGGTCCAAAGGGATCCATCAGTGAACGCATAAGCATCAAAGGAAGCAGTGGATTTTGTGGCTTGACTCAACACAACAAGTCAGGGATACTGAGGAGGTGCCTCCTGTCTTCCCCACGGTTAAACTCACTTCTAGTAGAAGAGATCTGACAATGAGAACAAGAGGCACCAACAAGGCCACCAAAGACCCTAGATATCAGCTTTTTTAAAACACTATTTGGGTAAAGGACTAGAGTGAGTGGGTCAACTCCCCTTGTTAGTTTCACTGCCTACATATCTCGTGAATTTAACCACTTCCCTCCATCTCCACTGTTACAATCTCTACTGGGTTTTACAGTGTCTCCCACCACCCCCTGCCCAAAATTCATGTCCACTCAGAACCTGCATATGTGACCTTATTTGGAAAGAAGGTCTTTGTAGATAGAATCAAGTTAAAATGAGGTCATACTAGATTAAGGTGGGCCCTAATCCAAAAGACTGGTGCTCTTAGAAGAAGAGGGAAACTTGGACCCAGAGATACAGAGGGAAAATGCCACCTTATGATGGAGACAGAGATTGGACCCATGTGTCCAGAAGGAATAGCAAGGACTGTCAGCTACCACCAGAGCTAAGAGAGAGCCATGGAACAGGTTCTTCCTCAGATCCTCCAGAAAGAACTGACCTGGCTGCTGACACCTTGATTTTGGACTTCTGACCTCCAGAACGGCAAGATAACACATTCCCATTGTTTTAAGCTGCCCAGTTTATAGTAATGTACTATGGCAGCCAGAGGAAACTATACTGCTCCCCAACCCAAGCCTGCATCAGCCCTCAAGTGGATAACTCTAGCATCCTCCTAACCTTGAATACCCCAAACCTGTCTGGTCGTCCTACGACACGTTCTCCACTCTGTCGCCAGAGGGAGTGTCTCACATCTAACATGGTTCATGGGCCTCCACTGGTTAAAATCCTCAGTAGCCTGCAATTGGTCTTGGAGTCAGCATCCACTCTCCCCACACTTCACCATCTCCTCACCTGGCTGCCTTCTGCTTCCTTATTAGATCTCACCAGGCATCAGTCACTCACAGGGGCATTCTCCAACCTGCCCAGACATGTCCCATTCCGTGTTGTTTGTTCTTGTTGCCCTCCTGGCCTTTTCCTCCACAACACCTATCACAGTGTGTTAGATGTGATTATCTCTTTGGTGTCTCTTTTCCCCACTAAACTGTAAACTCCACAAGAGCCAGGCCACATGGGTTTTATTCATCACTAGATCCCCAGCACTTAGTACAGTGTCTTGCACCAAGTTAGTTAGTACTCACTAAATATGTGCTGGAAGAATGGATGAATAAATAGAACAAAGAGAAAGAAAAAAGTAAGTGCCTCTTTTCTTCCCTCTCCTCTACCTGAGCCTGCAATGGGAATTCTCAAGCACATGTCACGCTTTTGTAAAGGGGCAAAACTAACAAAGATCAGGGCCTACCCATCTTCCCTTGTCAACAGTACCAAAATCCTAAGACACATTTTAGAGAGCTAAGAAGACAAATAAAGCAGGGCAAGATGGAAAGTTTGGGAAACCACTGATCTATAGTAGCGTTTAAATGGAATTTGCAGTTATTAAAAAAAATGAATGAACTCTCTACAATTCCCAAACACTATCATTAATACTAAACCATATGTCATTGAATGCCTGCTTCAAAGCAGTTTCGTAGGAGATGCATTATTGTTTGCATTTACAAGCGAGAAAACTGAGGCTTAGGGAGGTTAAGTCATTCACCCAAGGTAAAGGCCATGGACTGTAACTGTCACCAGGTTCATCTGACTCCAAGTACAGGGATTCTTCCACTCCCCTGCTGCCTCCCTACACCCCTATGCACCGCCCCCCATCCCCACCACCACTCCTTAGCACACACGGCTGGCGGAGCTCACTATGTGCAGGGAGGCCAGCCTTCCAGCCAGAGTCAGCAACGTGTGCAAAAGCACCACTCTGACTCCTTTATCTGCTGTGACACAAGAGTGATAATGAACCCAACAGCCTGGGCTGGAAATCTGTCCAGATTCATGGAATATCTTTCAACATAAAATATGAGAAAAAAACACAAACAGTTCAGCAGCATCAGCCATGCTATGCATGTAGCGATGCAAAACAGGCAGGTTGTATAAATATTTAACAACGAGAAAGAACTGAACTGGCTCCAAAGAAACATCTGGGATAACAGATCTAAGGAGGCTGAGGTTTCTAGTGGGAAAGTCACTGTGAAGATACAAAAAACAACCAGCCAGCAATTCTCAGATTTCATTCTCACGTGCATTTATCAAGCACCTCTGGCAACTTACCCCTAAATGCTTTGTTTTTAAGTGTTTACTTATACAACTGAGCAATTTCCAAGGGGCCTAAGTCAAATAAACATGCTTTCCTTGCCATAAAAATGCTTTATTTCTATTTCGAACAACAGAAACTCAATAACAGTGTTAATAGTTGAGTCAAGATCAAATCAAGTTTTTTTTTTTTTTTTTTTTTGCCACATTTATATATGTTACCTAATATAGCAAGAAACGGATTGCTGAATGTGTTCAGGATTCAGATTCTGGCATTAGTCCAAAGACTAAGTTTGGGCATTCCAAAGAAAATAAGCTATATATTTGAAAGTACAGTTTTTATGAAGTTACCTTCATGACTGACACTTGGAAATGGACCATCTTTTTCCAGAACTGATACCCCAGGGGTGGACTGCATAATTCACAGGACCCCTGTGGGATCAATTATCTGCCTGACATTCTTCCACTGAAGGACTCAACCACATGGCTGAGCTCAACAGTCTGTCCTTGCCCTCTTTTGCAAAGTGTCAGGAAGAAGACCCAGCTGCCTTGGGTAGGCTGAGGCTGCATGTTGACAACTGGCAGCTATTTTCCCAGGCACACACGTTCCACGAGGTGCATGCTGTCCCTTGCGGCATCATGTATAACTGGCTTTCTTCCTGCTCTAGTCTGGGTCCTCCCAGGGTGACAGGATGAGCATGCTACCAGCTCCTCGCTCTCCTGTTCCACAGTGGAGGATGCCGCCTGCTGAACCTGCAAACTTCGTGCGGACCCTGGTGGAGAGCAGGGGATTTATGGGCTTGTGCAGTGAGGTTCCCAAGGCTGCTACATAGGCTGCTCTGCTGCCATACACATTTCCTGTGCCTAGTCAGCCTCTGCCCTAGATAGCAAGCATAGAGGGGACAGCAAACCCCCAGAGCTACACTTCTAGCTGCTCCCACCAAGGCCTGGTCGCCTGAGAGCTGTGCAAACACAAGTTGGGCAGTTGAGTCACTGGGGCAGATCCCATCACTTCATGCCAGTCCCAGCTGCCAAAGGATGCCCTCGACCCAGGCTGCTGCAAGCAGCCCCCAGCACAATCACTATTTGCTAAATCCTTTAGTTCAGCAGTTCTCAAACTAAAATGTGCATCCAAGTATATAAGTTCATGGGGAATCCTATTAAAATGTACATCCTGATTCAGTAGGCCTGGGATGGGACCTACAATTCTGCATCTCTAAGAAGCTCCCTGTACTTCATGGATGCAAGTGCAGTGTACCCATGAAACACACTTAACAGATTTTACCAGGGTTTACCTCCCAAGTAAACTCAAATAAACATGTACATGGAGTTCTATAATAAGACATTTCACAAAGTCATAGATCCCCCATCTTTCTGAGGAAGAAAGCTAAACTCAGAGATCAAAGAGCTTGGCAAAGCCAAAAATAACAGTGGATTCAATCCAGATGACTTGATATGAAGCCCCAGGATGGTTTCACCAGGTCAGTTGTTCTCAAACTTTAACATGCATCACGATGACTTGAAAGGTAGGTAAAAATACAGATCTCTGGGCCTCCAGAACTTCTGATTCAGTAGGGAAGAATCTACATTTCTAACAAGTTCACAAGTGACGCTCATGCATCTGGCCTAAGGACCACACTTTAAGAAGTGCTCCACTAGACTACACAGGATCCTAGAGACCCCTGAGCATCTGAGCCTCAGTCTCGGAGTTTTGATGCCATTCACCACTCATACGCCCAAACCCCAGTAAACACTGTTCTGGCTCCTGGTGCCCCAAGGATATTGGGTCACACCAAGGCTTTTTTGTCTCTAGATGCCCCAAAGGCAATAAGCTTCTTCGGCATTGACTACGAGCTCTACTTTGTAGCAGCTGTTTGGCCTCAGGTGTCTGACCCTGAGAACTTCTCGGTAACTTCAAGCCTCATGCTCCTGACCTGCGAAATGGGGCCAATAATCCCCACGCATAGGACCTTGATAAGCCCCAGAGAGCAAATGGTTCTCAACCCTTCCTGTGCATCAAAATCACCTGGGAAGGTTTAACAAAACACCAGTGCCCAGCTCCCTTCCCAAATCCTGGGCAAGTGTATTTATCAAATCTCCCCAGGTGATTGATGCTAATGTGCAACTAGGGTTGATATCCACTGATATAGGGAAACGTCCTAGAAAAATGCAAGATGGCCAGCTGCAGTGGCTCATGCCTATAATCCTGGCACTTTGGGAGGCTGAGATGGGAGGATTGTTTAAGGCCAGGAGTTCGAGACCAGTCTGGGCAAGATGGCAAGACCTCATCTCTACAAAAAATTAAAAAATTAGCCGAGTGCAGTGACACCCACCTGTAGTGTCACCTATTTGGGAAGCCGAGGTGGGAGAAATGCTTGGGCCCCTCCTAGGCTCAAGAGAGGCTGCAGCAAGCTATGATTGTGCTACTGCACCCGAGCCTGGGTGACAGAGCAAGACCTTGTCTCTATAAAAAAAAAATTAAAAATTAGCCAGGCATGATGGTACACACCTGTAGTCCCAGCTACGTGGAAGGATGAGGCTGAAGGATTGCTTGAGGCCAGAAGTTTGAGACCAACCTAGGCAATGTAGTGAGACCCTATATCTAAAAAAGTAAAAGAATTCATTATAGCTATTAATATTTCACTGTTATGGTATTTATTTATTTGTTTATTTGAGACAGGGTCTCGCTCTGTCACCCCAGCTGGAGTGTAGAGGCACAATCATGGCTCACTGCAACCTGGACCTCTTGGGCTCAAGCGATCCTCCCACTTCAGCCTCCTGAGTAGCTGTGGCTACAGGTGCATGACTCCACACCCGGCTAATTTTTTAAAATTTTTTTGTAGAGGTAAGGTCTTGCTATGTTACTCAGGCTGGTCTCAAAATCCTGGACACAAGCAATCCTCCTGCCTTAGCCTCCCAAAGTGCTGGGAGTACAGGTGTGAGCCACCCACCCAGCTATGATGGTTTAATGAGAAGAATAAATGCAACGTGCACCGAGTGTCCCACAGATGTCCTCTCTCCCAGGCAGGGAGACTCTTCAGTGAATGCACCATCTTTAAACCCTAATGGAAACGCAGCCTGATGAAAGGTATATGAGCAGAGCTGCAGAGCTGGCTGAAAATGGCTCCCTGGTGAGCTGTTCTCGTGAGCTGCTATCTGTGCCCAGACCACAGCCTAGCCAAATCCTGTGATCCAAGGCTGAAAATATCTCTGGATTTCCATGAAGCTCTCAGGGAGATAGGAAAGCTTAATCACAGCTGATTGGGAATGTGAATCATGCACAGGAACTTTCCAGCCAGATCCCTTGGGGACCAACCTGGCTCAGGCTCTCTACAAATTATCACAAAGAATCCAGGCTGGAATGGTTGGCAAATGGGGGTTCATTCATTCAACAACAGCTGGGGACTCCTACATACAGGAGATAGGGGAAGGAGAGGCTGATCACGAGGTAAGCTGCATGCCACATAAGCTTTCTACAGCCATGCAAGGCAGGTATTTGTTGAATGGATGAATAAATGAATAAACTAAGTAGTGATCGGAGAAAGAAAGAAAGGGGGAAGGAGGAAGGAGGGGAGAGAGAGAGAAGAAAGGAAGCAAAGAAGGAAGGCAGGCAGGCAGGCAGGAAGGATGGAGAGAGGAAGGGAGGGAGGGAGGAATTTGGCCTTTGCTTGCACCCTCTTCTGCTGTTGGACAGCTCTATTTTGAAGTTATTTTCTACACTGAACCAAAATGCTGACCCAATTCTCTGAATGCAGGAAGAGTCCAGCAGAAACAGAGCCACGGAAGTGTGATGCGGGGGTAACAGGCCAAATCAACCTTGTCTTGAAGAGTTCATGGGTTATGCTTGTGCACATCCGCTTTCCAGCCAGGACAGCCAGGAGGTCCCCACCCAGGGCAGTGCTTGAGGTCACCCACAAGGCGCCTCCAGTTCTGCTCACCAGGATCAAGGTCCTCCAGAGTTCAACAGCCACAGGAGGGAACCTGGGAAAGGCCACTGGAAGGCACAAAGAATCTGCTCACTCCATGCTCCCTTGGGCGGCCCCTGCCTGAGCTGCTTCTGCTGCTCCCTGCTTGCTCTCTGAACCCCACCTCTTGGACATATCCAGTTACAGTCACAGGCTCTGCTATCACCTGGAATGCCCTGGGCCTCTCCTCAGCTCCTCTCCTTCCCTGCAGAGAGCTGGGGCTAAGGCCACTCAGATATCCAGGATCATTAATTCTGTGGCCCCTCCCTGACACCACTTCCATCTGATCCCAGTACCTCCATGCTCCGTCTTCTGCTCAGAATCCTGTAACCCAAACATCCCAGCAATCCTGGTGAGAGGAAAAGGCACTTTTCATTCTGTGGAACACTCGTCCTTGCCCATAAGGAGCTCCTCCAATACCACTGAGACCAGCTCTCCTGAGCCAGCCAGTGCCTGCCTGCTGTCTGCCTGCCCACTGTCTCTTCTTTTTTTTAGTGACAGACAGCACCTGATTTCCTGCAAGAGGGAATCTTCTCTTCCTGAATCCAAGTGCCTTGGGCGGTGAGGTAGGTGGACCTCACAACCTAGCTCAGAGTCTCCCTGGCCATCAGGATCAGCCAAGAGCGGGGCAGGTGGACCAAAATGAGCCAAGAGAGCCGGGCCCAGGATGTTCGCTACGACCACTGGAGGAAGGCATCCTGTTTCTGCTGAGCCTTCAGAATAGGTTCTCTTGGGTTTTTCACCAGTCCCCCTTCTCCAATCTGCCTCCATTTCATACATTGGTGGATGAGGCCTTGAACAAAAGAGTAGAATCAGAGCTGGAAGGAGCCTTAGAAACTTCCTGGGTCGAGATGAGGAGAATGAGGGTTAGAGAAGAAAGGAACTTGCCAAGATCACAAAGTGAAAACCAGAACAAAAGCAGGGAGCTCCCAATTCCCCTTCCAGCACTTCTCCACTAGCAGTGTCGTTGTTGTATGGTAAGGCCTCACCCATTCTCTCTCCACGTGGATAAATTCTAGTTTTATTCACAGACAAGTCAGATCATGACACTGACCCACATCGCTCCATGATGTTTCTAAGGACACTGTATATAACCTTTCACCTACTCTTTGTCACCACCTCTCCAGCTAGGAAAAAATTTAATTCAACAAAGAGCTCCACCATCACCATCACCCCAGATGCTGCAACTCTTTGAAAGCATATTGATTTTCTTGAGTCCCTGAGCCAACATGGGAGTCTGCAGGCCCCAGTGAAGTCAGGTTTCTTGTCCCCTCCCCTGTGCACATGCAAACCTCCACACATTCAGTACAGGTGACCCTGCAGGTCCAACGAATGAGACATTGAATTACCACTGAGAGAGGCTCAGAGGAGGGAAACTCCACTGGGAAAGGAGGTCAGGCTGCCCTAGTTAAGCCACCCCCACTCCAGCAGGCCTTGCCTGGCTCCCTGCCTCGCCTCAACACCCTTACACCCTGACTCTCTCAAAGTGGACCATGTCACCTCTTTCCAGGTCTAAAACCACACGAGTCCAGGGACAGGAGGGTTTGAGAGACTCTAGTCCAATAATTGAAGGCATTAAGCCACACCTGAGGCCTTTTAATACAATTTAAAAATTATACTTATGCTTGGGCTGGTTACATATGGAGCCCACTCCAGTCCTGTCCTGAGCACGAGGAAAACCCTAAGGCCCATCTGAGTAGCAGCCCAGTTTCAGAGAGCTCTTCCAAGCTCTCCCCCACAGAATCAACAAGGGTTTGTTGCATGTTCTAGGAAAGTCGCATCACACCCTATGACTGTGAAAGAGACCCTGTCTTCTCTTCCACCCTAAGAATAAGAACCCACTTCTCCAGCCTCATCTTGTTCCTCACAAGAGGGACTCGGCCCATAGGCGAACTCAAAGACCTGGCTCTTCACCTTTCACAGGGCCTTCTCTGGCATCCTGGAGGACACCCTCCACTGTACTAGTTCTGGTTGCCTTGGCCACAGTCCAGCGTCCACTCCGAGGACATTTCTGTCCAGATGTGGTTCACATCGCCTGTTTAAACTCTCCCAGACACATTCAGACTTCACATGGACAGAAATGTCCACTGAACTATGATGAACCAGCTGGCTACACCCTTGGCCAGAGCCTGACCTGCCTTGACCATCGCTTCCCTGGCAGCTTCCCCAGCTGGGTCTCCTGACTGGGTTTCCAAAAGCCACATCCTGTGGTCACATGTAGAAGTCTGGGAAAGACAGCACTTTCCAGAGAAGGTGATTTCAGCTGTCGAACCAACATTTCCTGGTTGGTTGGTTTTCCCCTTTTACATCCCTCCCAAATATTTAACTTTATAAGGTGTGTTCCTTAAGATTTCCATATGGAGTTTGCTAATTCAGGCAGGAGAATGGGGTAGCAGAAAAAGTCTTTCTGAGCCTATTTCAGCATCGCTGTTTTACAAGCACATCAAAGCTTACTGCCAGGAGAAAAAGACACTGTCCTTACACCTTAATTCTCTACCCGCTTCCTCCTTTTTTACATCTTTGATCACCAGCACTGAGAAAATTACTAATATCCTTCCGAAACAGCTGTACACCTCTCACTTTTAGCAACATCTAACTCAGTCTTATCATAAGTGTTATTATAGGTGGAATTGTGTTCCCCACTAAAATTGGTATGTTCAAGTCTTAATCCCCAGTACCCCAGAATGTGACTGTATTTGGGAGACAGGACTTTTAAAGAGATCGTTAAGCTTAAATGAGATCATATGGGTGAGCCCTAATTTAGTGACTGGTGTCCTCATAAGAAGAGGGAGAGACATCAAAGATTCGTGCACACAGAGGAGAGACCTACACTTAGGCTGGTTATAATTTTTGTGAGAATGCAAGAAGGTGGCCATCTCCAAATCAAGGAGAAGGGCCTTAGGAGACAACAAACCTGATGACATACTGATCTTGAATGCAATGGACTAAATGCTTATGCTCTCCCCAGATTCATATGCTGAAATTCTAATCTCCCAGATGATGATATTAGGACACAGGGCCTTTAGGAGGTGATTAGGTACTGTTATAAAACAGATCCTAGATAGATAGCTAGTCCCTTCCACCATGTGAGGACACAGCTAGAAGGCAACATCTAGAAACTAGGCCCTTGCCAGACATCAAGGTGCCTTGATCTTGGACTTCCCAGCCTCTAGAACTGTGACTGTATTAGTCTGTTCTCCCATTGTATAAACAAATACCTGAGACTGGGTAATTTACCAAGAAAAGAGGTTTAATTGGCTCATCATTCTGCAGGCTGTACAAAAAGCATGATGCTGATATCTGCTTGGCCTCTGGGGAGGCCTCAGGAAAATTACAATCATGGCGGAAGGTGAAGGGATGCAGGTGTCTTACATGGTAGAAGCAGGAACTCTTAAGAGAGAGAGTGGGGAGGTACTACACACAACCAGATCTTGTGAGAACTCACTCACTATCACGAGAGCAGGACCAAGAGGATGGTACTAAACCATTCAGGCGAACCCACCCCCATGATCCAATCACCTCCCATCAGGGCCTGCCCCCAACATTGGGAATTACAATTGAACATGATATTTGGGTGAGGACACAGATCTAAACCATATCAGTGAGAAATGAATTTCTGTTACATAAAAGCTATTCAGTTTATTGTATTTTGTTATAGCAGCCCAAATGGATTAGGACATTGAATGCCCAGCCTCCAGAACTATGAGAAAATACATTTCCGTTATTTAAGTAACCCATTCTGTGGTATTTTGTTATAGCATCCTAGGCTGACCACAATAAACAACACACTCACTAATTCATCAGGCTTCTGCTGAAGGCCTGCTATGGGCAAAGCACTGAGTTTAGCACTGCGGGCAGACACAAAAGTGGGAATACAACAGCTCACAATATGGTCAGGGAGAATGACAACACAAATATATCTGTCATAGAGCAGAATGCAAATATTTTGGTATAACGCTTCTATAACTCCTGCTTCAACAATGCAAATTTGTTCCAGTGTGATTGACATATTAAGGAACAATCTGAGCATATTGTGAATTTTGTGTTTGCTTATCTGTAAGAAAAACTAGATGAACATAAAAAGGTTGTGCCTAGCTGAACCCAAGCTACATGGAAATACACAAAATTCACACACCTCAGACATCAGTCAGCTCTCTCGGTCCACAGTGTGTTATTAGCCACACTCATCCACATTTGGAGTTAAAACTCTCCGTCTGATTTCACATGACTGTCCTCCTACCATTTCACAATAACATACAAATGACCACACCTTCTGAGACCACCTCCATAAGCAAACTTTAGGTCATTTTCAACTCAACTGCCATATGTATGGTAAGATGTATACATTTCTTAACCACTTAATGTTAAAGCTGTGCTACCACTTATAATAGGTTTTTATTTTTGCTTTTATCTGACAAATTATTGAGTGTTGTGCTTCCAAACCACTTTTTCTCTATAAGCCCTATAGTTTTTAATTGCATGATTTTGTATACTGCAGTGATTTTTAGAAACATGTATGAGTACAATTGACTACATTTAAACATTTCAATAAGGAACTAGATTTCAGGTAACTAAGGCCTGGGTAATGAATGTTTATGGTCAGGATCACAGAAAATCACATGCTTACTGGACAAACTTCAAATAGGGCACATGGATCTGGCTAATATATCAATGACAACCTCTAGTGGTAATGTACACTAATTGCAGGTAAAATACAGAAAAAGGTGATGTATTAAAAATGGATTTTTAAATGTTATCGAATGAATGAAGCTATCACACAGGCCAACTCACATATATTCCCTCACCTTTAGGCAGCTTTTTACGGCCTCCAGTTTCCTGGCCTGTTTACTAAAAGAATTTCTTTTTTTTTTTTTTTTTTTTTTTTTTGAGACGGAGTCTCACTCTGTCGCCCAGGCTGGAGTGTAGTGGCACAATCTTGGCTCACTGAAAGCTCCGCCTCCCAGGTTCATGCCATTCTCCCACCTCAGCCTCCAGAGTAGCTGGGACTACAGGCGCCCACCACCACGCCCGGCCAACTTTTTGTTTTTGTATTTTTTGTAGAGACGGGGTTTCACCGTGTTAGCCAGGATGGTCTCAATCTCCTGACCTCGTCATCCACCCGCCTCGGCCTCCCAAAGTGCTGGGATTACAGGTGTGAGCCACCACGCCCGGCCAAGAATGTCTTCTAGAGTCAAACAGCCTCATAAAGGGAGCTCCACTGACCTGTCATTGAGTTTTCTGAGGTGCACAGTTGCTCTCTCAGCTTCTCCACGTCATCAGGATGCACCTGTTCATACAGTGTGCTCCCAAACCACTCTGACTGGGGCTGGTTCAGAACAGGGGTGACGGAGTCAGACACATAAATCACTCGCCCTGTCTCAGCAGCCACCACAAACAGAAATCCATCAGCTGCTTCAAGGATGAGATGCTTCAGTTCCTACAAAGAAAAGATTATGATTGGAACAATACACTGACAGACCCAGGCTGATTAAACTTTCTTATTGGGAAAGCAGCCTTCAATTTCCTTTATCTGCATATTTATTCTGGTACACAAATAGTTTGGGAAATGAATACTTTGTTTCTGGAAAATAAGCTAGAAAAATGCACAAAGCTTGCACCATCCCTAAGATACAGCTACTGTAAACACGGTTAGCCCGTCTTCATTAGTCCTTTGTTGGGGAGAGAGAAAATTTCTAGCCTAGGGGGATGGGAGAGCAATGAGTGATCACCAGAAGGTGCTGGGTTGCCAGAGGCGTGAGCAGCTTCGCCACATATTGAAACTGTAGTCATGTCATTGGAGCAGAAGGGCCCAACAGATAGTGCTTGGCACAAAAGGTGCTAGATAGAAGGAAGGGAGGGGGAAGAGGAAGGTGAGAAGGGAGAACAAAAGAGACCACGTGTCTCCCCACCTACAGCTTGCCGTACTGAAAATACCCTCTTGTTCCTTTTCTCTTCCTGTATTTCTGAGCTGAATGCTGGCACTGGCTATAAGAGTATCCCCTTACATTTGCATTTCTGTCAGATTTCCAGAACTGACAATAATCACCATCATCTCAAAAGACTCTCAGAGTAACTCTGGGAGGCAGCAGAGAATACAGCATTATCCATATCACTTTACAGTGAGAAGAGGTTAGGAGCATCAACCCTGCACTCACATTGATTCACTGGGGTCATGACTGTCATTGAAGGCAGGGAGGAAACTGTTTGGGATCAAGGAAGGGGCAGCAGGAAGCCTTGATATTATCCTCAGAAGGACGTGGATGGGGCAAAATCAACTTTGTTAAAACGAGATGTCTTTTCTTTGCAGCGCCTGAAGGCAGCTCAAGTGTAGTTGCCCATACTATTCTCACATCAAGCTAAGGAGCCCTTTGCCACTGAATGAAATGGGCTTTGTGCCTGCAGGAGCCAGGCACTAAGTCTTCCCTAGACACTGTAATCCATGGCCACCCTTCCAGCCACTTCAAGTACTGTTCAGGCTCCAGCGGACAAAGTTATCCTTTTAGGTCAGCAGCTAGCAAACATTTTTTGGCTGGCAATCCTTTGTTTGAATGTAATCTTATGTGAAAACCCCACTGTAAAGCACAGGGACCGCCAGCAGAGTGGAGGCAAAAGGTGGAGAGTCTGGCGCCCCAAATCCCAGTCCCTGAGCAGGGTACAAGGACCCAGAGACTAGGGAACATTGATATGCTGATGAGCAGCACCCAGGGAGCTTTGTAAATGTGTCTAAGCCCTTGGCTGGGGAGGAAGTCTAACATCCTCTGCCTGGGAAACCAGGGCAGAAGCAGTTGGTACAAGAATTTTTTAAGGATAAGTTTATTTTGCCCATTTCTCTTGCTTTGCACTTCTGCTGTTCTGCGTCACCTAGATGCTTAATTAGTTCAGGGAATTCGGTCAGCATTTTTATTTTCAGTTTTGGGATGATCTTCCCAACAGAAAGAGCTGTAAGAGAATTAAAAACGGAAGAGGATGTCTGGGGAAGTACAGAATTCTTTGTCACTGGAGGAGAGGAAGTGGAGGCTGAATGACTTTACTCATGTATTCACATTTTTATCCAGTTTGCAAAGACTGTGGGGAGGTCTTACAGGATGAAGCCCCACTCGCATCACGGACTCTCTTTTTACCACCCTCCTCCCTAATGTTTATTCCCGGGGAGACCATCCATCACTACCAAGTTCCTGTGCCCTGAATCCAGAACTAGCCTCTACACTCCAAGAAAACAAACAGTCATGGTTAAGAGCATGTATTCTGGAGTAAAAGGAGACTATCATCTATGGCTCTCCCACTTAGCTGTGCAACTTTGGGCATGTTACTTCACGCCCTCAGTAATTTTTTTCAGTGAGCTCTTGCAAGGTTAAATGAGATGCTGGGTGTGAGGACTTAGTAAGGGCCTGGCACACAGTAGGTGCTCCATAAATGTAACCGTTATCATCACCATCCAAGCAGCTGAGACAGGAACAAAGGTAGGGCTCATCTGACCTGCATAGCCGCCTTCTCTCTTCATGCCACTTTCATAATCCTCAGTCACTTAAAGATAACGAGATTCATTTCAAACATTGACCCTGTAGGTTTTTTGGTGAAGATTAAAAAAATATAGACAAAAAACTGATTCTAGCAGCTAGCAGTGCTTAATAATTTCTGTCTGTTACTTACAGCTGTTCACCCTTCATTATACCTCAGGCCCATGTTAAACAGTCTATGCTTGTTGCCTTCCTCACCACAACCACACGAGCTGGGAGCTATCACTGCATTTATTTTTACAGAGGTGGAAATGAGGCTTGAAGTTCCTGCCCTGACCACCACAGTTTCTGTCCTCCAGGTGGCAGATATTACCACTGCTGGACCTTCCTAACATCTGCCAAGGGAGGGCTCCCATGACCCCTGGGATGATTTAAAAAGGGATCAAATAGGTGAAGTGCTTGCTAAAGTGTCTGCCACAGAACAGACAGTAATAAACGTTAGTTTCTCGTCCCTTATTCTTTTTAAACCTAACTTCCATGACATAAATCAAGTCTCAGCTCTAGCAGAATAAATCATTCTGTCTCTCAACAAAATCTTTTTCATTCCTGCCTCTGAGGTTCTGTACACTCTCTTCCCTTTTTGTGAAATCCCTTCTGCTCCCCTTTCTAGGTATTTTTTGTAGCGCCTTTCTATGCCAATACTGTCTCTGTCCTGAGAAGTCCCTCTTGATATACCAGGACACTTCCACTCTATTTCAGCTTGGCCACACGCTGTGTCTTGTTAAATCCTCCATTACTTTTAGGACCCTATACCCTACATACTTTTGCATTTCCTAACTGCATGCCCTGACAACTGTATCACTTCACCTCCCCACCCAATCTCCCACCACCGGCTGTACACAATGAAGCGCTTTCAAATCCATCATCTCATTTATCCTGCAAAAGCTCTCGGAGACAGGAAAGCAAAAGCTTTATGTTCATTTCACAGATGAGCACACTGAAGCTTAGAGTATCTGCCAACTCGCCCTATGACCAGCACATGGAAATACAAAGAACCTGAACACAGGCCTCTGGCTCATGTAAATCTACTTACAAAATACGACCTCACTAGCTATTTTATGTGTTTCTTCTTGCCAACTAGTCAAAGACTAGTGTAGGTGTTAAAAATATGGCTTTGGGGTCCTACCAGCCTGTCTTCACTGGACCCAATCTTGGCTCCTCCACTAAGCAGCGGATTAACCCTGAGCAATCTGCTGACTCTTTCTAAGCCTCAGCTTCCTCATCAATAAAACAGAGCTAAATAACAGTGGCTTCTTCACAGGGCTAGAGTAAGTAGTAAATGAGATATTTCACAGAAAGCTATGACTCACACCAGGCACCCAGCAAATGCCGGCCGGCTAAGTGCTCTGATCGCAGCCACTATGATCACTACTGCTGCCATCACTGTCTTTTTTCTTTAACTTTTAAGTTCAGGGGTACACATGCAGGTTTGTTACATACTGCCAAGGGAGCAAACTCATGTCATGAGAATTTGTTATACAGATTATTTCATCACCCAGATCCTAAGCCCAGTACCCATTAGTTATTTTTTCTGATCCTCTCCCTCCTCCACCCTCTAGGAGGCTCCAGTGTCTGTTGTTCCCCTCTTTGTGTCCGTGTGTTCTCATCATTCAGCCCCCACTTACAAGTGGGAACATGTGGTATTTGGTTTTCTGTTCCTGCGTTAGTTTGTTATGGATAGTGACCTCCAGCTCCATCCATGTTCCTGCAAAGGACATGATCTCATTCTTTTATATGGCTGTGTAGTATTCCATGGTGTATACGTACCACATTTTCTTTATCCAATCTGTCATTGATGAACATTTATGTTGAGTCCATGTCTTTGCTATTAATAGTGCTGCAATGAACATACATATGCATATGTCTTTATGTAGAACGATTTATATTCCCTTGGGTATAAACCCAGTAATGGGGTTGCTGGGTCAAATGGAATTTCTGTTTTTAGCTCTTTGAGGAACCTCCACACTGCTTTCCACAATGGTTGAGCTAGTTTACACTCCCACCAGCAGTGTATAAGTGTTCCCTTTTCTCTGCAACCTCACTAGCATCTGTTATTTTCTGACTTTTTAGTAATAGCCATTCTGACTGGAGTGAGATGGTATCTCATAGTGGTTTTGATTTGCACTTCTCTAATGATCAGTGATGCAGAGCTTTTTTCATATACCATCACTTTCATAGGCTGATTATATCAGCACAATTCCAGCACACAGCGTTTTTACTAACTTCTTTCTGTGTCAGTGTGCTAAGCACAATGTTCAGATGCTCAATATATTTTTTTGAGTGACATCTCATTAAGGTTATGGGAAACATAAAAGCAGAAGACCCAAAGAGCAGACAAACCCTCTTTTGAAGACAGCTTCTTAGAGAAAAATGGAAACAAAACATCTTGGCTTCATTCCTTCCCCAACCTTGAGCCCTGGTTCCTCATGTAGTTTATTTCATCTTGGTGACACTGGGATTCTCCCTCTTTCCAATGGTGATGTGATGACCAGGGTACCTGCTCTGTGAGGAAGGAAGGCTTGTATGCGCCATCGGTGGACTTGTTCCCTGTACCCCTCATGGACTTCATGTGCGAGACGGCCATGCGGAGGATGGTGAGCTTGTCTGGCTTCCGAGCCAGTGCACTGCATGTGGGGACCATGTCGGAGAGCTCTGTGATGTACTGAGTCATCTTGTTCCGTCTGCGCCTTTCGATTTCACTATGATTCTCTCTTTCCAGAAAGCAGGAGATCAGGAGAGGGGAAAAAAGAGAAGTATCAGATTAGGGATTACTATCTAATGGGATAAAACCATTAACACCAAATGATCAGGAACTAAGGGCTAACACCTAACAGCTGAGTGCTTTGAATGACTATTGGGCAAAACGGCCCTTCTGATGCCTCAGCAAGCTCTTACATCTACATGTTGGAAGCATGGATGTCTATAGTCTCAATCTCTAAATACATATCAAAATCTTCTAATTACTTCCATATGCCTGAGGTATTTTTGTAAGCATAAAAAATTGAGACACAAGGGCTGGGCACAGTGGCTCACATCTGTAATCCCAGCACTTTGGGAGGCCGAGGTGTGCAGATTACTTAAAGCCAGAAGTTTGAGACCAGCCTGACCAACATGGTAAAACCCCATCTCTACTAAAAATACAAAAATTAGCTGGGCATGGTAGCATATGCCTGTAATCCCAGCTACTTGGGAGGCTGAAGCACAAGAATTGCTTGAACCTGGGAGGTGGAGGTTGCAGTAAGCTGAGATCGCACCACTGCACTCCAACCTGTGCACACATGAATCTGTACATGGATATACACACGTGCACACGCACACACACAAATGTGGTTACTGTCTGCCTCAATATGTGGTTTACATGTTGTATCTTTACATATTTATTACATATAAATATGTAATATATAAATATAAGTATGTAATATATTATAAATAATATTTACATATTATATCTTGCAGTAAGAAGCACTATATAGTCTTGCCATTCTTTGCACCACTAAGTAAATCAGTAATGCTACAAATTTACTTTAAAGTTGTGAATAAGCCTTTGCTCTATGCCCAACAGATTTTCTGCAGCATAGTAACAAAACAGGTACACCCCTGGCTTATGAAACAATAAATAGCCAATTTAAAATAAAAACGCATTGCAAAGGAATTAATGAATGCAATCTCTGTGATGTGTTATGATAAAAAACTAGCAGAAGGGATGGTAGAATGTTTCCAACCCAGGCTTTTTACCTTTAGGCTTGAAGGAATCACAGCCAACCCAGTTCAACGACTCAAAGACAAAGCTGTTACTTGGGATAAAAGAATTATCTAAAAATAAATCCCATGTCTGCTGCAGGATTTAGGGTTTCACTGGTGTTCAAAAAATGAGAGTGACACTAAAGGCAAGAAAAAAACAACTCAGGCAGGGCTGCCTCCAGACACTGCATGTATTAATTAGCTTAACAGCCCATCCTCCCAGATTGGGGAACAGACGTGCCAGTCAGCCCTGATGACACCAAGTAGCACGTGCTGAGGGCCTCTGAACACACAGACCGAGGGGAAGTGAGACTGCAGTAGAGGTCACTGCAGAGCGACCTGAGCCATCCACCATGCACCTTCCAGACCCCATGAGGGGAGGAGTGGTAGAGAAAACAAGGAATGCCCAACTCTGTCCTCAAGCAGTGGGGGAGTTAACTATGAAAATAAAACATACACCTCGCATAGTGGAAATGAAACGCAGAGTACGATTAAATGCTTCTAAAGGCAGGTGGAAAGCAAAAACCACAATCGAGAACGATAGCGAAGAGGAGGAGGTGGTCCTGGGGCTGAGGGTGCTGGTAGAGGCAGGGAGGAGGAACTGGGAGAGAGCTGGGCCTAACCTGTCAGCAAGTAGAGGAGATCTATTTTGGGGAGGGGATCAGCAGGATCAAATAAAGGCCTGAAATTGGGAAGAAGCATTTGAGGGTGGTGAGGAGGCAGGCCTAGATGGAGGGGTAGAGATGGGCCCTGGAGGAGAGGGGCCGAGGAGCATGAGAAGCTGGGAAACCTTGCTGGACAGTAAAGGGAAAGCTGTCATGCGTGGCAGGCTGATAAGACCCATGATGCTCTCTGCCTCTATGGCTGGCTTCTCGGGGGAGGTGCAAGTTGCGGGAGAGGTTCAGGGTCAAGGAGAAGGAGATGGAGGCTGGGACCAGCAGGGAGATTCCTGAGGCCTGGTGCTCTCCTCCCACCCACAAAGGATAACTCTGCAGCCAACCCACTGGAATGGTGGAAACACCAGCCCCAGCACAAATGCCGTTGGTCCACAGAGCACAGCCACTCTGGTAGGGAAGGGCATATAATCTCCAGGAGAAAAGGCAGCAGTGCGTAATCAGGCAGGGCTTGTTGACTCGGGGGTAGATAGAGGTAACCAGAGAAGAATGGGTTGGGGCGGGGCAATCATAATGAAAGAAAGCGATGAAAAGGAGGGGATTTGGTTAGAGATTGTTATTTAGTGCATTCAGGAACCCTTCCCTGGAGGAGATACAGGACTTCCTTTTCCTTCTCTCCATAAATTAGGTAAATTAGTGGTGGCAGCCCACCCTGAACTGGGTTTTCACCAACGTCTCCTGCATTTGACTCCTCAGCCAGGAGCTTGTCACGAGACAACCAAGGTGCAGCAAGAAAGGTCTGGAGCAGCTCTCAGAGGAGGGTGAGCCCCACCTTGCCAGCCTACACTTCATCAAGGCCCAATGGGGTTGACGGAACACAGAGACAGTTGGCTGAGGCTGCTGACCTTGTAAGATGCTGGGCAGGCACCCTGGCCGCTGATGGGCGTTGTAAGATCATGGGCAGTACACGCGTGAGTTAGGTCCAGGGCTGCACGCCACCGCCCCGCACTTGCCCGCCAGACACCCTGGAGAACCGGTTTTCCTCCCATGCACTCACACCACCTAGAGTCTGCATTCCAGCTCTTCAGCCTGACTTCCGGGATCTCCCTCATTAGGCACCACCCACAGCCCCCTCCTCTACTCCAACCACGAGTCAGCTGCTCCCCACCCATCAGTATCACCAGGCAATAGCCATTCCTACTTATCTTCAATTCAGCACACGTGAAATTGCTCCCGTCCCTCAAAATTCCATCTGTGTCAAAGCTCTTGCAGCTGTTTCCTGGTTCTCTCCCACCTTCTCTAGTCCATGCTGACTGCCTGCTGTCACCACTTTTCCCCTTGTCCCCAACCACCTTTTCCCAGCCTTTTTCTCCAGTCTCACCCTCCAGTTTAGACTTCATGGTGTGGCCAGACTGATGTTTCTCAAAATACAAACCAGAGCCCTCCCTTAAACCCCTTCCATTGAGCCTCCAAACCCCTCAGCTGGTCACTGTGGCCACTGCTTCAATGTAGGGCTGATGCACACTTGCTTCTGATGCTATTATCCAAAGAGCTTTCCCATAGTGGCACAGACCATCTTGCTTTATAAATATTCTGCAGGCGAAAAATCTTCATATGATTCTTGAACAGAGATCTAAAGCAATTTCGCCACAGTGCTCTGTGAACCCAATCTGTGAGATAAGGTGTATGAAGAAGATGGCCTTAGGGCAACTGCTTAAAAACTGATTGTATTCATTGCCTAGTCCAGAAAATCCTCCAAGCACTTTATATTTTATGAAATAATACTGAGTTACCAGCAGAATGTCAAAATGACTGACAGCTGCCAATTACTTAGCAACAAGATTTGATAAGTAAGTGACATACACATATGTACGTACAGTTTCATTTTGAAGCCTTCATCAAGGCAGGGGGGATGATGCCATCTTGTGAACACAGAAGGACACATCTCCAAGACGATGTTTGCTGGGGCAAGGCCATCTCCTCCCCAGAGTGAGGGGACAATTTGGGGTCTGCCTGGAGGAGCTGCAGGAGTGAGCCTGTGAACCTGGTGTCTGTGACTTGCATGTGCGCCACATGCTTGCTCGGGGTTGAGTAGCGTCAATAAAGAAATTAACTCCTATGTACAGGGAAGCAGGACCGGGACTCCACAGAATTGACAGTTGGGGACACAGGTGGAGCTGTCAGCTTCAAAGACACCTCCGCTGTGCTAAGAGGACCCACAGCTTGGCTCCAAGAGCACAGCTATGGAAATCAAGGCACAGAAAGAAGAGGTTCAACCAACTGCACAACTGACTTGTGTTTCTTTTCCAACTCTGCTCCTAATGGGGACCTCCTAAGTTTAATCTGAACAGTGAGGTACCCATCTTAGTTAAAGAACATGAAAGAAGAATTTTATAAGATCTCAATAAAGAGCATCCTTAAACTGTTGACAGCAGTTGAGTCTCCTGTCTGCTATGGGAAGGGAACCTTAGACCCGGAGCAAGCAGACTGAATGAAACAGCCCCATGCTGGGAACTCCCTGATCACTGCAGACATGGTATACCTGGAGCATACTTCCAGTCTGGGAGTTACCCTGCTGGGTACTGGAGATGGGTGCTGGACAGGACAGAGAGCCCACGGAAAAGGAGGGGCAACAGAGAGTGAGCAGGTGCAAACACGATCCCTGCGTGGTTTCCTTGTACACTAAAAGGTCAGAAGAGGATGCTGAGAGTGTGTGATGGGGAGAGTTCCCTGTGAAAAAGTCCCAGGAAATACCCAGGAACCCTAGGACATGGAACACTGAAAGCCCCCAGGCAGGCCTGGCTGACAGGAGCCACAACGTAAACCTAAGTGCTTCTGCAGCCTCTCTTTGCTCATGTCAGGGTGATCAGGTGTGGGCACCTCAAGGCAGCAGGTGGGCTGACACAGGATACTATGAGAGATATGACCAAGTCTAGCTCTAGCCAGGCCACCTACACTGCCATGGTCCAAATCTGAGAAGTCAGCACTTGAAATAATACGACTGGTCACTACACCTCACTGCCAGCTTCAGAGCTACATGAAGCTCTACACACGTGGAATGTCTGTAGACAGAGAGCAGCCCTGCTACAGATGGCACCAGGACCACATTTCTCCATGATGCCTCAGCTTCCATTTCTACCTCCTGAGGTCCACACCCCCCTCCAGGCCACAGTGGTCCCAACAACAGACCTGCTGAAAATAAACATAAAGCTTCTCCCCAACCTGGAGAAGCATCACCAAGCAGCTGCCACTCTCAAAGCCATTGGGCTTGGAAACAGGCCTCACGCAGGGCAGAATTTGTGCTCATTTCCCCAGATTGCACCAGAACTGGAAGACCAGACACCAGGAGTTTTTTCCTTTTCAGAATTCACCCAGCACACAGTGATAACCTCTGCTCTTGGACAATTCACCGAACTGTGCATGGCTCAAGTTACTAAACAAACAAGGCTTTCTGCCTGCAATTCCAGTAAACGGCTTCAGCACTTCTCAAGCAAAGGAAGCATCAATCCCCTTCTCCCCCTACTAGGGATTTCTCTGTGAGATCTGACCAGTCAGGGTAGAGTCAGACCTGTAGGAGGAGACCCTTTGCATAGGCTCATACTTCAGAGGTAGCCTGGGGGAGTCATCAGACCAAGAGTGGCTGCGTGGGGGTCTACACACGAGTCCTGTTCAGCTGTCAGCAGCCTCTGGTGCAGTATTAGGCACAGGCTGGCTCTGCCCCACCTCGGTGATGCTCGGGAAGGAAGACTGTACCTTTCCAGGAACATCCTTCATGGCCAGTCGCTCCCAGGCATGCTGCAGGGCATTTTAAGAGCCATGAAGGCCAGAAGAAAGCCATTTCAGGAAACCCCGTGGAGGCTGGTCAGATACCTGCAGGGAGGGCCCACTGAGGCATATTCAGTAAGGCAGTTTTCCCAGCTTCTGAGGCTGCTCCAGGAAGGGCAGAGGGTTGTTCTCTCCTTGAGAAGGAGGTAGGCATCCTGCTCCCCAGAAGCCATCCAAGGCCCAGGTTTCTGCAAGGCAGCTACAAGATATCTGTGTGTCCAGGCTGAATGCAAGACTCAACCAAAACACAGGGAGGAGTCTGAGAAGCCCAGATCCTCCCAAGCAGGGACCCAGGCCCGGCACCTCTGACAATCCCTGTTCCCAGTGAGACACACATCTTGCATGTTTCTATAGCAACTTACGGCTTCCCAAGCACTCTCTCAGCACCGACTGCAATCGATCCTTGCAACCCCCCACCCCCACCCCCCAATCAGGAAATATCTCCTTTCCCCAGAGGTGGAAGCTGAGACTCCAGGGGTCACACTGACTTACCAGGACTGGGACCAGGCCTGCCAGTCACCTGCTGCCTCTCTCTCACCACCTCTCCCCAGCAGAGCACTAACTGGTCCTGGTTCAGAGTTAGAATGCCCGGAGAGACTGGGGAGCAAAGATATTTAAGGCTCTACTGGGGGAAGAATATGCCTAGCAGCTTCCAAAGAGACACAGCTCAGGACTACTTATGATCCCAGAACTGATTTCGTCCTCTCTCTCCAAAAAACTCTAGTGTTATCCAGGCACTATCATTTCAAATCAGGGATAATCTCTCCAGCAGAAAAACTGAAGGGGGTAGCATAGCTAAACATAGTAAGAAACGCATCAAGGTGCAGGTCCATCATGTGAGAGCCAAACATACTGCATGAAGAAATCACCCTGGCTGGGCACAGTGGCTCACACCTACAATCCCAGCACTTTGGGAGGCTGAAGCAGGCGGATCACCTGAGGTTGGCCAGCTTGGCCAACACGGTGAAACCCTGTCTCTACTAAAAATACAAAAAAGTAGCCAGGCATGGCGGTGCACACCTGTAATCCCAGCTACTCGGGAGGCTGAGGCAGGAGAATCACTTGAACCCAGGAGGCAGATATTGCAGTGAACCGAGACCACGCCATTGCACTCCAGCTTGGGCAACAAGAGCAAAACTCCGTCTCAAAAAAAAAAAAAAAAGGAAATCACCCATCCATATCAGCATGGTGTTAGAAAGCCACCCCCTCCTACGAAATCTTTCATTCCAGTGTGTGCTAACCCTAACCCTAACCCTAACCCACTGAAGCAACATGGACTTTAGTTGCTCATAAGCAACACTGTACCAAGTTCTACCCAGCTTATCTGCAACACTTGTCTGGTTCATACGAACTGAGACTGTAGAGGCAGGGAGGAGGCATGGGAAGTTTGGAAGGGCTCATCTTGGCTTTTGCTCTGCAACCTCTGAAAGGCTTGGCTGAATCTCTTCCTACTTTACAAGGACCTCACATACCCATCCAGTGTGTCCCACACACGGTAACTGATAAGATCAGGTCAGATAAAAAGGGGCACTCCTTGCTGCTGCCTGGTCGTCCTCTCTGCCTTGGAAATACTTTAGGCATCTTCTCACTTGGAAACAGAGTAACCCACTCTCTAGGCTAAGATGCTCAGACTAAGAATTCTGGAAACCCACAATCTTCTCTTCTTTCTGCCGGGAAAGATCTCTGCAGGATATGCCTACCTTGCATATTTTCCTTATCAACAGAGTTTTGGTCATGATACCTACTCACAAAGCAGGAATGATTAAAACTAAAACATCACCACAACCTGTAAAGCCGGGGGGGAAAATGCCTACAAGCTTAAATACCACACAAAACCAAAAGGGAAGTACCAAAATGGGCGTGATGAGAATCAAAAGGTCAATTCCGCAGAAACTTTCCTACACGAATATCTTTACTTTTAGATAACTTTAGAGGTTCACTGGCTAACTCTACAAAATATAAGGCATAATTGTGGACTGGTGCAATTGGGTGCTACAATCTCACCAAAGAGCAGCCAATGGGGTCACTTACAGCCATTTCTAAAAAGGTTAAAGAGAGTCCAGGAAGCCCCTTGATAAGGGATTTTGAGTCCAAGCTCTTAGGAGGCTCCAAGCACTGGAGCTGAATCCACAGCAACAGATATGAGAACTCCTTGGAAGGTCTTTAGGGTCTTTTGAGAAAGGGTGTGGAATGAGTCTGAAGGGAGCAAAAATACACAGATAATACACGGTGACAAGAATTAAAGTTTGAAGAGTGCATACTTGTTTGTCCCCAAGTTGCAAATGTAACAAAAAGACAGTTACATTAGGCATGTTTCCTCTGTTTTGTTTTAATGAAACATTACGCATACATTCACACACGTAAGGCACATGATGAGCACGGTGTATAATTTTGACTCTGTTGATGACAGCTCTGGGATGTTAGTAATGCCCCTTATGAAATAATATTTAAGATGCCTCCATGTACTGGTGGCAGCTGACCCCAGCTGCAGGTATGAGAAGGTATCCTGGGACTCCCTAGAAAATGTATCAATCTAAGGGGCCGTTGAAGTAGGAAGATGCCCCTGAACCACTCAGAGTGATGAAAAGGCTTTTGGCCTCTGCTTAAGTGTAAGGTTGCAGGACGTGCTGGGCAGGACTGGCGTCTGCCACACTAGGCACACCAGGGCCATCCATGCAGGCACAGGAACCAGGGAGAGACTGGTGCCGACCTCACTACAGGAGGGTGCGGCACCACTACCAGCTGCCTGGGAGGATCATCTTTGGAGAAACACTTTCTGGAGTGTAATCAGCATTTTTCCAAAGACACAGGGTTTATCACCACCTGCTGTTAGGAGCAGTGACTTGATAACTGGAATTCCAACAGTGAGGTCAAGCCAAGCATTCCCAGTGGAGGCTGCTTTCTTGGCTGAGCCCAGGAAGAAAGGCTGGCTCTGTGACTTCACTCCTTTTTGCCTCCTTGGCAGAAAGGCCTCCTCCTGTGAAACTGGTGCCATCCATCTCTGCCACCTTCTAGGCTCTTCATCATCATCACCACTGCCCACCCACACAGACGGCCAGCCCCCGCCCCCAGACCACCCTCAAGACAGCATCTGCAGGGGGTGATGCACACCCACCCATCTGTCTCCCCACACCTCTGCTCCCAGGACTGACCTCCGCCTCCTCTACCAGACCTCGGCCAGCCTCTCCCATGGTGGTGGCTTCTCACTATTTGACCACAACTTCCTACTTTTCTAGCCCTCTCAAACTCCCACAAAATTAGAACTATTCTTTGACCGCATTGCTACTTCCCGTCGCCGGCCTCCTCCATTCTCTTCTCACTCCTCCGGACTCCCGGCCTCCCTTCACTCCCTCTGCCGTTGGACCCACAGCTTGGCCTCTTCAACCACCCTCTCATTGAGACCTTAACCACCTCGACTCCTGTCCTTCCATGGCACCTGCCCTAATCCTCAACCCTGAGTCTGAGAAAAGCCTCCATTCCCTATATCCACCCCGCTGGGTATTGCTCGAGGTAAACTGCATTTATACACATTGATGCCACCTCACATTGGTGGTCTACAATCTCAAATGGGGTCTAAAGTTTTTATATCTCTGTCTTCGGTTAGCCTCCTTCCAGTGAATTCAACCCAGGGCCACCCTAAACTTCGCTCTCAGGCACAATAGCAAACCTCTTCCCACCTGCGGCACACAGCCCCATTTCCTACCTAATCAAGACAATGGAAGCCACGAGAATTAACCCCTCCACTTCTGATGCACCCACAGCCTCGCACTTGGCCTCACCTGCAGCTCCTTCCTTCTGCCTTGGAGCATGAGTACTCCCTTCTGTGGGGTAGGGCTCTCTCCTCATCCTCTGGACCCATCTCTCCCCAGCCTCACTCCTGAGTCTTCCAAATCTCTGGCTATCCCCATTATTTCTCCTCCTCACATGGATGTACTCACAGTCTTCCCATCCTTAAAAAGTACCCCTCCTGGAGCCCCTTCCTTTTTGATCTACAACCAAACTGCTCAAAGAGTTGTTCTCACGCCTCTTCATGTCTTCATCTCCCAATCGGTCCTCAGCCCACTGCAGTCTGGCTTCTGTCCCCCAGGTCCCCGTGACTTTGTGTGAGGGGAAGGAAACTTTGAATGTAGGCAGAGCCATGTTCTGCATATCACAGCGCCCAGAACGGCATGAATCCCATGTGTGAGAAAGAGCTGAGGCCTTGGGATGTGGTGAAGCAGGCCTGAGCACATTTCTGGCACTGGCAGGCGGGATCCTGGAATGCCTATGCACATACGGGCGTGCGCATGTGTGTGCTTGTGTGTGTGCACCTGAGGTCACACAGCAGTGGCAGCTTCACATCTACTACTTTGTTGCATCTAAGGCCTGCTGTGATGGGCCTGGCTGTGCTAAAGTAGGAACCACACCAAATTCCTATAATTGAGCTGCTTTGTGACCATGACCTTACTTCCCAAATCAAAAATTGAGACATGAGGTCTCATGATAGGCAGGACATTTAAACTGGGAAGCCCCCTTGCGAAAAGCTGGAAAAACTGATGGCACACACACATCAAGAGACAGAAACCATGGCACAGCACCCTGCCTAGATTCTGAGTCAGCAAACTACAGTGGGTGCTGGTTCACAAGGCAGCCTCTATCTCTTCCAGGGCCTCACATGAAGGGGCTTCTGTTGCCTGATTGTAAGAAGAGAAAAAGCCAGCAGGAGAGGCACTGGGGTGTTCCATGCCAATTGGAAGCAGATTCTCCACTCCTCCCCTGGACAGCAGCCACAGTCACTGCAAAGTAGAGGGATGAGGGCGGACTCAGTCGTCTCTCCCAGTGCTGAGCAGCTCAGATGCATCCATGGGCCCATTCACTGAGGGCCCAGCAGCTAAGCCTAGGTGACCTCTAGGCCTCTGCGGTCCTACAAACTCATTCCTATTAGTAACAGCGTATGCTGGAAACACATCCTATCTTCCTTACTTTTCACAGGGGAAACGATATGGTTCATAGACACCTGGGTTTGAATCTTGACTGTATAAAAACGGACTCACAGACAGGGTCATAAGATAGTTACCCAGAGTGTAGAGTTTCTGTTTCTTAATGACGGGGCCGAATACAATGAGCTGTTTGTACCCCTGCACTATTATTTCATCACTGACACTGATCTTTCCAATGTCAAACAAACGTCACTCCTCATCTCTCTTCCTCTTTATGTTTTGAGGCCCCAGAAATCATCATTTCCTCAGGTTAGCATGCTATGGAATGTTATCTCAAGGGGAATTTTGACACGGAGTAATCAAAGTCATTGTTCCTTCATAGAGGGAGGCTGTGTACAGTGAGAGCAAACTGGGGCAGGGAGATATGTGCCCTTGTTTCCATTTCAGCAAGAAAGCACACCCTGCTATTAAAATGTATCCCAAGAAATGGGTGGATGTCCAAGCTGCCATTCTGTCTGCACCGAGGGAAAACAATACATGCTTTTGTTATTGAAACTCATGTCCTGTTTTGATTAGAAACTCCAAGGTCGTTAGTGACCAAAATGTTCTCCACCTCCTCTCTACTGTTTCAACCAAAGCAGAAGCTGAAAGATGGAAGGAAAAGATTTTGGGGACGAAAGTGTATGGCGTGATGAGAGTTTACTATGGACTTGGAGACTCTGGGAATCCCTGGGAAGTAACGAGATGCATGTCCCTGTTGGACTGGTGGAAAAGTGTGTGGAACTCACAATCGCAATGCAGTTTGTAAAAGGAATCATCACCAAAAATAGCCACCATGAGGGGAGAAAACTAGGGTAACTTCAGAGGGCCCAGGACTCAATATGCACGTGGTTCCTCCAAAAACAACTGAGGCCATCAGCCCAAACTATGGATCATGGATACAGAAGAAAAGCAACCGTCACCCGTGGCAAGTTTTCAAGTCCATCAGTGACCAAGAATTAGGAAGGCTTGGAGGCTTGGCTAGTGGAGAGGAACGTCAAGGCAGGCCCTTCCTTAGGTAAGTGGGTACAGATGTGAATTTTGCTAAGAATGATGGAATGATTTGTGCCTTCCTGTCAACACAAGCTTCCTACCATATCTTAAACAAAATGGAAAAAAAAAAAAAAAAGAGTCATGGGGTTGGGCCTGCCTTATCCTTCATGTATGTAATGTATATAACCCATGGACATTCATGATCCAGCAAACCTTCCATGAGGTGGTCTTCACTCAGGATGGCCCCACAGAGCCCAGATAAAGATGCTGTCACGTGGCCAGTGGGCAATACAGTTCTTAGGAACTGAAAACCCAGTTTTCTATCCTGTATCCAGAATACAGCTGCCCTGGTTTCTCATATCTCTTCTTATTTTCCATGGTAGCAATAAAAGACTTATCTTGACATTTTTTTTCTAAACTTGAACTCTAGGGCTTTTCAGCAAGAATGAATTCCTCTGTTTGCTTTATAAGCACTGAATATTAATTTTAATAGATTCCTTTTTAAAAGACATAGGAATTTTTAAAAATACTTTTAAAAATACTTTTTAAAAAGCCCTATTGTCTTTTTAAAAGGAATCCTTAAAATTGACATTCATTGCTTATAAAGCAAACAGAGTTAATAACTTGTTATTTACCTTTTGATCATCTCTGCTGGGATGTGTGTGGCAGGGTTGCTAACAGCTAGCTGCCACTGGGCCAAATACTGCCACAGAGTGAGGGACCAGGAAAATGGTCAAACTGCAAGCAATGGCTTTTTCAATGACAAAAGACGTTACATTCTTGTATCTTTCTAAGGTGAATGCTGGCTATTGGCTTCTTTAAGTCTAAGGAAAATAAAATAAACTTACCTAGAAAATTTACTGGGGCCTTCACCATCTTCATCATCGAAGTCCATTCTGAAAAGTCAAGATACAAGTGAGCACTGATTATTAGGAGAACATTTTAACTGGTAACAGGAGCTTCTGGAACAAAAGGAGCTTTATTCACTAGGACTGCTATCCATTGATCCCAACCTTTGGCAGTGCTACAAGCAATATCTCTACACAGTCATCAAACGGGTTCAAGACAAGAAGAGGCAAAATGAAAGGTCTTCAGTCTAAGCACCACTAATTCTATGGCTGGGAATATTTAAGTATCAACTTGTCCCCTCCAGAACTCTATATGCCATTCCCTTCTTAGAACTCTTAGCAGCCAATGGATTGCTCTGGCTATGATGGAGAGGTATCTCTTCCTTGTCTCTCACCATCTTTGGGAATACCTGCACCCCTCTGCATCATCTATTCCACATTAAGACTTTTTTCTTACTTTATCTCATGGTATATTAAGAGCCTAAAAAGGCTCACAGGATTTTGAAAACAGAAGTTTTCAGGGTGAAGGGATCACAAGGGAAAGAGAACATACTACTGGTTGTACTGCTTAAAAATGTGGCTGGTCTTGATGAGTCAAAGTGAAAAGGACATTCAAGGCCTTGCCCTATTAAATCCAGGACCAAAAAACATGGCTGCTGAGGGGAAAATGGCTTTTTGGGACCCAAGCTACTCAAGTCGGCTGTGCTTGTGGAAACTCCCCACGTAATTATTCAGATTCACCCTTTACTGGGCCTCTCAGTGTAAACATAAGACAAAAAGACTTGATAGATATTTGTTGAACTAATATCTCAAACTCTTCTCAAAAAATCATGCCTCTGTAATGGTAATTCACATGATTCCTGAACATGTTAGGGCAGAGGGGGTACTTAATTGGTGTCAAGTGTACCCAGAGTCCTTGGGGAAACAAAATGAAAAATGATACAGATGTCTGAGCTCTCCTGGACACCCAGGGTGAGTGGAGCTCCTTGGAGAGAATGTCTCAGAGCCCCTGCATTCCCCATCTTGTTCTTTGTAGTCCTGGTAGACTGGATGAGGCACAGTTCCCATGGAATTCAAGCAGAAGGAAGGCCAGCCTGCCTGGCAGCCTGGACTGAGAAATTCCTTGCCTGAACAGCTCAGTATCAGAATGGAGTGTATATTAAATGACCACTGCTACAGATTCTAGAGGTGCTAGCCTCCCAGTAAGGGTGACCCATACCCTCAGGCGCTAAGGGCAGGGCTTCAGTGGCTAATGAGTGACTTGGAGAAGGCGAAGGACACCCAGGTTACCAGGAAATGGCAGATTACACAGGGCGAGCCATCCTTGCACGGGCACACCCAAGAAGCTCCCAACAAGACAAATCCTATCTCTACGGGTTTGGGGCAACCTGAGGGACCCAGGGACTGGAAATAGGTAAGGCAAAGAAGTATTTTCTTCTTAAAATTAGTATCTTTTGTTTTTGTTTTGTTTTATGTACAGCGTAGCCAGAGTCCTAATCTTGGCCTTATTTTGTTTGGAATGACCTGACAAGATCCCCTGCTAACTTGGAATCTCTGATTCTCGGACACAAGGGTTATACTAACAGTACAAGAACAAAAGGAGTTACATAATTGGAAAAGATGACAGTAATGATAACAGAAATACCTACGCACAAAAAGAAGAGGAGATGGGGTAGAACACTGATAAGAAAAAAGAAAGTACAGTTAAAGGGCCTTGCAGACACCACTAAGAAAGACAGACACACACCTCTGCAAGGTAGTTTGGGAAACCAGGCACCAGGCAGCAGCTTTAGAATTGCCGATGCTGTGGACAAGTGGGAGCTGAATGCAAGACTTTCTAAATGAATCAAAGCTGTCAATATTCTGCATAATTACTAAGCCATCACCCCACCTTTCCCAGAAAATTACATCGGGAAGATAACCACCAAAAATGCTGTAACCAAATTCACCCGGTGTTCTGCCGAACCGCAGAACCACGCTGCCACCTAGTGTTCACTATGGGGAAGAGCGATTTTGCCATCCACATGAAGGTTATTTAACACCCCGTGCGTGCTGTCAAAAACATTTCAGCGTTAAGAAAAAGAAATAGCAGTTTCAACATTCCAAAGAACTCATGCAAGCATTTAACAAAACCACAAGTGGGTGTGAGACATACAGTTATCTTTAAAATTCCTTTTAGCTCAAGTTGGTATGAGTGTGATTGTCAGTACTCCTGCAAAATGCAATTTATAAGCCAGCCCTCTGTCCTCAGCCTTCATGATCTTTGGGGTGTTTAGGGCGACCAACCATTCTGATTTTCTCCATATAGGAGTGGAGATACCTGGGATCTAGGACTTCAGTGCTAAAACTGGGAAAGTCCTGGACACACCGGGATGATTGGTCACCTTTGTTTTTGCAAAGAGTTCTGTTCTTTACCCAGCCCTTTGTGGGATCAGATAGATAAGGAAGTGAGCCCCATGGTAAACAACCCCACGTTGGCCAGGTCAGCTGTGGCTCAATCAAGCAGAGGGTATGAGAAAGAGACGGCCTTGCTCCAGACCCAGAGTCTTCTGAAGTCCGCTGGGAACTTGGGAACCAGCATTTGTCTGGGAAAATTAGGGACCCAGATCCTGTGCCTCACACCTGTGCATGTGTACAGCCATCAGCGCTAGGAATTCGGAGGCAAACCAGGGGATAATTCAGGACACACATGTTTAAATACTCAGGATGACTCAATCCACCCGAAAACAGTCTCACTGGCTCATCAGCAACATGGAAAACAATGCAACCCTGGAGGACACAAAGGATCTTTTAGAGCCACATCTGCCAAGATGCTGTTGCTTTGGACCGCTATCACCATCTCGGATTCTCTACTTCACATAGGACTACCATAAGCTATGCCTATTTCTTTTCTATAAGTCTAAGTAAATCATCCTTTGTTTTATATCTTGTATGTGTCTCTATTATACAGCAGCATCTGGATAATAAAGGAGAGAAATCAAAATATGACTTCTACATCCTATTGTACTCACTTTAATTCAGCACAGTGAATGGATGATAGAAGAGTCTTCAAAAAGGGGTTGAAAGTTCATTTTACTGTACTTGTCTGTCGATGACCCTGAACACCTGCCTCGATAGAAAGCCATGATAAGCATTTCTGAATTTGCAATTAGTTAGGAGTGAGTGAAGTGAAGCTCCCTGATGGTGACTGTAATCATAATAATGCTTCATCAAATACGAGCCACTAAACAGAAGTCACTTATGCTCTAGTGAGATAAAAGGGCTGGTCCCACAGTGACAGTAAAGGAGTGATCCTGGGCCAACCCAAAGCTTCTGCAACAAGTGAAGTGTCAAGGGCTGCTGGAAAGTGCTCTTTCTTCGGGGCCCGGACTGGCCAGCCCAGACTGCAGCAATGCCAGCACATAAAAGTTCACCAAGATAAACAGCTGCTGACATAAATATACCTGCAATTTGACCACATTCCAGCAGCTCCCAGGGTTACCTTAGAGGGAGATGGCTATAAGTAACTTGAAAATAGTCTATTGGCTATAAGTAACTTGAAAATAGTTTTTCCTCAGTGATGCTATTTTAGAAGCCCAGCATCAGACTCCAAGTGGAAAGGGACTGATACATCCCTGCCCTCAGCCTCCACCCTCCATCCCCATCAAAAGCTAGCTTTGAGATGGGCACAAACCCTAACTAGCCACCGCTGCTCCCCCTAACTGAATTTGCCCCAGTGAAGCCCCCTACCCCTCACCACCCTGTCACTGAGATCAGGGAGGTTACTACAAACATGCATTCCAGGTGACTTGCTTCAGCTCATTTCTCCCATGCATGTGGAATCACTTTTGAAAGAATCTGGGACTTCGGAACCTTCACCTTGAGTTTCAAATGCTGGGAGGGCAGGCAGTTTGCTAAGACGCTTACTGATGAAGGCTGTCGGGGAAATGGCAAGAAAGTTAAACCGTGAAGATCCACAGTGCTAGGCCCGGCAGGAGGCCTGGAGGATCCCAACTGCGAGACGTTGGTTCTACTTGGCTTTGGAACACTAGGGTGGGAAGCGGGTTATCTTGGAAATTTGGGATACTTCCCTCAATCAGAGCAATCAGGTCAGAGTGGGAAGACCTAGGCAAGGAATGGGGGTGTGGGAAGGTCCTTGCCAATGCCACTGCCCCCTTCCACCACCCCCATTCCTCTTCTCTCTTCTTTCCCCTCTCTCTCTGAGTCTCTCCACCATGTCCCACATTCTCGGAGGGAAGAGGGAGGTGGAAGAACACCATGCCGTCAGTAGGGAGGGCAGTGGGAAATGCGTGCCATGGCACAGGAGCAGGGGCCTGCCATGGGGTTACCTGCATTTCGATGAGAGTGAGTGACTTCCATCAGGGTCTCCTTTGTACTTAGTTAAGTGTTTGGGCTATGGTCGAAGGAGCTATTATCATGAGCTTCTAGAACAGCGGTGGCCTCAGTCATAGAATTTCAGCAAAACATGTAAAAATGTCAGATGCAAGAATTACTATGGAAATGGCCCTGTAAAAACGGAGGTTTCTTTGCTTAGACACAGGATACATCCCTAAGCCACTGAGGCTTGGCAACTGGAATCATAGTTTGTTTGCCCCCTCCCTCCGGCAGGGAAAAGGAAGTAGGAGTGAGGATGGTGGAGGACAAGCACCCTAGAGAGGTCAAGCTCATTGATTTGCCTTCCACAGGTCCTGCCCTTGCCCCTGGGTGATTTGTCAGCAATTGCTGCTCATCCTCCTTCCTCTCTCATTGCTTTTCTTGATGTTTCATTCCCTTGGCTTTAAGTGGAACTCAATGCTAGGCTCTGTCTCCCCCTGCTCAGGATCCACATCTGCCTCCAGTGCCATGTTGTGTGTGTGACCCGGGAAGGAAAGCACAGTGGTGCAGGACTTCTTCAGAAATGGGACTGAAGCTAGATGCAGTGGCTCATGCCTGTCATCCCAACACTTTGGGAGGCCAAGGTGTGAGGATTGCTTGAGGCCAGGAATTCAAGACCACCCTGGGCCACAGAGCGACCTTGTCTCTAAAAATAAAATAAAAAGAAATGGGACTGGGTCCCCAGTCAAATCATCAGCTCAGGGAGCAACCACAAATCAGGGTGTGGACACCAGGCTGGGGTCAGAAACATGGAGGCCAAGGACGGAAGTAGCCTCAGCTCACGGCAGCCCAGGCCCTGCGGGAGGGGAAGAGGAAACTCCTGGCAGAGGCTCAGAGGTGACTTCCCAGCACGGAGACGGTTTCTGGTCCTGTAAGTACTAGGCTGGGCCTGAGCATCTCTGCCTGGACTTGGTCCTGACTCAGCCCACCTCCCTCCTCAGAGCCCTGTGCTGGCCTCTTCTGGAAAAGGACTTGGGCAAGCAATGGGGCTCTGTCCTCAGGGAATGTGAGTTAGAGTGCACACACACGTAAAATAATTTTAAAATGCCTGGAATTGTAAAAAAATCAATTAAGTTGACACCGCTTGTTTTCTTTTAGCAACTGCTGAGTTTAGCACCTAGTTAGCAAGAATGGCTGGTTGAAATCGGATGGCTGGGTTTGCAGGAAGCCCCAGAGGTGAGCCACATCATTTATTACAGAGTTGATCTGCAGAGCTTTGCCCCGGGCACCAACACTGCTCATTATAGCTCTGCTGGTTCCCCTGTAAAGATGGTGGCAGCTGCAGATAGAGAACTGGCTGCATCAGCACCCAGCGAGTGCAAGTGAGCGTGCTGAATACAGGGAAAGCTGGCATAACCACTGAGCTCTGTTGCTGGGCTTTTTAACCCTCTCCCTCATCATAAAAATCTCAGGCCCTCCTTTAGAGACTATACAACACACATAACAGTCTTTTTTCCAACCTAAAATTACAAGGCTGAATATGCTTTTGCATTCTAGCCACACTCCATCCCAGATCCTGATACTTCCCATTGCCTTCACCTATGCTCCCTTTAAGAATCATATTGGACCACCTAAAAACGGGCCCACCCTGCAGGCCTTGGGCTGTGAGAAGTGGGTTCTGCTGTAACCAGCCAGTTGCATTCCCAAGGAGCCGTGTGTTATCAGAAATTGCTTTAAAAGTACAAATTGATTCAACTTCATGAGAAACCTTGTTTATCAAATAGTGCAACGAAAATAAAATGGATTCAACAGGAGAAAGGGGCTAGGTGGTATACTGAGTCTGAAAATGTCCATCATGTTTTTCCTGCAGGATTTTGGTTGGTTGGATGGTTGGTGGGTAGTTGGTTGGTTGGTTGATTGGTTGGTTGGTTGATTGGTTGGTTAGTTGGTTGGTTGGTTGGATGGTTGATGGGTAGTTAGTTGGTTGGTTGCTTGGTTGGTTGGTTGGTTTTTTAGGTCTATGTACAGCCATAAACATTATGGATCATGAATAGGTACAGTTTTGGTTCCATCTGCTCAAGAGTGATGACATTTCTGGCCCTATCAGAACAAGTACACTTGGAACAATAGTACTTAGTATTATTACCAACTTCACCAGCACAGCAGCAGCCAATGCCAACTGTCTGGTCTTCAAGCACTGAGATTTAGCCAATTCTTTTGAAAGGAATTCCTGCACACCATCTCTGAAGGAGGAAAGAATGGACAGCACCAGGGTGCAACCTTTGCAGCCCACGGGCTGGGGCTCAGCACAGCAGTACTGCCAAATCTGGCTTGGAGGCTCAGGCAGGATAACGGGTGAGCCCTCTCCCTTCAGATGGCCTGAGCCAGGCCCAGCAGGATCACAAAGCACATTCTCACCACAAGGACAAGCAAACAGAAGTCCCCAGCTGGGTGCCGAGGCCCAAAACACTTAGAAGCAAATCATGTGCATATTTAGGAATCTTGTAAAAGTTAAACAGGATGCAAACTGCTGAGCTTTTATTCTACAGGAGGGGGAGAAACAATATTTTCCTAACAGGTCAAGAGCGTTGCTCAACATTTATTAAGCCAATTCCTGGAAACGCTGAGGTCGCTTACCCGGAACGCCGCTTTCCTCCACGGGCAGGCATGGCCCCCGCCATCCTCACCTGTCCGGTGGCCGCCATGGGGGCAACGGGCAACGTCACAGATCCAGGTATGTCTGAAGCCATTTCTGGAATTCAGCAAAGACAAGAGGTTTTGTCAATGCCAGAAAAGCCCAGTAACAGGCAGGAAAAGTTGTCATGCGGTACCAGAAGCACCACCTGTGCGGAGAGCCCAGGGACCTGCATCCTGCGGGCCGCTCTGCCATCATCAGCTATGCGCCTGAGACAAGTCTTTCCTCTTTCTCTGGAAAAGGGTATCTCTGGCAGTACTCTCATATTTACTGATTGGAACTGTGGTTAAACAGAATTAAAACAGCTTAGCAGATTTCATAAGAGACTCCTGCCTCCTGACCACCTGGAGGCAGGTAAGATGCAGAGGAATCCGGGCAGCATAGCCAAAGCCTGAAGGAAAGAACCAACTCCCGGTAACCCAGATGGGGCACACGCCCTGAGATGCAATGCCCTGCTGCAGTGCCCGCCGCTGCCCCTCCGTTGCCCTGGGTTCGTGTTCAAGCAGAAAGCCTGGTTGCCACGCCTACTCTGGACTCAGAAGCTCTGAATATCTGAGCCCTGCTTGGCCCCTCTGTTCTTGATGAGGACAGTGAGCTCTAGGGTGTTAAAAGCATCATTTCAGGCTACAGCAGGCCAGGCTGAGGCTTCCTGGATCTCCAGAGCTGGACCTTTCCGGAATAAATATTAATTTAAAGAATAAGAAGGTCTGGCACTAAATAAGAGTACCTTTCCTGCACATCATGGCCAAGACATTATTTCTTATAAGCCAGATACTTTTGGAAGCTCGTTAAGGTCATGTTAAGCATCCCTGATTTCAAAGAAACCACACTAAGAAGTCTCTCTTTCCTACTTAACGGAGAGCTCCTAAGCTCAGGCACCCTTTCTCAGACCATTCCATGGCTCGACAAATGTTTCAAGTGGCCTCTGTGATTCTGTTTACTGTGGTTGGGAAGGACTTCCACAGTGTTAGCTTTTCTTAGCTCAACTTTTACCCAGGGGAAGAAGGGAAGCAGCAATCTACAAAAATATATATATAAGATGGGTCAGGATACATAAGGAATCTGGGCCCTTCTTAGTGGAGAGAGATGCCTGGTGATGTCGACAGTGCACGGTTGGTGTAGGTTAGTGCTCTGTTTCCTTTCAGCAGAACTCAGGGAGTCCTGTGACAGTTGACCCACAGTTACGCCCCAAAACACTGTATGTTTAATAAACACATTTGAAGCTCAACTTGAACTATCCCACTCAAAACTCTTGAAGAATTTTACAACACACAATACAATTTCACAATAAACAAAATCTTAATTTAATCACTCGGCTATGTCCACAAAACTTTGGGAATGATTACACTTCTGTTTTGTTTTTTAAACCAAGGTACACATCAAAAAGTCCTCAAGGAAAAAAAAATCCTCCTCTTAAAGTAATTCTCTCCCCTTTAGACAACTGAGTTTGTGACAGCTAGACAGTATTAAAAGCAATAACCCAACAACTTTATCATCTGCCTGCTTTCATAAAATATTTATATTTTTCTGAAATGGAGGCTAAAACACATTGAGTCCATTATGTCCCCAAACTGAAGGGCAGAATCACTGTTAGAGCAAAGACAGACGACAATGAAAGTCACTACTTTCTAAAATAAGTTCCACAGAACAGCAGCCCCTTAAGATTCTCCAAGAAACAGAGTTCTGTGGTTAAATAAGTTAAGAAAAAAGCTGTGCACTTACCCCCTTTCTTGGGGATTTCAACATCCACTAAAAACATATTGAGAAGTCCTACCTATATAAAGAGGTTTGCTTAACTTTGGTTATCCCAGTATATCATAAATATCTCTAATTGTGGAAACTTTAAAAATGTATCACCTGCTCAGCTAATGTTCTAAGCAGCACAAGTTTTGGTATTTTAAAGCCATTACCTCGTTCCTGCCTTCAAGTTGAGGAAATTTCAGGCTGGAAGAGATCTTAGCCATTGTTGGTAATTCTAGAAATGTTGTCATCCCTTCCCTGTTCCAATCACCTGAATTTAATTTGGGTAAAACAAAAATGCTGATAGTTTTGGCAATATAAGTTGAAAAAAGTAAAGCTCCCCAAAACCTTGGCTGGTGGGGCAAAAGATGAGGAATACTGAAAACCAAGTCCTTTCTCTCCTCCAACAGACAAAGGGAGCAAGGCAAAGAGAGATTAGATGACCTGCGTGGGTGCCCACAAGTGACCTTTATTTTTCTTGTCTTATTTCATGTCTAGTTTCTTTTTTTCATGTCCTATTTCATTGGCCAGAACTTTCAGAGCAATATTGAGTAAAAATGACCTACCATGAGGTGAAAGAAAGTCACTACTCTGCAGTCAAATATATCTGGTTTCAAATCACAACTCCAACACTTCCCAGCTATGAGTGACAGGGCTACTCTAGGTCAAAGTGTCAGCTGTGAAATGTTCATAATATGTACCTTGAAGGGGCATTTTAAAAATTAAGGACAAGGTTTGTGATGAGCCTAACATAGTGCTTTGGAAAAAAAAACACACTCAAGCAACAATAATTAAAATGATCATGATTATGCTGACGGTAAGCAATCTTGCTTGAGCCTTGCATTTAACTGGAATGAGCTGCTGGTTTAAGACAGACACCCTTTCTGTTGTCAAGGAATCTGCTCCTATGCCTACTTTAAAAAGTTTATTTAAGGAATGGATGCCTCATTTTATCAAATGCTATGTTTGGTAATTAAATGTTCTGGATACTAAATAAGCCAAATAGAAAATGCAATCGATGAGACTAACATTGACTTTAAAGATAAAATATTTTCTCTAATATTGATTTTTAGGAGCCACCCTTAATAAATTCAAACAAAAGTGAAAAAACAAGTTTCTCTCCTCTGCAATCTATGTCCGTATCTATAATGTGATCAGCTGTCAGCCTTCCCTGGAAAAGTCTGGCACCCGCTTCCCAAATCTGGCATCTTTTCTCTGTGACTCAAGTCCAAGCAAGCAAAGCTCTTGGGATGTCCATCCAAAGAACGTGGCTTAGGAAGGTCCCTGTTCAGGTTGGAGGTGAGAGTCCCAAAGACAAGGCCTGGTATCAACAGAGCAAAGCCGGCTAAACCTTCAGATGAAGAGCAGCCCTGCAAGCCAGTTGATGATTTGCTCCAGGGTTTCTGAATTTCACTCACAAAGAGAACTGAACACTGCACTGTATAGGGAGGAAATCACACTTCGGATACCTCCAGGGTGGCTGTGCAGCCACCACCATACCCTGCAGCTGTGGGTATTCATGAGTAGAGCCTTTCCAGAGGAGAGCTCAGCAGTCTGTGTCAACAGACATTAGAATATCCATGCACATGTACACCCCTGACACACAGCAAACACACTCCCCGCTGTCCTGGACCTAACACAGACATAGCTTCTCCCTCGCTCTGATGGGAGATGAGAGGGAGGGAGGGTGTGTGTGTGTGTGTGTGTGTGTGTGTTATGCACAGAAAAAAGACTAGAAAGCAGATAGAAATACATTAATATGTTAAACTTGGCTATTTCTGTTGTGAGAATTATAGGTGGGTTTTATTTTATCCTAAAAGCCATTCTTGTTTTTTTGAATATTCTAGTTTTTTCCCAATGCATGTGTTAATTTAATGATATGTCAATTGAGTGATCACAAATAGAATAATGCTTTTTAAAGGGTTTCATGTGGAAGACACAGGAGAAAGTATATATAACTGGTGAGAACTAGAAGCAATGAATGAATGAGACAGAGACAGAGGAAGGGGAAGCCCTTTTTAAATAGTAAGTGTTCAATAATGGGACGGATTGGCCTAAGAACAATGATAAAATTTTACCTAAACTAAGATTTATGTTGGGTACTGACTGTGTTCCCGGCACTCCCATCTTCTTTGCACAAGCTTTACATCCACCCTATAAGGTAAATGGAAATTCATCCCATTTTACAGATTAGGAAACTCGGCAGGGACCGGTCAGCCCTGTACCCTGTAACATGGCTAGTGAAGGGCAGAGCAGGCTCTTACGTGTTTGGCCACGCACTGTGGGGTCCCTGTCCCTTGTGGTGCCCAGGCAGAGGCCAGGTGGCTGGGCAGATCCTTCCCCAGGGTGGCAAGAGACATGCTAAGGCCACGATTCTCAATCACAGGCCCAGATGAAAGTTGTATGGCACGTAGGACATGTTCATGCTTTGGGGTCACTCCATCTAGCCATGGGGTCTGTGAGCAAGCTATTGAACCTCATTAAGCTTCAGTCTCCTCCTCTATAAGATCAGGAAAATACTTACATCACACGGTTATTGTGAGTATTAAGGAAAGCCAATTATCTATCACGTCTAGCAGAAGAAATGTTCCTTCTCCTCTGTTACTTTCCCCTAGAACAGAATGTCTTTCCAAGCAGACATTATACATGTATGTACGTGTGATCTTTATACAACCCTTGAGCAAATTACTTAGCCTCTCTGTGTCTTGGTTTTCTATCTGCAAAATGGGGATAGCAACACACCTCCTGGAGTTACGAGGATTAAAGAAGAAAATCATTGTAAAGCACTTAGAATGATGCCTGGCACACCATAAGCACATGTACATGTTCAATAAAAATACACACACACAGATGCTAACACCACTTAGAGTCATTTTGCTATGGTAAGGACTTGAGTCACTTCGATAATGTTGCTTTTCTGGTTCTAACTCACAGGAGTACAAGAGAGGTCAGAGGGGCGGGGCGGGGGGCAGAAGGCCCTCTGGACTTCTCAGCACCCCACTCGTAATAGGTTCCCCCACGTGAGGCTGTGGCCAGAGACAGAAAGAGGAGCTGCAAACCTCGGGAGCCTGAGATGAGGTGCTCCACCTGTTCCGACCTCCAGTGGTGCCTCTACCCAGGGTCCTGTCTCTACACCAGCTGGCAGGCCCACCCAGATCTCAGGAGGGAGTGCAGACTCCGCTCGGGTCTCCCTATGCGGAGCTGAGTCCTGAGCTGGGAGCCTGCACCCAGTCCATGCTGCATCCGCCTCCTCCATCCTGTCTCCCACCCACCTCCTCTCAGGGCTTCAAACACCAACACACACATCACACACACTCACACACACATCATCACATTAACACACATACATACCACTCACACACACCACACACCCCCACACACATCATCACATCAACACACATGCATACCACTCACACACACCACACACCCCCACACACATCACCCACATCAACACATATACACAACACACACACAACACACACACTCCCACCACTCTCATCAACACACATACATGACACCTGCACACACACACACCACTCACACCACTCACATCGACGCACCTACACACACACTACTCACACACATCATTTGCAAACACAACACACATTGCTCACACACCACTCATATACACACACCCCCACACACCACACACAACACAAACCACACATGCACACACCATTCACATCAATAAACACACCATGCATACACCACACACATGCACCACTCACATAAATCTCACCACACAAACCACCCAAACCAACATACACACCACACACACACCACAAACACACTTCGCACTACTCATACACATACCACAGACACCTCTCTCACACCACACACACACACACACACCCCCCACATACACACAAAGCACACACACTGCCCACCCCGGACCTGACAAGGAACAGCCTCCTCCTCGCTGATGGTAGGAGCTTCGCCTGAGTGGGGAAGTGTGCCCCTGCATTTGTCACAGCCCTGGGACCCCACAGCCCTACACACCCTTAGGAAGGAAACCCAGGGATCCTGGACAAGTCATCCATCCCTCTTGCTTCCAGTTCGCCACAGGTAGCCCACGCAGTGCCTGGCAAGGAGCTCATCTGAAACGGGCGTGAAGAACGGGACCCTCACCTCAATTTCCCCATGCAGCTGAGGGTTTGCCACATTTAGAAAAGGCGTCTGGTGCAGCATAGAAACATGAACGCATTCTATAACACACATCAAAATTCAAATCAATCTCAAAAGCCAAGGCCGAATTTTCCATTACACAAGGAAAAGTTTGGAATTGCCGCAAAGTAATCCGCTCCCCTTCATGAAGCAAAACCACCAAAGAGCTGCTTCCCCTTGCCAGTTCCTCGCCTCCCATGCTTCCTTCAACCTTCTTTAGTCAGAGTCATCTGTCACCCCACTAGAGAGCTGCCATCATCACAAGGCCACTCTTGTGAAGGCAAACAGTGGCTCTTCTGCCCCTGACCTTCTATGGGGATGTGGCTCCCTGCTCTGTCTCAAGCATTTTCGCCTGGTTTTCCAGGCCCACATCCTTCACCTCCTGCCTCAGGCCCCTCTTCCTAGGCCTCCTCTGCCTGTTCTTCCTCCTCTTCCAGACCTCAGGGCATCTTGTGCAGACTCCTATCCTATGTGTCCTCCTAGGTGATCTCATCCAGGTGCCTGGCAGCAGCGCTGCCTCCACTGCTGCTTCTCCAATCCAATAGCAAGCCCTGCTGCTACCTCCGAGAGGTCTCTCCATCTTCTGGGCTCTGCTGCTGGCCTGCCTCAGGATGCCCCTGACCTTCCTGCATCCACTCTTGCCCTTCCCACTCATTCCGCACTCGGAAGCCACATCAGACAAGGCCAGCCCTTGCCTCTGTCCTCTAACACATTTTCTTTCCTCTTAGCCCAAACCTGGAGTTCCCTGCCATGATCAGCTTGTTCCTGCGTGGTCAGGCCACTGCCCACCTCTCCAGCCTACCTCTCTGGCTCCAGCCACGCTGCCTTATCAGTTTCTTGAACACACTATGTTCTGTTCTGACCCCAGGACCTTTGCATATGCTATGTCCTCTGGCAAAAAAGCTCTCCTCCCTCTCTTCACCTCATTAATTCCTTACAGTCATTTAGATTTTGCTCAAATATCACTCCTCAAGGAGGCCTGTCTCTGAACAACCCCTCCCCTACCTGGTCCCTGGTGATTCATTCTTACTGTACCTGGACTTCTCCTGGGAATGAATGAAGGTCACAGCAGTCCAGGTGAGAGATGGCAAGGCCTGAATGATGGAGCCGCAAGGAGGGCACGCCAGAGGAAAGAAATGATGTCACTGCCTCAAAATAGTGTGTCGGCGTCAGATCCCAAAAAGGGAAAATTCTAAAAAGCCTTGGTCACCTGATCCTCCTACACTGTATGGGGCAAAAAAATTCTAGAGACAGAAGAAAAATATGATTGGGCCGGTTGCATATTTACAACTACCATGCCACACATGCTCAATACAGGAGGACTTTCACAGCAAAGTAGAGGTACAAGTGCTCATGCATTCCTCGGTTCATTGATTCAGGGGGCCACACATTCAGTAGCAGCCTACTTCTAGCTCTGGCTTCATCACTATTTGCCTCAGTTTCTCCTCAACTAAGACGTGGAGTTCATCAGGACATTATTTCCCTTTGCAGAGGTTGCTGTGACGAAGTGGTCTCTGTTTCAATTATAAGCAGCATTTGCAAAGCGCTTCTTTTGAGCCAGGGGCTGTGCTAGAAGCTGAACGATGGTCAGAGATTAAAGGACCCAATCCTGCCTCTGACAAGTTCAGTCTTGAGTGTGATGGAGGCACAGAGCCCAGTAATTTCACACTGAGAAACGCATGCTGTGAGGGATGCTGGATACCATGTGGTGGGGAAGGCTGGGAAGATCTGAGAAGGCTTCCTGGAGGACACCACCCCTATGCTAACCTGGCAATGGACTGCAAAAAATGCTCTGGGAGGAACGAAGTACGATAGGAAAGATGCCTTTTCCTAAAAGCGTTCCTTTGAGTGCTCCAGAATTTCTGAGCAGATTCATTTAGCCCCCTCTGAGGGGTATGCTTTCTTGTTCATTTCCAGTCCCTGGAGATTTCTGGTCTTTTATCCCAACTGCAACTCCCTACAGATCGAGAGTTATTCCCCAACTCAAATGCAACGCTCTTGTCTAGATCTCTGCTCAGGATCCCTGCTCATAACCGATGGCAAATGCACAAATAGACAGAAATATCTGTATTCGCAGCAGTCTGACTCCAAATGCAAATATCCCCTCAGGAAATTGTTTCCCATTACACACAGAGGGGAAATGACTGTCTGCTCTTAGACAAAGTTGGAATGAGGTTTGGAGCTCATTTAAAAATCAGTACAAGCTAAAGATTTTGTAAGGTTCACCATAACACAGAAAACATATCTGGCTTATAATGCAGCATCTAGCTACAGACTATTCACATTTCAGATGCAGACATACTGTGTAGAATTCCTATAATACAGTGTAGGCAGCGAAAACCTGGGAAAAATGTGGAACTTGAGAGCATTACAGATGAAAGGAACAGGAGGAAATGGAAAAAAAGACATCTTGTTCTCCCCACATTTCATGTGAATCCAAGTAGGAAAAATACCACCGATCTTTTACATTGGGAAAAAATTAATTACATGCAAACTTTCACAACATGACAACATACAATATTTTAATGGCCGTTCAAATAAATGAAAAACCAAAAGGCTCTTTCCATGGGTGGGAGGGGGATGACGGCAGGCAACTAACCAAAGAAAAACGCTCTTCTCAATATTCATCTCTCTTAGAACAATTCTCTTCACAGAAACCACATCAAATATCACAGCCCTACCTTTTCAGAGGGATTAAACAAAGATCTTTCTTCCTTGTGACCAACACCTTCTTAGGAGAATCTGTTATCCGTGTAGAAGAAATGTCAGAAACCTCTGGGAGGAAATGTAGCTGCATTTGTATTCTGCTCAGAAAATGTCATCACAGATCTGTTTACCTTAACTGTGGACCATGATTCAGCCGTGACAACTGTCTTGCATACTGATCAATTTATTTGCAGCAAAATTTCTAGCATTAACTGCTTAGATTCTGAAAAATCGGTTACTTGGATTTCCTGTGCAACCATAATAAATGCACATTTGAAAAATCTAGATTCTTATCCAAACATTTTAGTGAGAGATAATAAAGGATTTTTCTTGAAGTGCAAGCAAGGGAGGGTCCCTCTTACTTCTGGAATGAAGACAGGGCACATGATTCCCAAAGGACCTCCATGAGGTAGCACTTTAATAGCACAATGTACAGAAAAATCATTAGAATGAGAATCAGAGGACTCTGACTGCAGATCCATGCTTGGCTTTAACCAGCTGTAAGATCCTCTGTAAGACATTCTTTTCTGATCGGCAGGCTGGGCCAGGGTCTCTGCAATAGACAAGAGAATGGCCACTGGACCCGGGAAAGCAAGAAGAAGCCAAGTCCTGTCTCCTCTGACTGGTACTTCCAGCCTGGATGCTGAGCCCTGGAAGCCTGCCTGAGCCCCAGATGCCTGCCTGAGCCCCGTCTAGCAGGCAGGCAGGTTTTGGCATTAGGGAATTGAAACCAGTCCCAAGGCAGCCCGGGGAGATGCCCTCCCACCTCAGCTAACAGTGCTGGCTCAGGTAGAGCTCTGGCTCTCCTCTGGAACAGGGGCACTGCACTACAGCACACTATGGTGTCACTCCCCATGTTCCCACTAGTGTCCGAACCCATTAACTCCAGCTTCCTTCTCCACCCTGTGGGCTAAAGTCCTATAATCTCTGTGCTGAAATTTGTAAAATGAGTAAAAATAAAGCAGACCCAGCAAGAAGATGGGTAACCAGTAATTCCAGTGGAAGAAAAGTGGAGAGGCTGCTGTCAAGGTTATGATTCTGGAGCAAGATAACAAGGATGAGTGACCCATTCAACCTGCCTCCACTCTGTGTGAGATGAGCCCACAGGTCTAATTGCAATGAGACATCCACCCATGACTTGTCTCATGCTTGAGTCAAACCTAGAAGCTGCAGACCATCAGAAGAAAGTGTGTGTCATCAATCACACAGAAGCCAGCCCAGAACATCTGGGTTGGAAGGCTTGGTGTCCGCCAGTGGACTGAATGTCCCTAATGAGGTCTTAGAAGGAGTCTCAGCCAAAACCTAGACTCTGGCCTGCCAGGGCCTGAGTCTAGGGAATCAGGAGCCCCGTGCAGTAAGACAGACCCTGCAGGAGAAAGTGCAAGGCATGGGTTGCTGGTGGGAGAGTGTGCAGGAGGGTGCAATGCTCTAATTCTCCACATTCAAAAACACCAGAAAGAACCATGGGATGATGAAGGGTTCACTGAGGAGGATCTGCTGGTGAGACACAACTTGTCAGCCTGGAGAGTCCTTGAGGCAGAAGGAGGGATAAAACTGTCTTCAGATACCTGAGGGACCTTCCTGTATAAAAGGGAAGAGGCCAGTTCTCAATGACTGCAGAGGCCTCTTCACAGTGGCTGAGGATATGAAAGGTAGGGGAAAAAAATGAATGACCAAGATACATGTTGACTGTCCAAAGGCAGTTAGAAGTTGAACAGAAACCAAATGAACTAACAAGTCTGACATAAAGAGAAAAGCTCATAAATTATGGAATACCCCAAGATAAAAATTACTCAGCCTTTAAATATCATGATTTCAAAGATAATGTTATAGGAAAATGCTAAGAGTAAGTTAATGGAGCAGGATACAAAATCACATATGCAAACATATTTATCAGGGATCCATCAAAGTTCAGCTTCAGCTACACTATTTGCCCAAAGCCTATTATTTGGCCATGTCTTCTAAATGAACGCCTTGGCCTTTGAAACGACAAACAGTCGAATACCTATTGCAAGATCATTTCTGGCATCCCTGAACTTGTGCATGATCAATGAGCTTACGATACTCAGGTCACCACCATCTCTACATCTACAGCATAACTACATCAATACTACAAATAAGGCATGCCACATGAACTTATTGTTCAAGTCTGCATATTCACTTTCAAATGTAAATCTGCATTCTAGATGTACTCAGATTAAAAAGCTCCTTGTATATATGATGTATTTTGAACTCTCCCAGTCAGATGGTGTATAAATATAAATATTATTGCAAGAATGAAATGTGCAATAATCTTTGACCATATGGTAAAAGTTATTAATTTTATATGCAAAATTTATGTGCAAATCAATTACCAAGAACCTTAACAAATAGTTACATTTAATAGGAAGTGAGGAAATAATACAAATATTAAGAGACAACACTTTGGGAGGCCGAGGTGGGTGGATCACGAGGTCAGGAGTTCAAGACCAGTCTGGCCAACACAGTGAAACCCTGTCTCTACTAAAAATACAACAAATTAGCCAGGCGTGGTGGCGCATGCCTATAATCCCAGCTACTCGGGAGGCTGAGGCAGGAGAATCGCATGAACCCAGGAGGCGGAGGTTGTAGTGGGCTGAGATTGCACCAATGCACTGCAGCCCAGGTGACAGTGTGAGACTCTGTCTCAAAAAAAAGAAGCAACACGCTTGCTACTTTTACAAAGACTGTCATACTCTTTCTGAGCCAAGATATGTACAGAACCATAAATACTACTATAAAACAGAATAAAAGAGATGATTAGTGTATATTATAAATTATGTCTTTGTGCAATTGTTTGGTATGCTGGCCTTCACAACAATAAACCATCTTTAGGATTTTAAATTTTTCTACCTGTTTCTGTTTAGACCATGCATCTTTCAAGAAAAAGTCTTATTTGGAATCCTTCATATCCTTATAAGGACAAATTAATTGCCAACTTTATCAACCGTGCCACGTCAAAAATTCACAAGGGAAAATACCTCCCATATCACACCATAACATCTGTACTAATCATCACCAATGCAGACATAATTAACAAAATCAATGTACTTCATTCCTCCAACAAACTCAGTTGCAAACAAATGTCTATATTTAGTATCACAAATTGCAGCATGGTAAGCACAGGAGTATCTAGCAGCGGGCAAGGTCCAGATACAACTGTTTCTGACTTAGAGTTTAACTTTACAATGTGAGGAATCCTAATACATAAAAAATAAAAATAACATAAGAACAATACCTATTTTTGTTAGAATGTCATATTTTCATTCAGTGATTCAGCGTCAGCCTCAATCACAGCCAAACATAGATGCTCGGCCATTCAGCATTAAGGAAAACTGAATTAACTCAACGCACCTCTAATATGTCTACATCCAGACAGAGAAAGAGACTCTGTGTGTGTGTGTGTGTGTGTGTGTGTGTGTGTGTGTGTGTGTGTAGGTAAATACATTAAAAAAAGGAACAAAGCTAATAATTGAATGGTAAGACTACATAGGATTTTTACTGCCCACTTATTTTCTATTATCTCTGTGTTTAAAAAACTTAGAATATAATACTCTTATGATCAGGAAGCAATGCAAGTGAAGTAATCGAAGGTAAGTGAAATGCTCGGCTCTGTGGGCAGGCTGCATGGGAACTGGGAACACAGAGCCGAGGGAGGGGAACAGAAGCCGGCAGTTGTGAAATGGTGTAGCCACCTCCAGCTGAGCAAACTTCCCTACAGGGATGGGACGAGGTGATGAAAGGGGGAAAAGGCAGAATTCTAGACTGAAATAGCTACTGAGTTTCAAAGAGGTGGCAGTTCCTGAGCAGGCTCGTAAATCCGCACGGCAACACTGTGAAAGAAGCATCATTATCACCGTGTCCTGGGTGTGATCATATTCAGGGTTTTCTGATTAGTTTAGCAGTAAATGTGCACAGTAAACAATCTGAAATACTCAGGAAAGAGTAAACACTGGGGAGATGAGGCCACAAAAGAGGACAGGAGACAAAAATGGGCTAAGAGAGAGGGAGAGGGTGAGACTCTGGCAAAGAAAATATTAAAAGATGAGTTATTCAAGGTGGGGCAGACACTGCCACCAGCTCTGAAGTCGGGGCAAGAGGTAACAGTGGCCTGACGAGTGTGCAGTTCCTCCTGTGACTCCCTTTGCAACCTTGTGACTTCTTGATGCTGGAAGCAATGAGGAGTGAAGGCCCACTTCTCTCCACAAAGGGTGGACTGAGGTTACTCCACGGGACAGTACAAGGCCCTGAATATACAGAAAGGAAAGATGGAGCCCATCAAGAAGGGAGAAGAAGCACCAGCAAACAGCCAGGGATGAGCTGTGTGAAAAGTGACACAGCAGGTAAATCCAGAGAGCTCTGGGAACCAGAGGTGCCAAACAGCACAAACCAGGAGAGACAATCAGTGGGACGGATGCAGAAGGCTCTGGAGGAGGCAATAAGTTGGTGGATTCTAAACACTGTTTAACCAGGAAGACAAGGTGAGTCAAGCTTGAGTCTTGCCCACTGGGTTCACAGATACCCTGGCCTTCTCAATTATCATGCAAAACCCACACCTTTGAAGGAGTGTGGGACAAATACTAAACCAGATAGCATGCAGAGACGTGAAAACCCCAGGCACAAATGAAGACTGTCCACATAACCAGGGACGTGTGCCCCTTCTCCACGTGTACTGATTGTTGTCCAGACACAATGAGAGCAGCTACCATCCTTCCTGGTGCCAGGGCCCACACAGGTCACGAAGCAAACACAGCCCCCACCAGGATACCAGATGGTTAATCATCTGGAGGATGTGGGTGTCCTGGGAGTATCACTCCTAATTTAGACAGTGGACAGCAATCTGCACTTCCTGTACATTTAACTCAAACCTATGGAGGTGGCACCACGATGGGGACACCTGGATGGATGTGGTGAAGCAACACAATACAGTTACAATCCCTCACTTGCTGTGTGTTTCTGTTTCCCCAGGTAGGAGGAACTCCCCGAGGTCAGGAAGCAGTGTCTATTCATTTGTGGTATGGAATCACCACACCCTTCAGTGATGGCCATGCTTTCCTTGTCGCCTTGTTTGAGATTGAGTGGGCCCCACAGAATGGCATTCCCGGAAGCCTTGGTGACTGCTCAGATCCCAGCTGCTTTACCTGCCAGCATCCTGAAACTCAGCAAGATCAGAGTCCAGACCTCGTAAGATGTTGAGACTTCACCTACTGCTGCCCCACCCAGGCTGATGAAGCATCAATCCAAGATGAAGGGGCCCATCCCTGAGTCTGTAGGTAAAGGTGGTGGGGGAAAGCTGAATAAGGAGGGGAGCTGTACAGAGAGGGGAAAGGATGAAGGAGGGGATGACTTGGGCTGTAGGAAGTGGAGGCTTCCGGTGCAGTTAGCTGAAGACAATGTGCTCACAACTGCACATGTGCATGGCATCGTAGCTGGGACGCACTAGCCATTCAACACATTTTTTTCCTTTTTTTGCCCATATATCCTCAAATTCCTCTTTACCATCAACACATATTTTTGACACGGATGAATAAATGAGTCAATGAATGGATATATTTTGCTCTGAGTGCTGCCCTAAGAGGCACATACAAGGTTCTCAATTATTCAGGTGCAAAATCAGTGCCAAGTGATCCACCACCGTTTCAAAGCTGTCTCTGAAGCCCACACACTTCCCACTTCTAAGCCGGTAATGGCCTTGGACAGCATATCCTTAGTACTGCCTGCTCCTGTGGACAGAGGGAGGGAGGGAACCTGGCCTCTGAGCCAGAGGAATGCGAGGGGGCTGTGGGGCCAGCAGTGTGCATGGGAGGGGGCAGCTGTTTGGACTGGGAGGCAAATGGTTCTATGGGAAGGGGTGGGAAAGGGAGGACCAGGGCCCAGGATGAAAGGAAGCCAGTTCAAAGGCCGAGGCAGCCTCTGCTCTGCAGCAACGGACCTTGCTGCTTCTGAAGCAGGGACTGACCCACTAACGGCTCTTCTCAGGAGGAAGTTACTATGCCCGCAATCCTGGAGGCTCAGGGTTCTTCAAAAGTGAGAAACAAAACTTAAAGGGAAGGGTACTCTGTACTGCCAGCCTCCATCACTCCAAGAGGGAAAGAGAACCTCGGGCAGAGGTGGCACCTATGGAGGCGGCGATGGGGTGTCCTGGCTGAGTAAAGGATGAGGGCAGGCAGAGGGCAGGAGGTGTGTGGCCAGGTGGCCCAATGGCAGTGCTGGTTGTTGGCTGTATCTGCAGACACTAAGGGATTGGGGGGCTCCCTGGAAACTGGGCTTCAGTGAGCGTGGAGAGTAGTACAGGCGACAATGGGCAGGAGGGGAGAGTGACCCCAGATGTCCCAGTGGTTTGCCCGCAGGTAAGGATCCAGGTGCTGCCTCTCAGGAGCAGGAGTTGGAATACATAAAAGGAGAAGGTGGCCTCAAACAGCCCCCCTGTTGTATCCATCTCCCACCCACCCTGCACCCAGGACCTCAGAAAGATTCAGGAAAAACTTCCATGAAAGTACCACTTCTTACCTATCTTAACCCGAGCTCCTGGCTTTATCCTTATTTCAATCTATTATCCTGCTCCTGGACATCCCCTCTCCTTTTCCTTCTCTCTTCCACTCCCTGTTCCCTGCCTCTCCTCTGCTCCCCACTCCCTCTCCCAGTCTACCTGTCCCCTCTTCCTCCACTCACCTGCCGATTTTCTCTTGATCTCTCACTCCATCCCTTGCTCTCTGTCCCCACTCCTTTGACCCCTCTGGGCACCTCTGAGTCCTACTAACGCTCTGCCTCCCCGACAAAAAAGCACAGATGAGCTCACACTCACACCTTCACACAAATACTTTCTTTCCTAGGTCTCTCTTCTCTGGCTTTGTCACTCTGGACTTTGCTCCCGGCTTCAAGTTTCTAGGTGTAGCCACATGCTACTGTTTGACTACGTGAAGATTAATGGCAAACGTGCATAAGAAAATCCATGCAGCAAAGGCAATTCTGTTATTCTCAAGTCCATAGATGCCCAGTGTGACACTGTGAACTGGAGAAAAAGGAGCACTTCCTGTTCAGGAAATCTTGTAAAATCATAAATGTTGGGACTCAGTCAACAATATCCCAAAATGAAGGCCTCAGAAGCATCCTCAGAAGAAAAATTCATTTATCTGATCTTCTCTTGCCCTCCTGTCTCTTAGTGCCATTCTCCCCTGAGGCTAGACACAGACACTAGAATCCCTCTGCCCCAGGGCAGGGCATGGAAGCCAGAAGCCTTTTTCCCCAAAGCCAGACATAAAACTTAAAGATATCACTCTAACTTTCCCTCTGCCTTTCTGTGTGAAAACTAGCCATAAAGAAACTATCTGCCCTACCTTGTTTGACTGCAGGTCATAAGACCCTCATTCCAGAGAGGGTCCTGCCTCACACTCAGAAGGAAGGAATGCACGTTCAGCAAGGCCAGTAAGAATCTAAACAGACAGGCCTTGCTGAGTTTCCCCACTCAGCCTATTGACATTGGATCATGCCCTTTTTGTCTAATCCTGTATCTACACAGCTGTCCATACTTTGATGAACCTAAGCATAAAAATAGGCAGTTTCCCCTGTATCTTTGGGTCATTCTGAAGGTTCTCATGTACATATTAATAAAATTTATACCCATTTTCTCCAATTAACCTGCCTTTTGTGAGTTGATTTTTCAGCAAACCTTCAGAAAATGAAGAGGCTTTCCCTTTGCCCCTCCAATAACAAAATGGTATCTCATTCTTCAAATATAATTATTTCTATAAAATGCCTTTTCTAGGCTGGGTGCAGTGGCTCACGCCTGTAATTCCAGCACTTTGAGAGGCCGAGGCTGGGGGGTGGTGGGTGGATCACTTGAGGCCAGGAGTTCAAGACCAGTCTGGACAACATGGCAAAACCTTGTCTCTACTAAAAATACAAAAAATAGCCGGACGTGGTGGTGTGCATCTGCAGACCCAGCTACTCGAGAGGCTGAGGCAGGAGAATCACTTGAACCTGGGAGGCAGAGGTTGCAGTGAGCCGAGATTGCACCACTGCACTCCAGCCTGGGCAACAGAGCAAGACTAGGTCTCAAAAAATAAAATAAAACAAAATAAAATAAAATAAAGTGCCTTTTCTAAAAAGGAAAAAAAATGTGGGCATACCCGCTGTTTACACAACAAATTGATTAAGGAACTCACATATCCTTCCACAGATCTAAAATCCCCTTTAAGAGGTTTTATGAAACAAAGTAGTTTCCTTGTTGAATATATTCCTTGATGAATATATTCATCCATCATTCACCAAAAAAACATTTTGTGTTAAATTTTAAACTGTGAATTACTCTACAAATATAAAATATATGCAAAACAGTAAAAATGTTTACACACAAGGCATTAAAATCTGTTTTCTTTTCAAAGCAGTTAAGGTGTTATTTTTATGCTATTTGGTACTATAAACCAAATGGGATGCTCGTCGATGTCTTAATTTACGCTTGGGCCTCCAATACTTGAAGATAGGGGAGCATGAGCTTCTGGAGAAGAAAGAGGCTGTGGGATTTCCTAGCACAGGAGGCTGAGCTGTGATGGTGAGACCATACCTTCTGATTACAGAGGAGGACAAGCTCTCTATTCATGGGAACATCGTTGTGTTTCTCAGAGGCCTCAGCCCAAGCGGAAGATCCATCTCCACCTGCACCATCTAAGTCACAGGTTGGCAAACTTTTTCTGGGAAGGATCAGAAAGTAAATATTTCAGGCTTTGAAGGCCATAAGATCTCTGTGGCAACTACTCAACGCTGCACTTATGGTACAAAAGCAACCGTAGACACAGTCTATAAATGAGTGGGTGTGGTTGTGTTTCAATGCATGAGCACTGAGATTTGAATTTCAAATAATTTCCACATGTCATGGAATATTCTTTCGGTGTTTTTTTCCATCCATTTAAAAATGTAAAAATTATTCTCAGCTCATGGGCCATACAAAAACAGGAGGCAGGGCAGATGCGGCCCATTGGCCACAATTTGCCAACTTCTGATCTAAGCATAAGGTCCCAGAAAATTCAAGAAGAGGTGAGAAATCTTCTACCTCTAATTCAGCTGACCTAATGGGCAAGACATGCCCTTCCCCCTGTGCCCCAGAGATGCAGGTGAAGGGCTGGTGCGGGTGCACTAGTTCATCAAAGTCCACACCCTCCAGGGAGCAGCAGTTGAATGGGAAACAGATGCTGCATTCTTACCTATTGACAGTACACCCTTAATCTTTGCAGCCGAGCTTTCAGGAGACAGCAGCATCAATTCTCCGTGGAGAAAAACTTTCACAAGGATCATGGTCAGTTCCATTGGGCCATTTAGGCTGACATACCTGAGCTTGTCCTGGAGGAAAAGGAGGAGCGGCCCTGGGCAGCAACCCCAGAATGGCCGGTTGCTTCACAGAGTTACTTCAGCTGAGAGCTCCTTCAGCTGCTCGGCCCCCTCCTGGGTTCTCCCCACCAGGAGGTCCTGAGAGAGGGCTTCAGCCACCAGGGGGTCTTTGAGGAAGCACTGGAGGAACAAAGCCCACCCTCAGCACCAAAATGGAGAGAGCTGGTAGGCCAGTGTCCCCTAATGAGGATCACATGCGAAGAAGTGGAGAGACCTGCAGAAGCTGCTGGATAAGTGGGGACAACAACCGGTAGCCTGGAAAAACAGCCAGACAGGAGGCAGAGACAGGGGCCTGCCCAGGAGGTCCAAGGGAAGAGCAGACAATCACGAGAGGAAGGTGGGTCTGTCTGTAAGGACCCCTATTCCAGCCGCTTTAGACTATCTCCCGGCCCACTCCCCTACTACGTCCCATCCTGGAATGGCTTCGGGCCTTGAAGGCAGGACAGGCTCAAAGGGAGCCAGGGAGCCCTCTGTGCCCTCTTCAGGACCCTGAAGGAAAGCCTCATTGTTACTGGGAAAGGAGCAAAAGGGATTTCAGAGGGAAGTGGTTGGCAGGAGCAAGGTCAGGAAAGGACCTGTGCTGTGGAATGGGAGGGGGTGGATCTGGTCTGGCCACAACCTGGGCGTGGCAAGAACAATGATTACAAATGCTCTATATCCCACTGCCACGGTCCCAGTGATACCCCTGCACAGAAGAGCACCAGGCCCTCGAGAAGAACATGCAGAGAGGACAGAGGGGGCGTGCTGTTCACAAGGCCCAAGGCTGCGGCCTCCCCAAGAAAATGTAAGGTTTAGGATTCTGGTTTTGTTGTTGTCTTTATTTTGAGGGAATGGGGTGGTGGTGGCAGGTGGCTTCAGGGGTACATGTAAGTACCTGAGTGGTGTCCAATGCTTTGTGGGGGATCGTGACGTTGGATTCCAGGAAGGATATAAATTAAGATGGGCAGACTGACAGCTGGTGGGAAAAAACCCTGGGACAGAATCTGGGGAAGGAGAGTGCATGATTCATCACCGTGTACATGCACCATCCAGAACAGGGCCCAGCACACAGCAGGTGCAGGGCAAGATCATAGGTTAGTCCATTAAGGGAAGATCAGTGCTAGATTTGCATATCTGTGCCCACTGCTGCCCTGGACAGGCTGCCCAACTGCTGTCAAGGTTCTGTGTATTGTGGGAGAGAGGATAGGAGATTGCGTTCCTTCATTCCCACATTTCCCAGTTCTGATTACTTCTCTGTCACTAAGGCAAAAAAGACCACTAGAGCAAAGAAAAACCCTGAGGTCACAACCAACACCCGTGAAGAATCAGGCGGATTCCAGCCCTTCAGAAACAGGAGAGTGAGAGTGCGAAGAAGCCAGCACAGAGGGACTGGGACTATTTGCAGCTCCCATTGAGACTGTACAGTCAGCATCTACAGTAGCTTTGGGCTCTGTTCCTTTAGGATGGTTCCTCCTAGCCCTGGGCTATCCCAATAGGGAACATATCCAAGGAGCTTCCAGGATAGGAGGAACTTTGACCTAGGAGCTTTGTTATGGCTTTGATCATCTGGTTTGATCTTATAAATGACACATAGATGATCTTCCTGTTTTCCCATGAGGTGAACCTAACTCTGGAGTCTGGAGGAAAAGTGGCCAGCCAGGTGTGGAGAACAGGTGAGAGTGGAGGCTGCTTGGACCTGGGAAGTGGGGAGACCACAGAGATCTCCAACTCAGGATCTCAGACACACAGCCACGTGGCCTGTTGCATCCGGCACAGAGCATGACCCAGGAAAACACAAGTTACAGCTGTGGTATCAAGTCAGAGGACCTAGGAAGCTCTGGGTGGCACCAGGAAGTGGGTGCTCATCCTCGGGAGAAGACCTAGAGTGACCTAGGGAAGCCTTCTGAGAGAACAGACAGATCCTGGTAACCGCTGGTGGGGCCTCAAGGACAGGCACTTTCGTCCCCAGGCTGCCTGCTGTTATTTCTGGATGACAGTGATGTCCCGGGGATGTGACTACCAAAGGAGAGAAGAATGGGGAGAAGAAAGAGGTACCTGGCGGGGGTGCCAGGGTCTCTGCCACTTCCCAGGATGGAAGGGCAGTCATGACATCTGGTGGTACAGAGCCTAGTTGGGCAGGGGCTCTGTCAGTGGGTGGGCTTTTTTCTCAAACTAACCAATTCTCTACCTCTCCGGACACCAACTGCATCTCCTACAACTTGATTCAATTATGACACTAAATACCTGGAGTTGGCATGGATCCCCACGGTTACGGGCTCAATCCCACATGACTGCCCCACTTCAGATGCCAATCACATGTCCAGGCCTCCGACACTTCTCATTAACCCAATATAAATTAGGAGTTCCCACAACTCCCCTTCTCAGGTTCTATAATTTGCTATATCGCTCCCAGAACCACTTACTATTACCAGTGTAAGATAAAAAATACAGTGCAGGAACAGCCAAATGAAGACATGCACAGGGTAGGCGACTGCGGGGTGGGGTGGGTGGAGCCTCCACGCCCTCTCCAGGCGCCCCACCTTCCCAGCGCCTCCATGTGTTCACCAACCGGGAGGTTCCCTAAATCCCAACATTTAGGGGTTTTTATGTAGGTTCCACTATGACGGCATGAGAGATTAAATCATTGGCCACTAGCTTGATCACTAGCTCCTTTCCCCTTCTCAGAGGTCAGGGGGTGGGGCTGAAAGCTTCAACCCTCTAATCCTGCACAGAGCACGGCCCAGCCCCTTCTTGAAGCTGTCCAGGGGCCCCAGCCACAAGTCATCTCATTAATACACAAAAGACACTCTTATCACTCCAGAGATTCGAAGGGTTTTAGGAGCTGTTTATTAGGAAACAGGTGAAGACCAAATATATATTTCTTATTATCACAGTCGGGAACTTCAACTAAGCAGTATGAGGCCATATCATTCCTTTGTTCAGAAAAGCTGCATCAGTCGAGCTATTTTCTTCTGCCTTTTATTTTAAAGGGAGGCTTGGAATACAGAAAGGGTATTCTAATAAGAATCTCCCGGTGACATATATTGTATCAGATAGATCCTATATCTTTTGCAATCCACTTCCTCGCAGGAAGCATGTGTCGAATGAACGTTGAGGAGTCAGTTCATTACACATCGCAAAATTCTCTTTGTCTATTTCTAGATCCAGAGACCAGACGTGGATATGAACAGAAGACAGAATAAAAGTTGGGAGTTGTATATTAAAGGAGTAATGTTTGCTTTTAACCAACAGTGGTTCTCTGTTTCCTTCAGAATCCTCCTCATCTCCCCTCCAGAAGAGGACAGAATTCACTCCTTTTAAATTGAAAAAGTCTGCTCCAAAAACTCCTGTGCCAGGGACTTGGAAGGCCGGCTTAAAGTCTCAGTTCTAACCAGTTCCTCCTCCCTTGTGATCTTGGCCCTCCTTCGGACGCAGTTTCTACATTTATCAGCTGAGCACATTTCAGTGGACAGTGGTTTCAAGCAAATGAGATAATTCCTGCACAATTACTGTGTAAGGTTTGACACAATCCTGTGGATAAGAACGCAGGCAGAAGAGCTGAGACCACATCCAGGTTCCTCACTTGCTAGTCCATGGAACTGGGGAACAGTCTGATTCCTCTCCATCTGTAAATCATGCACACATATATCCATGCCTCATGAGATCATGTCCAACATGTCTTTGTAAGGTTAAAATTGCAGTGGACACATGAATATTGATTACACTGTTCAATAATTTCCCTAGAGCCCTTTGGGTCTGTGAATCGACATCGTGAAGGTGAATGATTACACAGTTCTGCCTCTTTCAGGACTGGAAGAAGCCATCTAAATCTTGGCCCTCTGGCCCACACGGAGTCTTCCACTCAGTCATTCAGCAAGTACCATTTTTATTGTGCAAAGAGCAGTGGTGTTCAAGGCAATGCATTAAGCCCACAGATACCTGCAACAGACAAATAGAGATCTCCCCTTATCAGGCCGAGCTGATGAGCAGGTGATCCTGACAGCGAACGCTGGAGAAGACAGTGGGAGAGAGAGACCCTTCAGAGCTGGAGTCAGGCCAAAGTTAACGAGGCCAGATGTAGATGGTATTCCCTCTGATGACAGGTCAGGGACAAGGAAGAATTGTCACAGAGGCAGATTTTGAAGAGTGGCAGATAATTATCCAAGAGCCGGGACTGTCTAAATGCAGAAAGCATTGTTTTGTAAACTAAACAGTTGTATGTCCCTAGAAATACATCAAGCAAGGCCTGGGTAAGCAGCAGGGTATGGCTTTATCATACGGATTCCCGCTATGACTACAGGGTTAAAATAAATGACCCACACCTTTCAAGAGTGTGTGATTCTATCAACTTCAGCGACTTCTTGGCATATGTGTACCTAGAGATTTCACAGTTAACCTCACACCCTGTATTCTAAAACTGAACTTAATTTTTTTCTTCCCAAACCATTTAGCAACCTCACGTCCATGTTCTCCTTCAGCAGAACCTCCCTTCTTTTCAGTTTTGAGGTTCAAAACTCCCATTTTCCTTTCACTAAGGTTTTCTGGACACCTCTCTTGTATATTAGGTACCATACCAAGAATGGCCCTCATCCTCAAAACGGAGTAGGACAGTCCAATACAGGATTCATTTAAGCTGTGAATGAAGAAAAAATCTTAAAATGCATCTCAACAGAGAGACAGATGGGAGACACAAAGCTCTTGTGCATAAGTCTCAGCAGAACAAACCCCACTCGCAGAGCCCCAGCCTCAGTGGTCAGGTCCTCCCGCTGACGCCCTTCTTGATGTCTGTCTTTTCTTACCCTTTTTGCCCGAATTTATGACCTTATTGCCCCAAACATAGGTCACTACAATATCATCCAACAGAAAGAATTTTGTGCTGGTAGTAGGGACTGAATCGTGTCCACCCAAAATTCATATGTTGAAGTCCTAACCCACAATGTGACAATATTTGGAAATGAGGCCTTTGGGAGGTAATAAGGTTTATATGAGGTCATGAATGAGGGTGGAGCTTCCATGATAGGATGAAAAGAAGATATACCAGACAGCTCGCTTCCCCGCTCCCTCTGCCACGTAAGGACATAGGAAGAAGGTGGCTGTCTGCAAGCCAGGAAGAGAGCCCTAACCAGGAATCGAATCAGCTGGCCCCTTGATATTGAACTTCCCAGCCTCTGAACAGTGAGAAGATAAATCTTTGTTGTTTAAACCACCCAGTCTATAGTATTTTGTTAGGGCAGCCTGAGCTGACTAACACAACTGGTCCACAGCACCTAACCAGAAGGATATTTTTAATTCATGAAATGGGTTCCTCTAAACAAGATAATTTAACCAGGTCAACAGCAGTGAAATCCCTTTCCTCTTCATGGAATCCAAGAGAGGAACAACCCAGTAACAAACAATCATGGCCTTGCATGAACCAAGCCCCTCCTTCCCTTAGCCCTACCGGCTCCCATGCAGTAGCCTTGGGACACAGGGGCAATTGAGAGACTTTGTTCTGCTATGGATTCCGGTGGCAGCCTGGGGCCGCTGTGATGACTGCTATATCTATCCTATTAAGTTGATACCCTAAAACTCAGCTCTACTCCCCCAGCTGTGCTCAAAACAAGAAATACAGGGACCAACAGGACCATGGTATGGTTGAGAAGCTACCAGCAAACCACATTTATCTCAACAAGCAGCAGAGATCTCAAGAATCTTCTACTTTGGTCACAGAAGGAGCTAGGCAACCAATCACATTTCTATCTTTTCTCTTGTATCCATGCATCCAATAAATGGTATTCTCCTCTTTTTTAAATGTCCAGTTCTAAAGAGTACTTAATTCAATTGAGCATTTTGCTGCTTCACTGAAATAGCAATCTTCATTGAAGAGAGTGAAAAAGAAATGTATCCTATAGAGTTTCTTTTCTTTTCTTTTTGAGACAGTCTTCCTCTGTTGCCCACGCTGGAGTGCAGTGACGAGACCATAGCTCATTGCAGCCTTGAACTCCTGAGCTCAAGCAATCCTTCCGCCTCAGCCCCCTCACTCTGCACAGTAGTTGGGACCACAGGTGTGAACCACCATGCCTAGCTAATTTTTTAAAGATTTTATCACAGACAAGGTCTCACTACGTTGCCCAGGCTGGTCTCGAGCACCTGGGCTTAAGTGATCCTCCTGCCTTGGCCTCCCAAAGTGTTGGGATTACAGGCATGAGCTACTATGCCTGGCCCCCTTCCTATAGATTTTCAAAAAAAAAAAACTCCAAAACAGGTGGAGGGTGAGGAGAGGGAAATTAGAAAATGGGTCAATAGGTGCAGCAAACCACCATGGCACACACATACGTATGTAACAAACCTGCACGTTCTGCACATGTATCCCATTTTTTTGGAAAAAATAAAAACAAAACAAAACAAACGAACAAAAAAGATTGTAATATTTACACATTCAGATATTTCTATCTTTAACCTCTGGGTTGAACATTCAGTCTGCTAAAGTTTCTCCCAATATTTTTATTGATTTAGGTTTATATTTAAATTTTTAAGCAAATTGGAATTTTAGTATATTTCTTTTGTCTCAGAAGGATAGCCACTAGTTTCATTATTATTTTTAAATAAATTATCCTTTCTTCACTCAAAAAAAAAAAACCCAAAACAAAAAATGACCTCCATTTTGGAGCCATACTTGCAGAAACAGTAAGTCTTCTGTATATTTCAGAAGTCAAAGATTGCACAACACTCTAGGATCCTCCAAAGGGTATTCTTGTTGTGAGCTATTCAGAGATATGTTTGAGTCTCTGCTCATCTTTCCTGACAGAAACAAGGCTACTGTGAGCAGCTCTTCGATAAAACAAAAACCAATGTGCCAAGACTTGGCCACAGGTGGGCAGATATGGCCTATTATCCCAAGTTTGCACAAGCATGTTCATGATATAGTTTTATTTTAATAATTCGTTTGTTGACTATCTCATGTGTTCCTTCAACTTCAACCCCTTTTGCTACAAAAAAAAGGATTTATTTTGCACAAGGAACTAGATAAAATTCATGTCAGATTCTTAGAAGCAGCCATAGATATAGGCAGCCCCACTTTACTGTCTTCAAAACAAAGATTCTGGGTTTCAATTCCTGCCGGAAGCCTGAACTGGTAAGACAAATTAGAAATCCATTCTCTGTTTACCTTTTTTTTTTTTTTTGAGGGCTGTTTTGGAAGAAAACAGTATAAACTGTTTTGTCAACAAACCAAAGAAAAATTATGACTCAGACCACTGAAAGGGAAAGGTTCCAGGCAACAATGAAGCAGTAAGAATACAACCACTTTTACTTTCACCCACAGGTACATTTTTTATTTGATGATTACAGACAAAAGAATGCCATAATAAAACCAAGTGGGACATGGGCAATACCTCTCCCACGGCTGGACTGTGAGGCACTCAGAGAGAGGCAATATCTGACTGGAAGAGCAGCCCATGGAGAGAGGGACCTGACTTTGCCACTTTATCATCCTGCCAAAGTGGGCCAGCCTCCGAACATCTTGGATGAGGGCATCTTCCCAATAAAAATGGGAATGAAATGTCACAAAATAAAACCTCATGGGAATGGTGTGCAAACCAGATGAAGTCTCCGAAACCTGTGACACAAAAGTACTTGCCAACGAGGCATAGACATCTGTTGTACTGCCTGTCCTGTCCCCGTCTTCCTTCTGGGGACAACCCAGAGAACACCGCCTGAGGAATGTTCCCTCTCTCACCCACAGTCCTTGTGGCCCAGGTAAGTCTGACCCCATGAGGGTTCCTGGGGTGTATACACGCCCAGATCTGGTCAGTCATAGCATGGTGTTCCCTGGCAACAGGGCCTGGTTCAGGAAAATCATGCAGGGCTATTCTACCTAAGACCCCTGCTGGAGTTTCCATTCGTAAGATACAATTGGGCCACCACTTGGGTAGAACCTGCCTGAGAAAAAAACCAACACAAGGTGGGGAAAGCTAAGGGACCACGAGGAAGAGAAAAAGTGCCTTAAGTAATTGCTAGTACTCTTGGATCTTTACTTGAAGCCAAACATTCGCCTGGATATCCTCGTTTTACAAAAAATACCTTTATGGATTATGTAAGAGTTAGTTTGAACTGGGCTGTCTGTCTTTGGAGCTGAAAGAATCTTGACCAATATAGTATGACTCTCTCTCTCTGTCTGTCTCTTTCTCCCTCTCTTTCACACACATACACAAAATATCATCAAAAGCTTCACTGACCACACTACAAATTCTAGCATATTTGCAGAAAGATCTCACTACTAATAATGGATGGGAATTAGCAATCTCACTTACTAATATGGATCTTAGCAAATCAAATTCAGCATATCTTTTAACAATATTAAAAGAACCATGCAGTGTTACCATGTGCCTTTTATTCCAGGAAGATACATATAGCTCAACCTTGGGAAATCTATCAATAGTTCAAATAAGTATATATATATATATATATATATATATACACATGCTTATCTCAGTAGACACTGAAAAAATACATTAGACGTAACTGATTATGTGACTCATAATCACATAGTGAGCATTCCCAGTGTAAGCAATGTGTTCCTAGGGTTAGGAATTCCTGTGTGTTTCCACACTAACTCCTCAATGCTGCCACTGCTCAGATCTGTTGAGCATCAGTCCTCAACTCTTTGTGGAAATGATCCTCAGGTCTAGGATGATGGTGACGATGACCTGATGATAGTAACAGCTCATGTTTACTGGGCACAGACGCTATTAAGTGCTGCACGAAACACATTTCATGTGTCCTCTCATGCACACACAACTGCTTTATGAGGTAGGAATCATTATTATTATTATTCTCATTTTACAAGACATCAAAGCAAAGAGGCTAAGAACCTGCCTGAAGTCACACAGCTAAGTGACAGAGCTGAAATATGCAAACCAACATACATTTGATTTAAAAGCAAATGCTTTTAATTACATAATATAAAGTATGATATGTAAGTTAGGAACACATTTTCTTTTTAATATTTTGATTCTATTATAAATTACAAGACCAAAATGGCTAAGAAATACACTTACACAAAAAGTGATAATCACAGTTAACTTTTTGATATATGTAAATCCAGACTCTTCTCCTTACATATATAAATACAAGTAAGTGTAGAAATATTTAATATGAAAAATATCATATGTTGGTGGTTGTACACTCTATATGCCTTAATTATTACTCTAGAAATATTATTATACTTAATTAGTAAAAGTTTAGTAGTTCTAAACTACACAGCTTTACCTCTGATCACCTCACAAAGTACATGTTGTTATTATTGATAGCCAAAGCATGTTTATCTTTATTCTTGTGCTCATTATTTCCTTTGCTCACTGCATCTGAGAACTTCCATTTGAGGTCACTTACCATCTTCCAGAAGTACACCTTCAGAAGTTCCTTTAGTGAGGTCTCAAATCCTCTCAATTTTTTATCTAAAAATGTTTTATCTCCTCATTATTAAAAGATAAATTGTCTAAGTATAGAATTCTAGGTTTATAATTATTTTCAACTAGCATATTAAAATACTGTATTGTCATCTAGGGTTCATGATCGCTGTTTAGAAGTCATTCATCAATCTAATTGCTGCTCCTGTATAGGTGATACGTCTGCTGTTTGTTACTGCTTCTAAGTTTTTCTCTTTGTTATTTTCTATTTTCCCTACATTTAGTTTAGGTTTGAATATCTTTTTATTTATCTCGCTTGGAATTTGTTGTTGCTCCTGAATCTGAGGCTGAATGACTTTCATCAGTTCTGAAAAAGTATCAGCTTCTTCTCTTTGAATCTTAATACACCTAACTTCCCTGTTCTCCCTACCGTCTCTACCTGAAACTCTAACTTACGTAAGAAGGAGGAGGTCTCACCTCTCTGTCTCCCAGCCACTCTTTTATATTTTTGAACTCTGATTCTGTGCTGAATTCTCTATAATTTCTTTCATTCTACTTTCTAAGTCATTAATTCTCTATTCATCTGTGTTGAATAGCTATTTAATTCATCCATGCTTTACTAATTCTGTTTATTTTTCAATGCTGTAATTTCCTGACAGCCCACTTGGACTAAAGGACTGCCAGCCAGCTGACTGCCTTCAACTGGGCCCTGAAGACTAGCAATGAGTATCTCACTAGGAACCACAATTAAAAGAAGATCAGAGATTAGCTTCTAATTTTCCTGAGCTGCATAAGGCCCAAGGTGTCATAAATGACCCTAGGAAAAAAGTGCACCTTCCTCAAAACAAATAATGAGACTGGATGTTCAAACAGCCAAACTGGAAGAAATAAGCTGGGTTTAATTTGATGGAGAAAATACAGCAATAAGATGGGGTTTGCACTCAGCTACCATCAGACAATTCGTATCACCTATACAATGCCATTTGGTGCATTGTTTCAAACTCGTGAACTATAGGTTAAAAATTACTTTCTTTGTACCATTAAGTATTTTTTGACATTTATTTTTATTGATTTTAATATTGTGATGACAGCTTTCCTTCCTTCCTTCCTTCCTTCTTTCTTTCCCTCCCTTCCTCCCCTTTCTCCCTCCCTCCCTCTCTTCCTTCCTTCCTTCCTTTTCTTTTCTATTTCAATAGCTTTAGGGGTACAACTGGTTTTTGGATACATGGAAGAATTGCACAGTGAAGGCTGAAATTTCAGTGCACTTGTTTCCCAAGTAGTGTGGATTGCACTCAATATATAGTTTTTTAGCCCTCACTCCCTCCACCCTTATGAGTTTCCAACGTCCATTATACTATCCTGTATGCCCCTTCATATCCATAGCTTAGCTCTCGCTTCTAAGTGAGAACATATGGTATTTGGTTTTCCATTCCTGAGTTGCTTCACTTAGAATAATGGCCTCCAGCTCCATCCAAGTGGCTTCAAGAGACATTATTTTGTTCTTCTGCATGGCTGAATAGTATTCCATGGTGTATATATACCACATTTTCTTTATCCACTCATCGGTTGATGGATACTTAGGTTGGTTCCCTATCTTTGCAATAAATATATATTCACATATAATTCTTTTTATATGTCCATAATATATATTCATATATTCATTACATATATTCATATGGATGCTCTCTACTTCTGATGTGGTTACATTTCAATAAATCCATCATAAATTGAAAATATCGTAAGTCAAAAATGCATTTAATACACCTAACCTACCAAACGTCCTAACTTAGCCTAGACTACCTTAAACATGCTCAGAACACTTTCAGTATATATCCAATAAATTACATGAGACACTCAACTCTTTATCATTAAGTAGGCTTTGTGTCAGATGATCTGGCTTAGCATCTTGGGAGAGTACTGTACCGAATATCAATAGTCCAGGAAAAGATCAAAATCCAGAATTTGAAGTACAGTTTCTGCTGAATGCATATCACTTTATAACCATCATAAAGTCAAAAATCTTAAGTGGAACCACTGTAAGCCAGGGACCATCTGTATAGTCAATACATATATTCGTATGTTCATAGGGTCTTTTTTTTAAACTAAAAAGAGGGGCTGATAGAAAAAGAGTTAAAAGACAGATCCAGAATGTGGGTTCTGGTGTGAGATGATAAAATGTGGAGACAGGCTCAGAGAAATACGTGGATGGCTGGTTGCGTGGGGAGGTGGGGTTGCTGTGGCCATCAGCAGCCTATCCTCCCATTGCCCCAGGCTCCCCAACTCAGATGGAGCGCACCACCATTTCCTCCAAGGCTCTTCATGCTCCACCCCTTATCCTAAGGCCCTCTGGTGAAAGCCTTACACTGTGTTCCAAAGCAAATTATGCCCTGCTGTTTAAGGCTGACCTGTTGCCAGGCACAGGAAGACCATTTGTGTTTATCTTCCAAATACCATGGAAATTCCCTGAGAACCGGCACAGAGTCTGTTCAGCTTTTTCTCCCGGGACTTTCCAGGACGCTGCCACATGAGAGGTGCTTTCATGCCAACCATTCATGTTATAGATAAGAAAATCGAAAGCCCAAAGAGAAAAGGTAGGGGTGTCCCAGGGCACCATGCCATGTCAACGCCAGGACTGGGCCACTGATTCCTCTTCCTACCCTCTCACGCTGCTGGATGCCTAGTTAACACCTCTGGTTCATTTCTCTTCAGCACAGTCCACTCATTAATTATCTTCCCTTCTCTCTCCAGATCACTCAGGGAAAGCCAGCGTGACAGTGGAAAGAAGGTACACTTGGGATCAGGCAAACCCGTGTGTTAAGATCAGCGTTTCAAGGCTCAGTTCGACCCCCTTTATTTCCTCACCTGTGAAATGGGGCGATTGAGCCCAGCCATCCTGAACCAGGTGAGTTAGCTGGCATTGGATAGTACTGGCTTAGTGCAGACCCTGCCTCAGTGGAACTGAAGGGTATCTGGGCCAGCAGTATCAGCATCACTGGGACTTGTTAGAAATGCAAATCTCACCCCAGCCCACTCCCACCCCTGAACTGCTGACTCCAAAACTGAGATGGGGCAGCACTTTGTGTTTTTACAAGCTCTCCTGGTGATCCCTGGGTCAAGTTTGAAAATCACTGAGGTACTTATTTGACCACGCCATCTAGTGGCAGACAGACCTAACAGATCCTGCGTTCCAGAAAATGGTTTGTTTCAACCTGACAAAAACAAGAAATGGGGAAAGGATTCCCTATTTAATAAATGGTGCTGGGAAAACTGGCTAGCCATCTGTAGAAAGCTAAAACTGGATCCCTTCCTTACACCTTATACAAAAATTAATTCAAGATGGGTTAAAGACTTAAATGTTAGACCTAAAACCATTAAAATCCTACAAGAAAACCTAGGCAATACCATTCAGGACATAGGCGTGGGCAAGGACTTCATGTCTAAAACACCAAAAGCAATGGCAACAAAAGCCAAAATTGACAAATGGGATCTAATTCAACTAAAGAGCTTCTGCACAGCAAAAGAAACTACCATCAGAGTGAACAGGCAACCTACAGAATGGGAGAAAATTTTTGCAACCTACTCATCTGACAAAGGGCTAATATCCAGAATCTACAATGAACTCAAACAAATTTACAAGAAAAAAACAAATAACCCCATCAAAAAGTGGGCAAAGGACATGAACAGACACTTCTCAAAAGAAGACATTTATGCAGCCAAAAAAAAAACACATGAAAAAATGCTCATCATCACTGGCCATCAGAGAAATGCAAATCAAAACCACAATGAGATACCATCTCACACCAGTTAGAACGGCCATCATTAAAAAGTCAGGAAACAACAGGTGCTGGAGAGGATGTGGAGAAATAAGAACACTTTTACACTGTTGGTGGGACTGTAAACTAGTTCAACCATTGTGGAAGTCAGTGTGGTGATTCCTCAGGGATCTAGAACTAGAAATACCATTTGACCCAGCCATCCCATTACTGGGTATATACCCAAAGGATTATAAATCATGCTGCTATAAAGACACATGCACACGTATGTTTATTGCGGCACTATTCACAATAGCAAAGACGTGGAACCAACCCAAATGTCCAACAACGATAGACTGGATTAAGAAAATGTGGCACATATACACCATGGAATACTATGCAGCCATAAAAAAGGATGAGTTCATGTCCTTTGTAGGGACATGGATGAAACTGGAAAACATCATTCTCAGTAAACTATCGCAAGGACAAAAAACCAAACACCACATGTTCTCACTCATAGATGGGAATTGAACAATGAGAACTCATGGACACAGGAAGGGGAACACTACACTCCGGGGACTGTTGTGGGGTGGGGGGAGGGGGGAGGGACAGCATTAGGAGATATACCTAATGCTAAATGACGAGTTAATGGGTGCAGCAAAACAACATGGCACATGGATACATATGTAACAAACCTGCACATTGTGCACATGTACCCTAAAACCTGAAGTATAATAATAAAAAAAAAAAAAAGAAAGAAAATGGTTTGTTTCCAGTGCTGGAACATTCAGCTTGGAGGACTCGGGAAGACGCTGCCCTCAAGAAGCCTCTAAATGCATGAAGGCACAGACTCTGTCATTCTTTCCACCCAGTGTATTCCCAGCATCTAAGCACTGTGATGAATGAAGGGCAGATATTTAATAAATGTTTATTGAATGAATGAATGAGGACAAATGAATGAACTTGAAAAAAGAGGCACATGTCCAAACTCCTAGTCTGTCCATAAAGTGTTGTACAAAACTTGACTGTCTTGGGACTCAGCCTGAGGCCCAGCAGGGCCAGGTAAGGAGGTACAAGGAGCCAGCCAGCTACAGAGGTAAGTTTCAGATGTGCAGGGAGACCAGACACAGCATCCATCCCACAGCACAGCAGCCTAGCCCCAGACCCAACAGAGGATCCATAGAGACTGGTCAGATCCCATTTGGTCTGTCCAGAGCATGGGAGGGGCCAAGAGGAAGAACAGTCCTTGGACAGTGGGACCCTTACCCCACTCTGTCAGTGAGGACAGGGAAGAAGGAGTGGGTGATGAGGGCATTGCTGGTCTGCATTCAGCTGCAGAAGTCAGGACAGAAGAATGGTCCAGCAAATGGAGAGGGGTGGTGAGAAGACTGTCACAGCACAACAGGGACAGGAGGAAGCATCCGGATCCAGGAGGTTCAGGGAAGGGACAAATCCAAGGTCGCCACTGTCCTTCCTCCCAGGGCAGTGCAAGGTAGGGACAGCAGAGGCAGGGCCTAGAGGCTCTTCCCGCAGTGGAACTGGGAATGCCCAGATCAGGGACAGCTTATGATCCTGCACACACCCAGCAGCCTCAGAGTGCCAGGGAAGATGGGGCTTGCTGTTTCATGAGAGACTCCCTCTCTTCAACAAGCACATCTGGTTTTTCCTCCCCAACTTTTCACTGCTGGGCTGGAAAGACGCCTTTCAATCCCAAACCCTGTGCCATGTTCCACACTACTAGGGTGGCACTGAGAGAAACAAGTAGTGCTTACAGAGCACCTACTGTGTGCCAGGTACCATCCCAAACATTGGTAAATATAACCATGCCACAATCAAACGAGGTGAGTGCCATGATCACCCCCCATTTTACATATAAGGCAACAGTAGGAACAAGAGAGCAACCAGCCACCCACACACTATGGTCCCCTGGTCCACCAGGCCATGCAATGCCTTGTCCACCTCTGAATCCCAAACACACAGAACAGCCCTAGTGCCTGGCCAGTACCCAACGGAGGAGCCACCTCATTTCACAGCTGGGAAAATGGATGCATTCGATGTCTATACTGTCTCCTAGTGGATTGTGTTAACTACTGGGTAGACCAAACATTTCCACCTCATCCTGTTTCTTTGGGTCTTTAAAAAAAGGGAGGGGGTTGGGGAGAAGGAGGAAAAGAAGGAAGCAAAAAAGGAGCAGGAGAGGGTGAGGAGGGAAGGAGAAGAAAGAGAGAGAAAGAGGCAGAAAGGGAGGGGAGAAGAAGAAAAGAAAAAGGAGAAGGAAGAGAAGGAGGAGGGAGGAGAAGAAGCAGAGGGGGGATGGGAAGGAGAGGGAGAATTCTCAGACTGGAAAATTCGGCAAGTTTCTGCAGACAAATTATAATCTCCCAAATCTGGTTTTTAAGTCACTAAGTCAGGCAACAAAAGGTGATCTCTTTTTATGAAGCCACAGTAAAACGCAAATTTGTTTTCAAGTGAAACTTAAAAGAAATAATAAATTAATTTCCTAAAATGAATGCAAATACACATCTAAACCTGGATATGCACCAGCAACCAAGAACGGGACAAATCATATACTAATTACTGTGTGAATGAAGATCCAATTGTTAATTGCAGTGTGTTTCAAGCATTCCATGTGAGCAACTTACCTGAAAAGCTTTTCAATTTGTATGTCAGGAAAGTTGGTAATTAAACACTTCATCTCCCTATTGACTTTATTAGAGATATGGTAATCTTTGCATAGTTTGCTTATAATTATTTTATTTGTCAAATGAAATTGATACTTAGTTTAGGAAAGTGTTAATGTTACAATTTAAAAAAAAACAAAAAACAAAAAACCCTGGGACCTGTACTCAACAAGAAGCATGTAAAGCTGCCTATACTCGCAAATGGTGTATAAGACCCAAAGATGAGGTCTGCCAAGCACGTAAATGGCATCTTAAATGACTAATCATCTTTCCTTAGTCTTGTCTACACACGACCTTGACTTCATCAACAGAGAGACTCACTTTTAAATGATTGTTCAAAGTAACCCTGTGATACAACCGCACTTTTGTGGTATTCTTGCCAAAAAAAATTAAAATTTTAGAAAAGCACAACTCCAATGCAACTGTGAGGCAACATCAGACAAAACCAAATTCAGAGATATTTTGCAAAATAACTGGCCTATACTTGGCAAAAATGTTAAGGTCATGAAAGACAAAACACAAAACGAACAAACAAAAAAACTGAGAAATTAGTCCAGAATTAAAGGACACTAAAGAGACATCAGAACTTTATGTAACTTATAATCCTGGATTAAACCCTGAACCTGAAAAATCATTTTTTTTGTTATGAAGAACAATTGGTGAAAATTGCCTGTGGATTAGATAATGCTATTACATTAATGCCAACTTCCTGATTTTTGTCATAAATTGTGGGAAAATGTCCTTATTCTTAGGAAATAACATACGTTGAAGCGTTTAGAGTTAGAAGGCACATTGTGTATGCCACTCATTCTCAAGTGGCACAGTGAGAGAGGGGGAGAGACAGAGAGAGACAGAGAAAAAAAAACTGATAAAGCCAACATGGTAAAATAGCAACACAATGGGGGAATCTGGGGAACAAGTATACAAGAGCTTCCTGTATTATTCCTGCAACTTGTCTGTAAACCTGAAATAATTTCAGCATAAAACATTATCAAAAACACAAAACCTTGTGATGGACACATCTCTTTTCATTTGTTTGGGATCTGGAGGATGTGGAGACCAATTCATTCATTCATTCATTCATTCATTATTCAACAAATATTTTTTAAGCACCAAGTATGTGCTAGACCTTACTCAAGGTGTTGGGGACACAGCAGTGGAGGTGGGGCGTGGGGAAAGCAAAGTTCTGACTCCAGGGGGAAATGAAGCAACTTGGAGGTTTCTGGCAAATCCCCATCTCCCTTGGCAGTCTTGAGCTCAAGGTGCCTTAAACTCAACCAAACGCCTGATCTTCCCCCAACCCCCACCAAAAAGCCCAAAATATCTGGATCTCATCCAGTATTTTCTAGCTGGGGAAATGATAGCCTATCCACCCACTGGTCAAATCAGGAACAATACCACATCTCTGATATCTGATCCATCACTTACTCTCTTGGTTCAATTGTTTCTCCTCCTAAGTATCTGAAAGATCCATTTATTGCTGTCCACGTCCACTGTCACATGGACCGGGCCTCCATGTCCCTCACATGGACTTCCGAAATGGCCTCTGGGCAGGCCTCCCTCCTCACCAGCCTGCTGCCAATAAGCATGTCCTTCATTCCGCAGCCAGAGAGCTTTTCAGAACCCACCTCTGATCACATCACGCCCCCACTCACCACACTTCAATGGCCTCCTGTTGCATTTGGAAACAAAGACTCCTTTCTTTCACAATACTTATTATTTAATAAATGGCTGACTCTCCTGCCACAGAGGAAAGCTCTGTGAAAGCAGAAACCATGCCTGGGTTTGCACACTACTGTGAGCACATGGTTGGCATTCAATTAATATTTGTTTAATTAGGTGGATAAGCAATTAAAATAATTAATGTCTGGCTTGGGCCAATGAATGGATAGTGGTGCCACTCGCTGCCACAGGGGACATAGCAGGAGGAGGAGCTATGTGGGAGAGGTGGGCTTTGCAGAATCTGTGGGACACCACAGACCCAGCAAGCAGCTGGGAATAAGGCCTGCAGTTTGTGACACCGACTAGGAAAAGGCACACACTGGTCCTGAAATGTGTTGCATACCCAGAACAGTCTTCACCATCTTTCCTTGCCTGCAGGAAAGAAATGGAGGGGGTCTACATTCTCCTCTGTTCACCAATGGTTGGTCAGTCATTTGCATAAATTTGCATAAGTGTCCAGTGCTGCCTGTGTTAGAGACTGATGGAACACACACGTAGCCAACCTGTTTTATGCCACATCTTTCCAACCCACCCCCACCGCACCACCACCACCACCAGCACTGAGCACAGCACCCTTTGTGCAGGGAATAGAAGTGGTGTTCAGGGAGGTTGGCTGAACTGAATTGGAAGTTTTCTGGCGTGAAATATTTTCAAAAAAAAAAAAAAGAGAGAACACAGCTGTGATCCTTGATCACATTCATTCATTTTATTCTTTGGGGGACTTGGAATCCATCAAGCATATCAAATTATGGCAAACGATTCCAGACTATGCCTCATTTCAAACTGCTGATGGGATAGAAACATCAATGCTGTTCTAAAAATAATAATAAAATTACTTTTTGCAGTTCTGTTATTTCACATTTAAATTAACTTCCATCACGGATTTCATAATTATCTCAAAAGCATCATCTTGCTTTTAAAGCTGTCACGTTTTCTTGACATGTTTTAAAGGGGCCAGCCCTTTATTATCTGGGGGCCACACGTCCTTGTGAAACTCCTGGGGTTTTCTTCTAGTTGCCACTGTCCAGAGGCCTACAGAGTTTTGTTCCCATAGACCAGAGTTTCTCAACCTTGGCACTACTGACATTTGAGGCTGGATAAGTTCTTTGTTGTGGGGGGCTGCCCTGTACACAGTAGGATGTTTAGCAGCATCCCTGGCCTCTACCCATAGATGCCAGTAGCAACCCCACTCCCTGGAGGTGTGGCAACCAAGAATGTTTCCAGACATTGCAAATGCCCCCAGTTGAGAAGCACTGTGTGGATACACGTTTGACCTCTGTGCCCAGGTTTCTCGCATGTCCTGCCACCCAACTCAGAGGTCTATTGAAGATAAGAAAGACAATACTATTTTGTGTGGCTATTAATTTAAAAATTGGTGCACCAATTAACTTTGGCTTCCTGTTCCTCTAAGTCTGGAACTCAGCTCATCTACTGACCTCTATAAAGGGCAACTGTGTAACTTTCCTGGTCTCCCTTCAGTGATTTAATAATTTCAGTGGCTTTTTTAACTGCTGTTAGGGTAACTGGGTGGTCCAGGCCAAAACAGGCAGGAAATTGCCTTACTCAACAGGCAGAGTATATGGAAGGTCACCCTCCTCACCTTTGGCCCCACCTCCCTCGCTCAGCCACCAGTAAGGCCTTCAGCTAATCTGTCTCTTGGAAGGCCTGGCTCTACCCGAAGAGCTGGGTTTCCACTCAGGCCAACTCCTCTGGTGCTCCCACCCTAGACATGGCACCCCTGAATCTTCCCAGGCTGTCCTACCTCAGAGTCTTTCCTTTTGCCACCTGAGCCTGGATACAGATGCCTAGTTCCACCTGCAGCTGCTCTCCACTTTTTCAGAGTTGTTGGAAGAAAAGTAGGGATGGCCAAATCAGAAACAAACACATTTATCCTCAGTTACTAACAACTCCTGAATGTGCATTTGAAACAGGAATAACCACGACGGCCTGTCTAATGGTATCACAGGCAGGCAGGCAGGACCAGAAATCACCTCGCCGCATGCTCTCTAAGCCCTGAGACCACCCTGTCAGCCAGGTGGTCTGGTTGGAAGTGTGTAGATCAATCCTAGGAGGATGTGTGGACAATAGACGGTGAGCAAAGGTTTCCGGGTAAGTTAGTGGCAGCAGCGTTTGAGAAAGGCCATATGGAGGAGGTGAATTGGTAAGGGAGGGTGTGGAGGGAGAACAATGGGGCCTCAGATGAGAACCCAGGTTGGTATGGAGAGCCCAGTCATGGGGACCCTGCAGGGGCCCACTGAGGCCATCAGAGGCTCTCTGCCTGTTGAGTAAGGCAACTTCCTGCCTGTTTTGAACTGGACCAATTACCCTAACAGCAGTCAATAAGGAAGCCACTGAAATTATTAAATCACTGAAAGGAGGCCAGGAAAGGTACACAGTTGCCCTTTATAGACATCAGTAGATGATCTGAGTTCCAGATTTACAGGCAACAGGTCCTGGCCTGGGTTGCCAGAACCTGCCAAGGATAGGGGGCACAGCATCTGGGTGTAGGACCTGCTCATCCACCTACCTGCTGGGGACTCCAGGTAAATCTCTGAGCCTCTGTTCTAACCTTTGCGGACAGCAGTATAAAATAAAAGTATATAAATCGATTTGACTGTTCAATTCTACTTCAAAGAACTGACAATAAGGAAAAAATCATGTATTTATACATTCATTCATATACGGGGATGTTCAATACAATGGTGTGTACAATTCTGGCAAACAGAAAAGCATACCAAATATTGTATGCCCAGATATAAGAAAGTGAGTTAATGAATTATGACACAGCCATAAACATGATATCATGCAGCTTCTCAAATCAGTATCCTTGATGGGATATACCAGTAATGAAGGGAAAAAAGGGATGACAAAACAATATGCTCGAAATAATTCTATTTTGTTATATATATATGTTATATATATATGTGTATATGTGTTATATATGTGTATATATGTTATATATACACATATATAACATATAAATAACACATATACATATATATTATATATAACATATATAATATATAACATATATATGTATACATATATACGTATATACGTAACATATATACGTATATATGTATACATATATAACATATATACATATATATGTATACATATATAACATATATATGTAATATATGTTATATATATGCGTATATATATATATATACACACACAATATCTAGAAAAAAGTCTATAAGGATATATGCAAAAATGTTAGTTATGGGTGGCAGAATTATCTTAGTGTTTTTGCACATTTTCCAAATTTTTTACCATCAACACAGATCTTTACTGTGGGGGAAAGGTGGTTGTGGTGAAGAAAGCAACCAACTCCTCAGCAGGAGCTGGGAGAAGAGCTCCAATCTCTGCTTTGTATGTTCTCACAATGAAACCAAAACAGTAAGAGATGTCCCATGTTTTCATACAATGTACAAAAGCAGGAAGGACCTATTTGTAAACATTTTGGCATTTTTGTAGATTTCCCTGAAAAACATGGTCAAATTGTTATAGACTTGGCAGCCACAGAGTCTCTGCTTATCTGCAAAGAGCCTCAGCTTCCAACTCTAAAGCCTGCACTATTCAATCAGAGGGCAATGAATGCATCTTTTGACCTTGTTGCTGCCTTCCTGAATGCTGTTAGGGTGGCTGAATCTCAAAGCCAGCCTGGAGTCTGTCTTATCAGTAACTGCTGGTAATTAAGCAAGCCATGTCAACAGTTTCACACACAGCACAGAAGGCAGTAAATGGGAGGATCCCACTTCCCTTCTGAGAAGACCCTGTGGGACTGTAACACAGAACCTACCACTACCACCAGCCAGTCTCCAAGCTATCACCTACCCTTCTTCTGGGAAGAATGATGAGCTTTGTGTGTCCAAAGTATCAGGTAGGTGTAGGACCTCCTCATCCACCCACCTGCTGAGGACTCAAGGTAAGTCTGAGCCTCTCTGAGCCTCTGGTCTAACCTTTGTGGACAGCAGTATAAAATAAAAATATATAAATACATTTGACTGTTCAATTCTGACCTAACCTTCTTCTGGGAAGAATGATGAGCTTTGTGTGTCCAAGGCTCCTTATTATAAAGTCTAGAGAAACTAGTTTGCATAGGGATTATCTTGGTAGGATTTTCAGATCAAAATAAGTTTCCACAAATAAAAGTCAGAATCTCAATTAGACAGCTCTGGACTATTTTGTTACAGAGACCCACAAATACAGGATATATGCTTTCTTCCCTTCAAGGGAGTCATTGAAAGGCAGCCACATACAAAATATAAGACAGTTCCCTGGCATCCCTCCATTTATTCATTAACAAAACCCTACTGGGTATCTACTGTATGGGAAGCAATATGGTAGGTGCAGGGCTGCCATACTGTTGGATACATTCCCTGCCCTCACAGGGCTTCCAGTCAGGTATCAATCAAATAACTACACAATTTACATGAGGCGAAGTGCTCCAGAAGCAAAGTACAGCTTTATGGGGCCCTGGAAGAACACATGATAGGTACATTTTACCTGGATAAAGGGATCAGGACAGATTTCCCTAATGGAGTAAGAATTCAAGCTGAGACCAGAAGAAAAGTAGGAATTGGATAGGAAAATGGTCAGGAGTGAGGAGGGTGTAAGGGTAGGGAAGGAGGGACAGTGAGCAATTAATCATTCCAAGAAGAGGGACACAACATAAACAAGAGCCCTCAAGGAGCTTGGCTAAAACAGAAATAACTTTTCTTCATTGAACAAAGAGTTTTATGTGGTGAGCTAGTCCAACAGCCTCACCTGCCCCACAAAAGGAGGGAAAGAGAGAGAGAGAGAGAGAGATGGTAGACAGATGATAGGTAGGTAGGTAGGTAGATAGATAGATAGATAGATAGATAGATAGATAGATAGATAGATAGATAAAAATGAATGGATTGCTGGATCTGGAAAAGATGTAGAAATAATCTCCCTACGACCTTGTGTCTTAGTGAATGTCAATAAAGACAGAAAATGAAGCAGTAAATGCAAGCATTGCTTGGGAACTATGGTACTTGGACCAAAAGCTCTATGTTCTGTGAACTAACTTACCCCAAGAAAAGCATTTAGAGAACCTGGTAAATGGCTGGCTAACATCCTTCTTCGTTTCTTTCTCCAGCCCAGATCTCTGGGAGCATGTGTCCCACTGCCTCCATGACAGTTCCACTTGCTTGTCTCACAAGTAGCTCAACTCAGCTATCCAATACTGAAGCCTGGAGCACACCCCACAGGCCCCCTGCCTCTCACTAACTTCCTGTCACCTCCAACCACCCAGGTGTCAGACAGAAAGCTGGGAATCATCCTTGACTCTTCCCCTAACTCCTTTCCATGAAGTCATGATGATTCTGCCCCAAGCAGGATATGTCGTGCCCAAGGGATGGACAGGGAAGTAACTGGTGCCCCTGGAGTTGTTCAGCATGGCATCCCTGCCCCCAGTATAATTCAAATCCACCTCTCTCTCTCCATCTCTACTGACAGCCCCTGGCCTAAGTTAGCACCGTCTAACTGGAGTCTTGCTTTTCCTCCCGCTTCAGTCCAATTGGCTCTCCACACAGCAGCCAGAAGGAGCATTTAAAAGTGCAGGTCAGATCATGTCCCTTGCTCAAACCCTCTTCAGTAGATTTCCAGTGCTTTTAAAATGAAGTCTCAGCCCCTAACCCAAAAGTGGTCCCCCGTGAGCTGGCCTCTACCGCAGCTCCAGCTTCCCACACCACTTTCACCCTTGCTCCCTGTTCTCCAGCTCTTCCCAACTCAGGGCCTTTGAAGGGGCTCTTCCTTGTGCCTGGAATGCTCTTCCTCACATTTCTCTTCATTCCTTGGCGCTTGACTCAAGGGTCAACTCCTCAGAGAGGCTTTCGCTGACTTCAAATGGCCTTTGCTAATCCTCTAATTTAGGTCCCTTGGTTATTTTATCTCAGGGGATCATTTCTTCGTAACATTTACACATGTCATAACTAACCCAATTGTGTTACTCTTTTGTGACTATTTGTCTTGCTAGCAAGCAGCATGATGGTAGGAGGTATACCTAATTTGCTCACCACAGTGATCCCAGAACCAAGATCAGTCCTCGGCACATAGCAGTTACTCAGTAAGTATTAGCCCATAGCAGCTTCATTCGTCATAATTGCCAAAACTTAGAAGCAACCAAGATGTCCTTCAGTAGGTGAATGAATAAAAAAGCTGTGGTACATCCAGACAATGGAATATTCTTCGGCACCAAAACGAATGAGCTATCAAACCACTAAAAGATATGGAGAAAATGTAAATGCACATTATTAAGTGAAAAATGCCAGTTTGAAAAGGCTACGTAATGCATGAATCCAATTATATGACTTTCTGGAAAAGGCAAAACTATGGAGACAGTAAAAACATCAGTGGCTGCCAAGAATTCGGAAGTGGGAGGAATGACTAGGTGGAGCAAGGAGAATTTTTAGGGCAGTGAAAATACTCTGCATGATATTACAATGGTAGATATAAGTCATATACATTTGTCCAACCCATAGAACGTCTACCATCAAGAGTGAATCCTAATGTGAACTATGGACTTTGGGTGATAATGATGTATCATTGTAGGTTCATCAATTGTAACAAATGTACTACTCTGCTGGGGAATGTTGATCATGGGGGAGGTTGTGCATGTGTGGGGGCAGGGGATATATGAGGAATCTCTGTGCCTTCCTTTCAATTTTGCTGTGAACCTAAAACTGCTCTAAAAAAGGAGCCCTTAAAAATTAACTTTTTAAAATTTATTAATCAATTAAAATAAATATATACTGAAGGAATAAATAAACCTCTTTTTTCAGATATCACTTCTTCTTTTTTTTCTTTCTTTTGATGAAAGCCAAAATGCCATCAGCTCATTTTTTTCTTATAAGTCCATAAAATAATGATGCGTCCTGCAATTGATGGGCTCTTAGATTCAATGAAGGACAGGATATAGAGAAATTGGGCTGAACTGTATGTCCAGCTGGTTTGGCTGTTCCAGCACTACTCAAGACAGGACAGCTTGCAAGCATAGCGCACACGTCTCAAAGGCTCAAAACTTACCCAGATTCTTGGGTGTCCTGCTGAGTCCCCAAGAGCACTGAGGAAGCAACCACTTGACAGTATCCCATATTTTCACAAATCTTGTCTGCCTCACACCCCAGCCATCAGCGCAAAATGATCGTTCCTAAATTCTCTATAAGTCAAAATCTCTGTCTTCAAAAGGCCCAAGTTCAGAAGTTACCTCCCATAAGACTTCCTCTGGCTCCCCATGACAATATAAACACGCCTAGTCAACATTCATTTCATTCCACCTGGTGTTATTAAGTTAGTCTACCTATGCCTCCCCTATTAGACTTAGAACTCCCTGAGGTCAAGAAATATTCTCCCTCATCTCCACATTGCTCTATTCCTTGCAGACAGCTTGGCATATCAAAGACATTCAATCAGTTCAACAAGCTGATTCAAATGTCCCTCCATCTAAGGCAATTTGTCCAGAGAATCTTCCTGCACTATAAAATTAATTCCAAATTGAAATGCCAAAGACCAGAAACCTGGAAGTGGGGAAAAAGTCCAATAATTGATTTCAGAAAAAAAAGTGGAATTCCAAATCTCTTAAAACATAATTTTGAAATCCTTTAAAACATACGAGCCTTATTAATTACTCTTGCAAATACTCATCTCAGAGAATGTCCACATAATGCTTAATTCCTAATGATTACTGGTCTGAATTTGTAGCTGATTCCCTCATGCTTAAATTACAAAACATTAAGATGGAACAATGACATTGGGGAAACAATCTCCTTCTTAATTGTGCCATTTCAGCTGCAAATACCCTTTTATGTATATAACTAATTCAAACCTTCACTACTTCCTCGACATCAGAAACACTTAAATGTCATTCAAAAAGGTAGCAAAACAAATAACACACAAACACACAGACACACAAAACGGAAGATTCTATGACTTCACTCTAGTCTAAAGGATATATGTCATTCCTGGCCAGAGAGAAAAGAGAAAATCAGCCAATACAACAGTTTCAGTGACCAACGTAAGGACTGTAAATGACCCAGAAGGAGGGGGTACCAGGGGCCACACGATATGAGAAATATAGCCAGGACTGTCATAGCAGAAGTCATGAGGAGAATATCTGGGAGCCCAATCTTTTCTTCTCCTTTCCCAGAGTAGCTGGTAGAATCCTAAACTAAAACCCCAACAGGGGACCTTGAAGGAGCAGATTCCAAATTTGGACCTGGATTTTATCAGCAGAGTAACATGAGTGTGAAGACCCCAACATCATCGGTCTCCAACAAGACCCTAGAGAGTCCCCACTACACATCACAGAAGAGTGTCATTGTAAATGGTTCTGCTGTTGTGAAGTGGTCAGCTGGGAAAAAAGGAACAAGTTGGGGGGGGCGGGAGGTGACTGGCTGTGGCCTTTGTACCCTGAACACGAACTAGCAGCAGAAATAAATCCTGGTGATTCCCCGTCCATTTGGTTCTGTTTACCAAGCTCTTATTCTTTGCAAAGCAACCATATTTAGGGAAAGGAGGAAGGCAGAAAAAGGAATTCAAAGAAGTCTCACAAGCTCATGTGAGGTAGGCTCTGGGTGATAAGCTTGGGTACCATGGCTTTTTTGTTGTAAATTGCCCATAGAATCTGAACTCTCTCTCTTTGGCTCAAACCCTGAGCCATCTCCCTTGAAATTAAACCTTTTCTCCCAAAGAAGAAGATGGAGATTCACATGGGGCAAGAATAACACATCCCCACAGATCATCCTCAGGGGACCAGTAAAAGAAATGATGGTAAAAGGAAAGGTGATCACCTCAAGGAATTTTCACTTGAGAAATTATCACCATGCTGAAGATCTCTGGTATAGCTGTCAACAGAGAAAAGCATCTGTCAAGCTGGCCAGGTGTTGACTAACAACGCCAACAATACCCCGTGCTTGTACCATTCAAGTCTCCCGCAGTCCAAGGCACAGGCACAGGCTTTCCTGTGCTCCACACCACTGGGCCAGGGGCAGCTACTTCATCTTTAGTCCGTGTAGCTCATGGAGCAATGTAATAGACAAAACAGTTTTAAACAATGATGTCCTGGCATAGAAATTATGTAAATCACCAGGGATTTTATTCCTGTTCCCAATGTATATTGGACTAAAATATCTTCATTTAGCATCTTTTGCTTTTTCTAATTTCATAACATTTACATCTATCAATTTTCTATTGATTTTGAAGTAGTTGAATGAGTTGAAATTGCAGCTTCAGTCGCAGGCAAACTGGCACAGATGTGTTTTCAGACCAGCCACATTCCTCCTCAGGGTTCTGGACAGAGGCCTCCTTGTCTGTTCTTCCAAGAGTCCCTATTTCTGCTGATGGAACTGCCTTCCTTGGAATTACACAGGCTCTTCACCTTGGTGTCTCCATAGACACCTCCCCTTTGTCCCTCCTTGGCCTCCTCCTTTACTCTTACTCCAAATCTAATCAGTGCCAAATCTGGAATTCCTCTACCTGCCCAGTGGTGCATTCCTTCCTCTCTGGTCCAGCCATGGCCACCAACTCTGGCATCCCCAGCACCTGCCTCATTTCATGCTAGCCTCCCTGTCTCAAGTCTTGTTCCCTCCTTACTATGTTTCCTAGACATAGCTGACAAATTAATCTTCCAGAAAAAGTGATCATGCGATTTCCTTGTTCAGTACCATTGAGGTCTCTCTCTCTGTCTCTCTCTCTCTTTTCTATTTTATTTTATTTTTCTGGTTCTTAGGAAGTGTGCAGAAGACTCTCCCTTAATGTGGAGAGAGAAAGTCCATACTCCTCAGTCTGTCCTTTAAAGCCTGGTCACATCCAAACAACTCAGTGTTAAATCCCACTGCTGCCTCTTATATCCCCAGTGCACCAACCACTTACTGACCTCTGCACATGCTTAGAGCAAGTCCACTGTCATTTATGCCTGCAATGCCCCTCTGCTACTGGCTCTGTATATTCAAACATTCCCGTTTTCAAGGTTCAGCCGAAACGTCCAATCTCTAGAAGCCTTCCCTGGCCGCCTTAGATGAAAGGGATCTTTCATTCCTAATTCTATGATGAGAGACACTTTTCTTTGCTAGGCATTGCTGTTCCTCCCCCGACCCTCCCTATCTCCAACACATGACCTCCCTCTGCTGGAAATTTCCTGGGGGCCGCCCTCTGTGACTCTCCCTGCATCTTCCAAGGGACCTAGCAACTTGCCGTGCCCACAGCAGCCTCTGCACAACACCCAAAAGTTTGTACTAGCTTAGATGTTCACGTTTCTCTTCTCCCACACCCTGCTCATCAGGTAGGGAACTTTCCCAACGAAAACGGAACTTCCCTACTACAATACCAAAACAGGTAAATGTTGCCACTTGATCAAGAACTCTTCCATTTTTGAAATATTTCCTAATGAGCTCAGTTGTCACAGACTGCACCCTGGGGACAGGTCAGCCCAGAAAGCAGAGGATGTCACCTGGGCAGGACCAGGGCTGCTCCACGCTGATGACCACAGGCTGAGTGTTTTGTGCCCCTGGAGGGTTAGGACACACAGCAGCCAGTCGCAAAGGGCGCAAAGGACCAGCGCTTAGGGGGCGGGGCGGGCAGGGGAGAGTCCCGGGAGTTGTACCCTGTTGAATCCCAGCTCCAAACTTTTCCCTCCGTCAGCGCGGAGCCCTCCACCAGCCAGGACTGGCTGACGCCGTGATGCCACAAAAGCCGGGACCGGAAGAGAAAAATACGTGGTATGGGGAAGGCAAAGGCGGTTATTTTCAGAACTTCGGGGGCTCCGGGGCCGGCCCTTCGGGTTCCCGAGGATGCGAGGCCAGCGTTCGGCCGCCCGCGGGTCCGGAACGGCGCCTGCCCGGGACCGGATGGGCAGCGACCGGGATGCAGACGCCGCTCTGGTGCTGATGCTGCAGCTGCCGCGCAGTGACAGCCGCTCCACCACCCACCGCGCCGAGCTGCGGCTCCGCGCCCCCGGGGGCGCCCGGCGCGCCTGGTCCGCTCCGGTCCGCTCCGGCCCCGGGCAAGGCCTGCGGGCTGCAGCGGGCGGCGGGGCCCAGGCCGCTACTCACCCGGAGGGTTGACCGCCGCCGGGGTTGCCATCTTGCTCGGAGAGGATAGGCGCCCTCTTGGCAGGGGCGCGGGAGGGGAGGCGCGGAGCCCGGCGCTCAGCCCCGGGGACCCGGTCAGGCCCAGGCGCCGCCGCCGCCACACAAAGGACGGCGCGGGCGGGCGGCGCTCCCTCCGCTCTCCCCGCCGCCGCGGCCGCTCGCCGTCCCCGCCTTTCTCTCCTCCTCCCCCTCCTCGGCCTCCTCCTCCCGGTTCAGCCTTTGTCGCGCGGCGGGGGGCGCCCGGCCCGCGGCTCCCCGGTCAGAGCGGTAGCACCGCGAGACTTGGGGCTGCGGGCGGCGGGACCCCCAAGTTGGGCGCCGGCGACTGGCGGGGGCAGAGGGTCGGGCGCTCCCTCAGGCTCGCGCAGGTGCTCGGGCCTAGCGGGCTGGGACCGCAGGCGCCCCTCCCGCGCTCGCCTAGCCCGGGCTGCCCCCGCACGCCCACGCCCCAGGTGTCCGGGCGCGCATTACCGAGGGGCGCCGTGCCCAGGCCAGGAGGCCAGGGCGGAGCGGGTGGGGGAGAAGCCCATTTAGATTCAGAGGGAAGCCGGTCCTGGGAGACGACCGCGAGGAACAAAGGCGCCCCAGTGCTGCCCACTTAGCATGCCAGAGCCGCGCTGTTCGGCTCTCAGGCCGGGGACACGGCCCGGTGCTAAGCGGAGGGTGCCCGACCCCGGGAATTCCTAAGGCCACGGGCACCTCCAAGGCCACCGCCGCACACAGCTTCGGAGTGCACAGTGCACACGCCCAGGCACAGGCAGCCAGGCCCGAGAAATTGTGAGTGTCTTGGCTTTGAGTAAGGCGCTCAGCTCTACCCTACTTGCCATGATGACTGCCGTTGATTATTACTTGAGGGCGTTGCAAGGGCCTTATTTACACCGCCAAGTTGAGAGTTTAAAAAGATTTTTTTTTAAATAGGTTTATCTGCGTATCCTGGCGAAGTCTGGATGCAGAGAACTTGGAGCGGTTGTTTTCTACCAGACACTGGGATCCCTGTGAGAGGTAATGGCCCCTAGGAAGGACACGTCACCATCATGGTCCCCTGTAAAGGTTAAATGGAAGAATAAAAACATCCCAGGTGAATGCTGAGAAGGGCAAGTTGACCCCTAAACGCAGATATGTTTGCAGAAACATCAAACTGTCTTAAATCCTTCCAAAGAAGCATTTTCTGGAGGGTAGAAAATTTGGGATGTATGTTCAAATAAGCATTCTCTTCGGGGAGTATTTGTCACTACTAATCTAATAGTCTATTAGTTCCACAAATGTTGAATGTCTGCTGTGTGCCAGGCACAAAGCCAGGTGTTGGGCCTACCATGGAAAGAAAGACACAGGAGCTCTGTTCTTCTAGTTTGGGGGTAGAGTGGGGAAGAGTGAAACAAAGTATCTGCACTCAAGAAGCACACAGCTCCCTTGGGGGCTTAGGGCAGAAGCCCTGAAATTGGCATCTCTAGCCTGTAGTCACTAATGAATGAGTGAGGGCAGAGAGGAGGTGGAGTGATAAGGAAAAATGAAAATTAGGCTTTGAAGGCATGAGTAGGACAGGTGGAAAAAGAAGGCATTTCAAGTAAAAAATAAAGCAGGTGTGCACCCAGCCACAAGATAGGCCAGGCCCAGACAGATCAACCAGGATATCAGCTATGCCCGCTCCTGTGCTCCATATCAAAGTTGACTGTTCCTGATTCCAACATCAAGCCAAATGAGAATTCAGCCTCTCTTCTACATACCCCAAAAAGCAACACACTCAAATACCAACTTAATTAATGTATAACATATACTGGACTGAAGATTTCTTAAGGAAAGTAAAAGAGGAGGCTCTCCTCACTCACTCCACATCAGAAAAGGTAAAACTCCATCTCAGATATTTCTGCTACCCGGAGTCCCTTCTGGCTCCTTCTCCCCACAGGCGGTTCAATCTCTGGTGGCCCATCTACATAAATAGCACTTGGCATCACTGCCCCCTATCCCACCAGGCTCTTTTATTCTCCAACTTTCCACACCCCTTAGAAGGAAGCAAGTTCCTCTCCTTGCTGTTTATGTATCAGTTTAGCATTTCAGCCAGGACCCATGGCTCATTTTGTCTCCAAATACAGTTCTAATATCATCCCTAAAAAATAAAATATGAGTGAACATGACACTCATGCACACACAAATTTAACCATACGGATTTGTTGACAAGTTTTACTTTCTTACTCTGCTGTTGTGTTCTGCCCATTTTTCTAAATGTTACTCGGCTGATATCTTTAAAACTGCATCTTGCTCAAGCTTCCTACTTCTTGCACTGGTCCATTGCAATAAAAGACAGGCGACGTGTGGACAACTGCTAGATACTTCCTAAGTCTGCAGTCGGCCATGCTGTGGTTTTTGGTACGTAATAAATAACGTTTAGATTTTCACAAAGGAGACATTTCATCTTCTCCCCCAGTCAGTGTATTTCAGAGGTAGAAAGGACCTTCGACATCATCCAATTCTGCCCCCGGAGTTTGTAGATAAGGAAACTGAGGCTCAGGGTAGCCAAGGTCATGCAGCTTAATAGCCAGACAAGACTTAGAACTGGGCTATGTGCAATAGTGGGATTGGTTGGGTGGGGATGGGGAGTGGTTAGGGTGTAGGGGAAGAAATAGAGAAATGGGCGACTCACCTTCTCTCTTGTCTCTCAGTATTAAATAGGTTAAATGCTCGGAAACATTGATTGTGGATGAAAGCCCCCCACTGAAGTAAACAATCTGAAATGGAGTGGTTAGTCATTGTTGAATACTGAGTGGCATTTACACAATACAGTGGTCTTGTGCTAATTATGAGAGTCAGTAGACTGTGACCAGTTAACACAGGCTCAGGAATTCCACTCAACCTTTAAACAACCTAGAACTCTTTGAAATTCCAAAGGAGGCTGTTAAATTTGAAGCTGAGATTTGCATTTTTGAAAAGATTAATGCAGATCCACTGGGCCCATAGCACACGATTCTGGGCACAGCGCTCCCAGTAATGACCAGAGTTGACCAGCTGCTGTGCTAATGCGTACCAGGGTCCACAGCCTTTCTTTCTTTCTTCTTTTTTTTAAAAACTTGGTGGGAGAAAGCAGCCACCTGAATTCTGCTTCATATCCCTTTTAAGTCCTAACACTAGAGACAAAGGATTTCCATTGTATAATATATAATGATCCAAGGCAATTTTATCTTTTTTTTTTTTTTTTTTTTAACAAAGTTTTTCCCTTTTTTTCCCAGCTTGGGGTGCAATGGGGGAATCTCAGCTCACCACAACTTGAGACAGAGTTTTGCTCTTGTTGCCCAGGCTGGAGTGCAATGGCGCAATCTCAGCTCACCACAACCTCTGCCTCCCAGGTTCAAGCAATTCTCCTGTCTCAGCCTCCCGAGTAGCTGGGATTACAGACATGCACCACCATATCCAGCTAATTTTATATTTTTAGTAGAGACGGGGTTTCTCCATGTTGGTCAGGCTGGTCTCAAACTCCCGACCTCCGGTGATCCGCCTGCCTTGGCCTCCCAAAGTGCTGGGATTACAGGCATGAGCCACCATGCCCGTTTTTTTTTGTTTTTTGTTTTTTTTTTAGGTGGAGTCTTGCTCTGTCACCAGGCTGGAGTGCAGTGGAGCAATTTCAGCTCACTGCAACCTCCAACTCCCTGGTTCAACCAATTCTCCTGCCTCAGCCTCCCAAGTAGCTGGGATTACAGGTGCCCCCCACCACCACACCCAGCTAATTTTTGTATTTTTAGTAGAGATGGGGTTTCACCATGTTGGCCAGGATGGTCTTGATCTCCTGACCTTGTGAGCCGCCCACCTCAGCCTCCCAAAATGCTGGGATTACAGGGGTGAGCCACCACGCCCGGCTAATTTTATCTTCTTTTAACTTCACTTTAAGATACGAAGAGACCAGGAATGAACGCATGGGCTTCTGCAGAAGGAGAGGCATGGTAGGGCTGCCATGGATATAACCACACGCTTTCTCTCCGTTTACATGTCTCCTCTCAACCCTTCCTTCCTCCTCCATTCTTTCTAACTTCTCTCTCTCTTTGCTGATGATAAAGGCTCATGGGTCTTGGTTATCCCCACTGCTACCTCCTTATCTTTATTTCTACACAAGTGACAACTGCCCACAGATTGTCCGTCCAGGCACTACCCCAGCCCCCACCCCTGCCTTCTTCTCTATCAGGCCTCTTCTTTACACCAAGAATCATGGACTTATAACAGATCAAATGTAGATGAGATCTTAGTTTTATACAAAAAGGCATAAGCACCAGCCTTTGAAGCAGAAAGCGTGGTGTAGGTTTTCGCTCTGTCGCTTCATGAAACTTCTGTAAGTCTCACTTTCCTCACCTGGAAAATGGGGATGATGTTACCTACTGTGCTGAGTTTTGGTGAAGGTGACATTGAATGAAGTAATGCGTGTGCTATATACACTTTAGAGACTTTAAAATGTATTGTGATAGTATTGCAGAGGGAAGAAGACAAGTATGGCAAGTCCCTGTCCCACAGAGATAGGAAGGGGAAGCTTGTCGTGCTTTACCTTCATGGAGAGTGGGGAGAGGGAAGGAAGGAGGGTAGGAGGGGAAACAGGCAGTCAGACCCAGGTGCTCTAATTTCCGTGGAAGGTATATCAAGCCAGCTGATGGAATAGCCAAAAGCAGAGGGGTTTTTAGCCACCACCCATGCGGGAGTCTTGGGGAAGATAACACACAGGGTGGTTCTGCAGGGATTGAGAGAGGTAGCTGCAAAGCTGGGCCTGATTTAGCACTCCTGGCTCCTCGTGGCTCTGTGAAGTATGCTAGGTGTCCCACAGGTGAGGAGACATGAAGGTTTTGAGGGTCTAAATTAACGGATATCTGGGTGAGGACTAAAAGGCTATAGTAGGCAGGATTGAATGAACAAGGCCCCAAACCAAGGCCACAGATATCAGCTCTTAGTGTGAGGCCTCCTAAAGATACCTCAATGTTCACCAGCCAAATGAGCATCCCAGCCCCTCAGAATGGAGGTGGGCAAGGCTCTAAGGCTCCCTTCTCTCCCACCATTCCCTCCATGACCACCTAGATGCCACCTTAAAGGGGAGCTGGGGGCGAAAGGGAAGGGACCTAAGAATGACTGTGCATTCACCTGGGTGATGCTGAGCTTTGTAAGAGATGGTATAAAACAAAGAAATACCATGATCTCTCAAGGTTAAAGTTCATTTGGTTCCAATGAGTATGGTATGAGTAAATTTCTCACCCTGCTACAGGGATAAAAAGAGACAATCTAAAGTGAAAAATAGATGGAAACATATCCATGGTGAGAATGTACCATCCATGAACTCTTAGGAATCAAGACCAAGTAACATAGTGCTAAAATGTACACAACAAAAACTACCAGGAATTTAAGGAGAAGCTGACAAAAATCACCTCATCAGTAGAGACTTTAACCAAGATTTTCTAGTTATTGGTAGAAGAGATGAACAACAACGAAGGACAAATGTAAAATATGTTGATTTGAGGTTGATTTACTCTTGGCCTGTTGGAGGACTCTGCTCCACTTACCCTCTCCCTACTCCTCCCCGAGCATGGGCCCAAAGCACCCAGCCTCAGGAGGAAGGCATTGGGGCAATGACTGAGTGGGTTTGGAGACAATGATGGGACCACAATGCTGCAGGCATAATCTTGCTCCATGGCTGTGTCTTGTCTCTTGGGAGTTGTTCTCTTACAAACAGAACCCTGTGTCCTGAGGCCTGAGCTTCTTTGTGTGTTGAAGAAGAGCACATGCTTGTGCTGGTGCTTTTGCTGTGTTCTCTGGCTGTCTCAAGGGCTAGCGGCATCTGGGCTGGCCTTTTCTACCGCACAGAGCCTTGACAACATTGCAGTTTAGACTCTAAGCTGCTCTCAGAGCATGGACTTGGAAGCCAGACAGTCCCCTGTTCAAATCTCAGCAACTGTACTTACCTGCTCAGTGTGAGTTAGACTCCCTGTGCCTCCATTTCCTCATCCATGACCTAGCGATATTAATAGTACTGATCTTACAGGGTTCTTGTGAGAATTCAGTGAGTTAATATTTGTAGAAAGCTTAGAACATTATCTGGTATGTGGTTGGTATAGAATATTTGTTGATATTATTATCAAAGAGGTGAGGTAAGTTCAGCCTCGCATCCCTGAAATGAGATGGGACAAATTTAATTAAAATGAAAAAGCAACTGACAATTTGGAAAATAGTATAGTGATGACTGTCTGTATCAAAAGCTAGCTGCAGAGAAAAATTCACAGCTGCAAATACTTGTTTATTAAATAGAAACAAATGGAAATATGTGAAATTAGCATTTAGCTCAGAAATCTAAAGGTCAATAAGTATTTTGTACCTGAAAACACCCCGACTCAAATTAGCTTATGTAGCCATATTGTTGGTAAGGTGCTAAGGATGCCCAGGTATCCCAAAGGAAGGGTTAAGTACCAAAATTCAGAAGGGCAGGGATACAGTTCAACTTCAGGGAAACTGGGGCCAGGCATCTGGACTTCACAAGGACTCCCTGTGCATATTTTCCCCCTCTCCTTCCCTTCATGTGTCATTCTTTCCCGCTGCACACACCTTCCTCCACGTGGTGAAGATACATCGCTCCTGACAGGTAGGATGGAAACTATCTTTGGCTCCCGTGATCAGAAAGGGGCACCCTCTCTGGAAGGAATGGCACCTTAGGGAAAGGTTGGGGGAAGCCCTGATTCGAGTCACATGCCTGCTCCTAGGCCAACCTTGCCCTGGGGACCATGCTGTCCCAGATGGGGAGAGGAGACAAGAATGTGTGGGAAGGAAGCATCCCCTGATGGGACCCGGAGGCTGGAGCTACAGAGAAGCAGAGCTCGAGATGATGGGGCTATGGACAGGCTGGGAGGACATTTCCACAGATGTCTGCCACAAAGTGGGAAAAAAAAAATTATAGCAAGGGAAAAATGAACAAAGATAAATGCAGAGACAAATTTAGCAAGCAAAAAAAGAAGCATTCATAAATCAGTCCAAGGGCAGAGGCTCTGGAATGAACCCCTATGTCTCTAATTCTACCTTCCTGTCCATTTTTACCTCCATAGTTCCTCCGCATTCCCCACCAATTATGCTCCAGTAAGATCCAGCCACACAGTCATTTCCTACATGCACCATGCTATTCCCTTTGCCCAAAATGCGCCTCTCCCCAGTGAACCTCTCATTCATCAGGAACCACGCGTGGATTGCCTTCTGTCTTCTGGGTGGTGCGCTCAGGGCTTCTTCCGGGATGGACTTCCAAATTCCTGCTTTCCCCTTGTTCTAGCACATATCTCACTGCACAAGGATTGGTTTTTAAAATAACATCTTATTTAATTCATTAGGCTGTGAGCTGCTACCTTCATTTTTTTTTTTTCTTTCTCTGGTACCCACCTCATAGCCTGAGCCATATGAAGTATTCTAATACTCATGGAGTGAGTGGTTGAGTATCTTATCAGACACCAGTGATCACATAAGCAGCATGTTTCCATCCCTTTGTCTCTTCCATGGCAGCATACATAGAGCTAAATGTTGTGTCCCCCTGCAAAAGCTAACACGTTCGCAGTGTTAGGGAACCCCAGCATCTCTCAGTTGTTAACCCTTCTTCTCTGGATTTTTATTTTTAATTTCCTGCTTTGATTCTGACTCATATTAAAAGCTACATCAATTACTCTTGGAGAACAACAGGGAAAAAGGAAAAAGAAGATATTCTACTCATCAGTTAGTGCCCTATTCAGTATAAGTCTTCATGTTTTCCCAGTCCATGGGAAAGATTTCAGTAACTCCATTTACCAGTTGTAGTTATAACAAATTCTCATCTACACCCAGCACCTTCTGCATTTCAAATAATTTTAACACCATTATTTCACTGGTCTGGGCATTTTTTACTTGGTCTTATTAGTGAAGAAGTGCCACATATATGAAATTACCCAGATTTTAATACTAACCACCTTCCTGTTGTATTAATTCATTTTGGAAGCCACCTGCACAATTGAAAACAATCTTTTTGAGCATAATATGATTATCTGGACATCTTAGCAAGTAATGCTGAATATGTGCATCTGATCTTTTCTTATGTTATATACAGAGAAGTAATCTTTGCTTAAAAATGCCAAGTGAATTAATGGGGTTGGTTAATGATTAATCTCTCTTTCCAAGTGATACTCAGCATTCTGTTGGCATCCACACTGGTTACTCTGATACAACAGGGCTCGACCAAGTTCATTATCCAACCGACTGGTCTGGGACTGCGCGATCATTAGCATGCAAATTACCACAAACAAAGGACAGGTGACAATGACTTTCCTTCCTGTAGGTCACACTCTTAGAGGGAAATAAAGCATGTTTTTGTTTAAGAAAATTTATTTTGAGAACATTCAGTCTAACTTGTTGAGGAATTAGATTTCGGTCCTTTGAATGTATGACTATTTCAAACACAGAGACATAGAACTTCAGCGGTGACCTTAAAAACCATCTAGTACACAATTTAGAGGTAAACCTAAGAAACCTTCTCATTTTCCCTGTGTATTATACTATTAGGAAATTAAGGGTTGGGGTGAAAGAGAGAGGTGCTACTTTTGCATCTTGAGCAAAAGTGGAGGAGTTGTGGGTTGGAAGCAAGTTGTGGGTTGGGCAGAAGGAGAAGCAGTCACAACTAGTCCGTTCTTGAGTCTTAAATATAACACAAATACCCACCACCCCTGCTAGGGAGAACTCCAGTTTTCACAATGTTTCCCACCCCCAGGCCTCTCTGGGCAGGTTGCGGGGGTCCTCAAGGAAGCTGAATCTCGCACAAACCTGCCTTGGTTGCCTCTTGTCATACTGTCATCCACTTCCCTACCACCTCTACTCCAGACTTCCCTCCTGATCAGCACCCATCTCTTCCGGTGACCCTGCTTGATTTCTTTTCTCCTGGTGCTGCTGCCAACACCATGGCTGCCATCCAGAGTTAGCCTCAGGGCAGGCCTCTGCTCTCCTCCCTTACAAAGGGCCATTCCTGCTCCTCCTTATCACCTGCATGTGGGGTCAGAACCCAGGAGTAGTTCTAGCTATGGCTGCAGTAACTGCCGACTGCTCCAGAAACTCACCATTTCCCTGTGTTGCTAATTCATCTACTACCTTGCACTGGAAACCAACTTGCTATTAACTGAAAACCAACCCAAACCAAACCAAAGAGGTGTGTTGGTACCATCTGGCTGGCCTGTCTCTGGGTGCACCCCTCACCACTCACATACTCCAGCCCTCACTACACCTTAAATCCAGAGTTCCAATTCCTTCTAGCCTCCTGAACGAGGGAGAAGTTCCTTCCTTAGCCAATCCAGAGCCCACCTCAATTCCTGGCTTAAGATTAGCTATTCTCCTAGACAATTGAAAATGAGACACCCATTCCTTCCTGATCTGCCAAGATGGGGGTTTCTCCTCCTGCCCGCGTGGTCTCAACAAGACAATGATGAGAGATGGGTAATGGTACATTTCTCTGGGTCTGAGTTTCTCAATTTTATACATTATTAAAAGTCAAACCCCTGGCTACAAAGGAAAATCACTGGTAAGAATGTGGGATGATGGCAAAGACAGGGCTGGGGTCGTCTCATTCCTACACTACTGTTGTTAAACTCCAACATACTACAACATTGAGGAAAAGAAAATGCTTAGAGGAAAACACAAATCCTCGCCCGGTCTCTATTTTTATCAGTTGAGTCTCTAAAATTGTAACTTAAACAGAATATTTGTATCTCAAATCATATTCATGTTACATGATACTTGAATAGGAAAATCCCTGACATTCCCAATATTCATTGTGAAAAGCGTTCTGCTTTTGTTCCTGGTACCTAAGTTGTTTACCCAGATTTTGGGCCAAATGGAATTTGGCCAAATGGAGTGCCAACTGGCCAGTAAGAACTTGGCCAAATGGAGAGCCAACTGTAGGGCCTTAGCACCCTTGCTGACTGTGACGTGTCTCAGAGGCTGTTCACATAATGTGTCTTTGAAACTCCCATTTTTTCTTTTTTTCTGGACCAAAGTATATTCTTAACTAGGTGTTTCCCCAGTCATCCTACTCACAGGGCTCAAAAAGAGGAGAAATTTGTTTGCTGAGTTGGCATGATGGTTTCCGAAGCTGTTTCTGAAATTCTGACCATAGCAACAGGAAATTGAAGGCAAGATACTAGAAATAAGCACAAATTAGATACAACTGTTTAGGGCAGAAGTTGACTTAAAAGAATATCTTTTTTGGGTCAAATGCAAAAAAAAAAAAAAAAAAGAGCTAGAAAATCTAACAAGACCTGCTAAAGATGAATGTGTATTGGGGGAGAGGGGGAAGAATAGACTTGTTACAAGTAACATTTTGGAGAAAAACAAAATAACAAGCAATGATACACAAGAACTTCTTTGTCAATAGCAAGGAACAGTCTATGAGGAACCTTGTCAAGAAACAATATGTGTCTAGGACTCAAGTCGTTCCCTCATCATGTCGCCAGTTCTTCTCCTTGATGGGGGCACATTAGGCTATTATGTATGACTCAGTGATAGTGGCCACAAGGCCATCTTTCTAATCCCCTGTCACTCCACTTCTGGCCTATACTTCACATGTGTACATACACACACCCCACCCTGCCCCAGCAACCTTCAGAGGATAATCTGGCTTCCTAAGGAGACTTTCCCGTGAAAGGTAATGAGCGGATCAGCCCACAGGTTCACTCTAGTGTACTTGCCATTTCTGCTCCCTATTAAAAATAAACTGATATTTGATCAGTTCAGTCTGTCCCTCAGGACCTGATGAGCTCTGCTTGAGCTAAAAAGAAAAACCAAGGTTCCAGACCAAGGGGAGGAGTCATGCCCCAGGGTGATGCTGAGCAGCCCCTGACCTTTCTAGAGAGCATCTTTGTCTCACTGATTTCCAATTTTAATCTGTAAATAACTATATCATATTTATTTTTATGTGAGTATTTAGGTCAACATCTATATATATGTGCATATATATATACAAACTATGTCTATATCTACAAAGTGTCTAAAATATTGCAAAATTGTTTTATATAGATTTCATTTAACCCTTTAACTCTTTAATGTAATTAATATTATTTTCGTTCTATGGACTGGTAACTGATACTTACAGAGTTAAAGAGGAATTTGCCTAAGGTCACACAGCTGATAAGTGACATAGCTAAATATGTGAACGCAGACAAATCTGACTCCAAAATTCTTGCTCAGTCAATCTTAAAGTATTTATGCAAACTAGAGCTCTCTCCACTGATAATGTTATCCCATTTTAACACAGGAACTTGAAATGTAACTTCTCTTGCTAACTTAGTGAAGTAAATTGGAATGAGATTGAGGAGGTCCTCTCTAAATAGGGGAAACAAACAAAAAATAAAGCAAGCAGGTATTCAATATTTACATATAGAGCAAGATATACATTCAAACTTTTGAGAAAGACTCAAGTAAATGAAATAAACAGAAAGAGAGGCTTAGAGAGACTCAATAACTTGCCTAAGATCATACAGCTAGTTGCAAACATGGTCAAGATTCAAAATCGGGTCTCTGCATAGACTAACAATGCAGGAGCCAGCAGGCTAACCACTCTGAGAACTCATCATTGTGCTTTCACTGGTAGGTGATTGCACCTTACGATGCTACAGGATGCAAGAACAAGGGGTTGGGGTAGGTGAGGTGAGTAGGCTTTTTACAGTTAATAACAATACTAGCACTGACACTATTTTGTGTAGAATAAGATAAACATGCTAGGAATTGATAAATAACAAAAATAATAATTCATAACAATAGGAAGGCAGCTAAGCTACCAAGGCCCAGCTAAGTGGTGGGATCCTGAAACATCCCTAGAAAGTAGCAGGTCTTTGCACTCTGTCAACGCAGAGATTGTTGACATGAAATAATGTTGAGTTTAAAAGAAAGCAGAAAGAAAGAAGCGAACACTAAGACTATAATTCTATGAGTGTGCATGTCAATAACAAAAGTGTTCAGAAGGGAATTTAGAATGCCATCATTGGTTCAAAATGAGTTTAATATTCTTCATGTACTTTTTATTTTCTTTGAAGTGGTTTGTTTTCCCAATTATTCATATTTTTTATTTTGAAATAATTTCAGGCTTTCAATAGCGTTGCAAAAATAGTAGAAAGAACTATCATAAGCCTTTCACCCCAACTGTTAACATTTTGCCACATTTGCTTTATCACTTCTTCTCTCTATATATATATGTATATATATGTGTGTGTGTATATATATATATATACCAATATTATTGTTTCTGAACCATTTGAGACTAACTGGAGACATTAGAGTCCTTTCTGCTAAATACTTCTGTGTATTTCCTGAGAAAAAGGGCTCTCTCTTATATAACCATATTATAATTATCAAATCAAGAAATTATCGTTGATATAATTATCTAAGTTATAAACCTTATCCATTTTTTCCCAATTATCCCAAAATTGTCCTGTATGGAAAAAAAGAATACTAGTTCATGGTCCAACCCAGGATCACATGTTATATTTCATTGTCGTGACTTTATGTCTCTTTAATCTAGAAATGTTTCTGCTTTTAAAAGATATTATTTTAGAGCAGTTTTAGGTTCACAGCAAAATTTAGTGAAAAGTACAGTGTTCCCACATACCCCCTACCCCTCCTCACACAGCCTCCTATCAACATGTCCCATCAGAGTGGTACATTTGTTATCGTCAGTAAACCTACATTGACACACATTTTCATCCAAAGTCTATAATTTATATCAGGGTTTACACTTGTGATGTACATCCCATGGGGTTGGATAAATGTATAATGATGTGTATCCACTTTTATAGTATCACAAAGAATAGTTTCACTACCCTAAAAATTCTCTTTGCTCCATCTATTCATCCCTCCTTCCCTACCAATCCCTGGAAACCACTAATTTTTTACTATCCCAGTAGTTTTGCCTTTTGTGGGATGTCATTCAGTTTAGAACCATACAGTATGTAGACTTTTCAGATTAGCTTTTTCTTTATTTCTTCAAAAACAAAAACAAAAACGGGATACACATGCAGAACTTACAGGTTTGTTATATAGGTATACATGTGCCATGGTGGTTTGCTGCACCTATTGACCCATCCTCCCCTCATCCCCCAACCCCCAACAGGCCCTCATGTGTATTGTCCCCCTCTCTGTGTCCATGTGTTCTCAATATTCAGCTCCCACTTATGAGAGAGAACACACAGTGTTTGGTTTTCTGTTCCTGTGTTAGTTTTCTGAGGATGATGGCTTCCAGCTTCATCCATGTCCCTGCAAAGGACATGGTCTCACTCCTTTTTATGCCTGGATAGTATTCCATGGTGTATATGTACCACATTTTCTTTATTCAGTCTATCACTGATGAGCATTTAGGTTGGTTCCATGTCTTTGCTATTGTAAATAGTGCTGCAATAAACATATGTGTGTATGTGTCTTTATAGTAGAATAATTTGTATTCCTTTGGGTATATACCCATTAATGGGATTGCTGGGTCAAATAGTATTTCTGGTTCTAGATCCTTGAGGAATCACCATACTGTCTTCCACAATGGTTGAACTAATTTACATTCCTGCCAACAGTGTAAAAACGATCCTATTTCTCCACAGCCTCACGAGCATCTATTGTTTCCTGACTTTTTAATGATCGCCATTCTGACTGGCATGAGATCTCATTGTGGTTTTGATTTGCATTTCTTTGATGATCAGTGATGTTGAGCTTTTTTCCTTCTGTTTGTTGGCCGCATAAATATCTTCTCTTGAGAAGTGTCTGTTCATATCCTTTGCCCACTTTATTTATTTGTTTGTTTATTTATTTTATTATTATTATTTTTTGAGGTGGAGTCTCACTCTGTCGCCCAGGCTGGAGTGCAGTGGCGCAATCTTGGCTCACTGCAACCTCTGCCTCCTGGGTTCAAGTGATTCTCCTGCCTCAGCCTCCCAAGTGGCTGGGATTACTGGTGCCCGCCACCATGCCCAGCTAATTTTTTAGTTTTTTGTTTGGTTGTTTGTTTTGTTTTGTTTTGTTTTGATATGGAGTCTCGCTCTGTCACCAGGCTGGAGTGCAGTGGTGCAATCTCGGCTTACTGCAACCTCTGCCTCCCAGGTTCAAGCAATTCCCCTGTCTCAGCCTCCCGAGTAGCTGGGACTACTGGCATACGCCACCACCCCTGGCTAATTTTTTTGTATTTTAGTAGAGATGAAGTTTCACAATGTTGGCCAGGCTGGTCTCAAATTCCTGACCTCAGGTGATCTGCCCTCCTTGGCCTCCCAAAGTGCTGGGATTACAGATGTGAGCCACTGTGCCCGACCTCCTTTGCCCACTTTTTGATGGGGTTGTTGGGTTTTTTTATTGCAAATATGTTTAAGCTCCTTGTAAATTCTGGATATTAGACCTTCGTCAGATGGGTAGATTGCAAAATTTTTCTCCCATTCTATAGGTTGCCTGTTCAAGCTGATGATAGTTTCTTTTGCTGTGTAGAAGCTCTTTAGTTCATTAGATCCCATTTGTCAATTTTGGCTTTTGTTGCAATTGCTTTTGGCATTTTTGCCATGAAGCCTTTACCCATGCCTATGTCCTGAATGGTATTGCCTAGGTTTTCTTCTAGGGTTTTGATGGTTTTGGGTTTTACATTTAAGTCTTTAATCTATCTTGAGTTAATTTTTGTATAAGTTGTAAGGAAGGGATCCGGTATCAGTTTTCTGCATATGGCTAGCCAGTTTTCCCAGCACCATTTACTGAATAGGAGATCCTTTCCCATTGTTTGAGACCAAACAGGCACATATTCCTAAAATACCTGTATAACTAAAGCCTGGGTATAATTTATGGATATAATTTATTACCCTAATTATTCAATAATTTACATATACAGAGCCATCCCAACAAGTTAGAGTAGCATTGCTGACAGCTATTACTTATTGAATGCTTACTAAGTGTTAGGCACTATTCCAGGATATTTCTCATAACAACCCTAGGAGGATTGCTGCTATGGATTTACAGTATTTCATGGATTCTAGAGTTCTCTCTGAAATCAGGAGGTGGCTTACAGTCAGTAGTGTTTCACAGTCATTGTCATATTGGCATAATTGCTATGCTCTGCATGCACAACGTAGACTAAAAACCTTTGGATGACCCTTCTAATAAGATCAAGAAAGTTCAGCATCGAGACTTGCAGAATGTCCTGGAGGCAGCATTGGGACACATATGAGAAATGCTTCAACATCTAGTCCAGAAGATGAAAGTGTGAAGAAAAACATGTACATTGACTCTGAGTTGTAAGTGATTCAGAAGAAAGACTCTGACTATGATCCAATTTTAGGAAAAGCTTAACTAATATATGCATGAGCGTTACATGATAAAAATCTACATCTAAATAAATCTAAAAGAGCTCTTTCAATAACATGAAATTTAAAATTTAAGTATTAACAAGATGTCCTGTCATAGTTTAATTTGCAAAGGGAAACAATTGACTCTTTTTGTCTCTTTTAAGAATATGCATTATCACAGACAAGACCTGGGCCCCAGGCCTTTTTCTAGAGTTGAAAATCAGAAGAAATATCAACCTGCAAAATAATGAAAATGTCTGCATAAATTGAGTCAGAAAAAAATAGAACAAGATATAAATTTGAGTTAAAGGTGGCCTTGGGTGAAATATACAAGCAGCATATTCTTGACTTTTGCTCCCTGCAGTGTCCTCCAAAACACTCTGGCTCACATGTGAGCACATTCACCATCGTTTCAGCTCTAATGGTGAAAGCAAGGCACACTACACAGCTTGAATGCTCTTTTCTATTTGCTTCTTGCACCTCATAAATATGTTCAAGCATTCAAATTAAATTGTATCTAAGGCAGCTCAACCCAAAAGATAATATTTCTGCTCTCACAGGGCATTTGCCGTATTATTCCAGACCACATTCAAGGAAAACATACTTCTCTTAGCATTTTCTTATTTTGCTCGAAGCAGAATGTATGGTAAAGGACACCGAACTTAATTAGCACATTAACATAATCACATCAAGTGTAGACATAGAACTTGACAATAGGAAATTGAATAAATCAATGCGAATGTTTTCAGCCCCATGCTTTATAATTAGGGGAAATAAAAGGATAGCTTAAATGCTGCTGGATGCACTTACTATGGTTGCTTCTAATTTATGAGGTTGGAATTGTTGACACCAAAGAGTGCTTAAATTTATCTTCATATTTAAATGAGACAAAAGTTTAAGCACACATATTTTTCTACTTAGAGACTTCTTTTTGACCTTCTCTGCTAAATATAGATGCTCTTTTGCTTTCAAAAGTAGTTACCAAAGCTATAATGTTATGGTGAGAAGTTTTGCAAATGAAAACAGACAGCCATTGCAATTGCAAGAGCTCAGAATCCAAAAAACAAAGTAGGCAAACAGCAACAACAACAAAACCTGATGGAGGTTTTTTGAGGCTTGGCCTGTCTTTTATTTTATATTAGACTTTTTCCTGGAATTTGCATGAATTCATCACCCTCAGCTTCTTTCCCCAACCAGTGAAGGTGGTCTGGAATTATAAGTTATTTTTTTAGGGGAGGCAGAAAATTAGATGTATCGGGTGCTAGTTTTGTGACAATCTAGTTGACAAATCAAAGACAGAATACGTGGAGGATAGACACTACAGTAATTGCAGAAACAGGTCTTAGTGTCTGTCGCACAAAGCTGCACCTGTGGCTTACTTACTATGTGCCCCTAAGCAATTTGCTTCACGTAAACCTCAGTTTCCTCATATGTAAAATATAAATAAGGACACCTATTTTATTGCACTATTATGGAAATCATTTCAAGTAATATAGATAGCACAGTGCCTGGTGCATGGTTAACTGCTCAATAGATGTTAACTAGCCAGAATAAGAATGAGATGCTATTATGGGGTTAGGATGTGAATGGTTAATTGAAGATGTGCCTGGGAAATGGAGAACAAGTAGCTCCACACAGCCACCGTCTTGGAAGGACCACAGCTTTCCTTATGTACTTCCCACAGGGAAACTTCAGGACAAACTCACTCTAGGTTTTGTTCTGAACTGCTCGCCTCAGTTAATTCCTGGCACCTAATTCTGTCTTGCTTTTGGTCTCAGTGGTTACTGTCTGATTATTCCTTAGACTTCTCTTCACTCTTTGGGTCTGGGTTTTTTTTCCCCCATCCCTACTGATACAGGAGGTGGAAAGAAATTATTTAGGCAGATACTAAGGGCAACAGAGCGCTAGGCAGATTTTCCTTTTTAATAAAAAGCAGCCCCCAAATCACTTCTTTTCTAACAAAGAGCAGCCTGAAAAAACGAGCTGCAGACATAGATAAGCAAGCTGGAAGATTGCACATGTGAGTGCCGGCAGCTGTGCCAATAGGAAAGGGCTACCTAAGGGCCAGGCGTGTTCATCATGGAGGCTCCATCTTCCCTTTTCTTTGTCACCACGTGTACAGTAAAGAACCAGGCAGCAAGGCACCAGCCAGGCAGTGAACCCATCTGCATAGTAAAAAATTATGGTGGAGCGGCCAGCTTTTACACGCACCATGCAAATAGCACACCTGGTCCAACCAATCTTTCATGCCTTATGTAAATCGGACACTGCCCCCTCAAGCTCAGCTATAAAACCTTCAGCATTTCATTGCGGAAGCGTCAACCATTTTCTCTGGGACCCCTCCCTGTAGCAAGAGAGCTCTTCTCTTTCTTTTGCCTATTAAACTTCCACTCTGAACCTCGCCCTCTGTGTGTCCGCGTCCTAGTTTTCCTTGGCCGTGAAACAACGAATCCCAGGTATTTACCCCAGACAATGATGCTGCTTCACTGTGCTGGTTGAAACTTTCTTTCTATGCTCAATTGATTTTCGTTTCTTCTACAAACATCCCTCTCTTTCCAACCCGAAGCCGAACCTTCTCCCTCTGACCTGCCATTTCCATAGTTACGTGTGCAACTTGGGTTATTTATCTTACAAACGGTCCCAGCCCAGTGCTTTACACGATGGGGGATGATTCACTTTCCCTGAGAACTTCCCTCACCAGCTGGGTGGGCTTCAGCTGCCTCTTGGTTCCACAAGGTCCAGACACAGAGCCCTTAGCTGAATGGATTTAGGGAAGACATACTTAGATGCTGTGGGGCAACTGTTTTCTGTGCTTCATCTGGAAAGGCAGAGTAGGACAGGTGGAAGAAAGACAAGAATGAAACAGACACAGAGAAACAGAGGTGAGGTGTGAGGACTGCTCGGATAGCTGAGGGCTTTCTGGCTGTGGCTACCTCCCTTGAGAGGTCCTGTCACTTAAGCCTGAAGGCTTCACAAAGCATTCTTGAGTCCATTCCGAATTTTAGTCCTTAAGCCCCTTGAATTGTTCCCCTTTGCTTACAACCAAAGAGTTTTTTGAGACAAATACATACTCAACAGAAGTTTTGACTTCATTGTGAACTAAATGACTTTTATAATGAAATCAGATTTGAGTTGTCAGATAGGTGGCCTCCTCTGTCTTTCTATCATTAGAAGAACTGTTCTTTCTTCCTGCATCACACAAGCTCATAACTTGTTGGAGTTTTTTCTGCACTGTGGGATTCAGTGCATGCCTGCAGACCTCAGCCCACTGAGAATCCTTGGAGGCAGGAGTCCTGTTGACTCCCCTCTGCAACCACAAGGTCTAGCAAGCATTTAAATGCCTATGGCACGTGGAAGTTCAAGTCTCCACACTCAGGTTTGCAATGATGTGCCCGATTTTGCCCAAATTGGTGTCCTTGGAGAGCCTGCTACAGAAGAAAGTGCTCTTCTAGAAACAGCCCTGGAAATTAGAAAGGAAGGGCCTAATTTCTCATTATTCTGTGTTCTTGGACTTGGAGAATTCTCAAGTACTGTCATCCAGGCAAATATTTTGCTAGTGTTTACCAAAGAAAATTAGCAACAGCTTGGCAATATTTAATGAACAATTATTGATAATTAAAAAGTCTTCATTATCACTGATGCGGAATAAGAGACAATCATGTAAAAATGAGAAAAATACCATGTTGGCATTTTTTGGGGGCATAACACAACCTTTCTACCTTTTTCTAGGCCAAAGGCTAGCTGAATTTTTAAGTTTGCTAGCATAGTTTAAGATATGTTCCAAAACAAAAAAAGGTTGACTCTACACAACATATATCCATCGTGAATGATGCATCACACATATTATTCATTGGAGGAAATGTTATGCTTGTTAGGTAACTTCATGGGGGGAAATCTTGAAAACAAGAGTAACCACTTATTGAGCATCCACTCTTCTCCTGGAACTTTATGTTATTTATAAACATTATTGCTAACACTCCTGATTACCTGGAAAAGTATATTTTATTATTGCCGTCTTGCATTTATGGAAATCAAAGTCTGCCCAAGGTCACACAGCTGGTAAAAGGTTTGGGCTGGGATTCATGTGCGTCCTATTTCCGAAGTCTTGTCCTTGACACATTTTAGCCCAATGAGCAAATAAGGATATTATTTTGCATAAACTCTTTGGGTTGCTATTTTCCTAAAGGATCTCAGTGGCACAGCCAGAGCTTTTTATTACAAATAGACTAGTAATATAAACACTTCACCAAGGCTGGGGTGAGTTGGTGTCAGGCGTCCCTTGCACATCACTCTGCTAAAGTAGGCAATAGCAAGCCTCATGCTTCACATGACAGGGTCAGCCAACCCTACCCAGTGCCTTTCCCGTGGGTTGCAGCAGTAATATTAATAGATATCAAATAAGACCATCTTGAGTCCATCTGGCACGTGTTCCCATTACACTGCCTCAGAACAGAAATTTTAACAGAACAAAAATTCTTTCATAAATCTGCATAAGTACACAATTCTACTGTTGAAGTGTACCACTGTGTTGTTAATAGTTTCTTCAGAAATCATGCCCACCACAGAAAAATACAGGTAGAAGGTGTTCCCTGTCTTTACATATAAGTCAAGACCAAGGAAAAATGCCAGGCTACAGGCTCATGGAAGTGGGTCCCAGGAGAGGAATTTATCACTCTGAATTTAATTTTGAAAACAAATTCTCATTTCTTCTTTGCATTTTGCAAAAAGAGAACTCCTTTTTTTTTGACAGAGTCTCACTGTGTCTCCAGGCTGAACTGCAGTGGCTCAATCTCGGCTCACTGCAACCTCCACCTTCCAGGCTGAACTGCAGTGGCTCAATCTCAGCTCACTGCAACCTCCAACTCCCAGGTTAAAGCAATTCTCCTGCCTCAGCCTCCCGACTAGCTGGGATTACAGGCGAGCACCACCACACACAGCTAATTTTTGTATTTTTAGTAGAGACGGGGTTTCACCGTCTTGGCTAGCATGGTCTTGATCTCTTGACCTCGTGATCTGCCCACCTCAGCCTCTCAAAGTGCTGGGATTACAGGCGTGAAGCACTGTGCCCAGTGAGAACTCCTGCTTTAATGAGACATGGCAATACTGTTCCTCTACGAAGTACTTAGACAGAAAGGAAAGGTTCAGCATGGTCTTGTGTGATATCTATTGATATGATTGCTACAAACCATAGGGAAAACACTGGGCAAAACACTGGGCAAAGCTGGAAATGTTCAATCTTTTAGGCCTCAGTTATACAGAGAACACGGAGCTGGAATTAGCTTTGGAAAACCTGAATTCAAGCCTGGCTCTGATATTTAAAGGCTGTGTGTCCTTAGAAAAGTCACTTCACCTCCCTGAGCTTTTGTTTTCTTCTCTATATAATGGAGTAAGTCATAGCTGACCGGATTATTTATAAAAAGTAAATAATATAATTTAAATGAAAGCCTTCTGAGTTAGAGGCAGGAAGCTAGGGCATTGTAATTATATTTTGCCCAACTGTTTCTCCTCTAGAAACATGAGTTATTTATGAGTAGGGAAAGTGACTTATTCACTCCTATTTTTGCAAAGCACAGAATCCTTGAATAGTTGTGGTCCCTCAGGATAATTGTTCAATGAATGAATGAATCAGTAAATAGGTGGGTGAGTAGATGTTGCAAACTTCACCATGGTACACGGTGTTGAAGAATACATAGGAATCACTAAGGTCCAGAACAAGTCTTTTTTTTAATTTTTATTTTTATAGGTACATATTAGGTGTATATATTTATGCAGTACATGAAATATTTTGATACAGGCATACAATGTGTAATAATCACATCAGGGTAAATGGATTATCCTCACCTCAAGCATTTATTCTTTCTTTGTGTTACAAATAATCCAATTATACTCCTTTAGTTATTTTTAAATGTACAAGAAATCATTGTTGTCACCCTGTGTGCTAGCAAATACTAGGTCTTATTCATTCTTTCTAACTATTCTGGACCCATTAACCATTCCCACTTTCTTCCAACCCCCTGCTCCACCCTTCCCAGCCTCTGGTACCCGTTGTTCTACTATCTATCTCCATGAGTTCAGTTGTTTTATTTATTTATTTATTTATTTATTTATTTATTTATTTATTTATTTATTATTTATTTATTTATTTATTTATTTATTTATTTATTTATTTATTTATTGAGACAGAGTCTCACTCTGTCACCCAGGCTGGAGTGCAGTGGCACGATCTCAGCTTACTGCAACCTCCGCCTCCCGAGTTCAAGCAATTCTCCTGCCTCAGCCTCCCGAGTACCTGTGATTACAGGCACCCACCACCATGCCCAGCTAATTTTTTGTATTTTTGGTAGAGATGGAGTTTCATCATGTTGGCCAGGTTGGTTTTGAACTCCTGACTTCAAGTGATCCACCTGCCTTGGCCTCCCAAAGTGCTAGGATTACAGGGATGAGCCACCATATCAGGCCCAATTGTTTTAATTTTTAGCTCCCACAAATAAGTGAGAATATGTGAAATTTGTCTTTCTGTGACTGGCTTATTTCACTTAACATAATGATCTGAAGCTCCGTCCATGTTGTTGCAAATGACAGAATATCCTTCTTTTTTATGGCTGAGTAGTACTCCATTGTGTATAAGTACCATATTTTCTTTATCCATAAATCTATTGATGGACACTTAGGTTGCTTACAAATCTTGGCTGTTGTGAGCAGTGCTGCAATAAACATAAGAGTGCAGATATCTCTTCAATATACTGATTTCCTTTCCTTTGGGCTTACACCCCAGCAGTGGGATTGCTAGATCATATATATGGTAGCTGTATCTTCCATTTTTGGAGGAACCTTGAAACTGTTCTCCATAATGGTTGTATTAATTTACATTTCCACCAACAGTGTATGATGGTTCCCTTTTCTCCACGTCCTCACCAGCATTTGCTATTGCCTGTCTTTTGAAAAAAAGCCATGTTAACTGGAGTGAGACTCATTATAGTTTTGATTTGCATTTCTCTGATGATCAATGGTGTTGAACACCTTTCCGTATACATACTTACCATTTGTATGTCTTCTTTTGAGAAATGCCTTTTTAGATCTTTTGCTCATTTTAAAATTGGATTATTACATTTTTTCCCATAGAGTTTTTTGAACTCCCTATACATTCTGTTATTGATACCCAGGTGGGTAGTTTGCAAATATTTTCTTTCATTCTGTGGGTTGTCTCTTCACTTTATTGATTGTTCTTTGCTGTGCAGAAGCTTTTTAACTTGGTGTGATCCTACTTGTCCATTTTTGCTTTGGTTGCCTGTGCTTATGGGGTATTACTCAAGAAATCTTTGCCCAGTCCAATGTCCTGGAGAGTTTTCACAATGTTTTCTTGTAGTAGTTTCACAGTTTGAGATCTTAGATTTAAGTCTGTAAACCATTTTGATTTGATTTTTGTTTACAGTGAGAGGCAGGGGTTTAGTTTAGTTCCTCTGCACATGGATATCCAGTTTTCCGAGCACCATTTATTGAAGAGACTGTCCTTTCCCCAGTGTATGTTCTTGGCACTTTTGTTGGAAATGAGTTCACAGTAGATGTATAAATTTGTTCCTGGATTCTCTATTCTATTCCATTGGGTCTGTGTGTCTGTTTTTATCCAGCACAGGTCTTAATCAGCTCCTCCCCAACCTGGGATCACAAAGCCTGCCACTCCTTTGCCTAATTCAAGACTTCATCCTGAACCATTTCCTGGGCCATCTTGTACTCCACCTCCCACCATCTTTCCAATCCTCTTTACTGTGACACAGTGATACATTTTTAAATTTTTGTTTCAATTCACAAATTGGACCCAACTTTCATTACCACAACCTCGCCCGATGATTCTCAAAATCAGGCAAGCATCAGTATTGCCTGCGGGGCTTGTTAAAACACAGATTTCTGGGCCTTACTCCAAGAGTTTCTGATTCAGCAGGCCTGGAGAGGAGCCTGAGAATCTGCATTTCTAACAAGTTCCCAGGTGATGTTGCTGCTGGTGGTCTGGAGACCCCACTTTGAGAACTCTAGTCTAGGCTGTGATCACTACTTCTCTTTTACAAGGAGCCCCCACCCAGGGGCTGTGGGTGGCATATGGCAGTTTCCTCTATGATGCTCTTGGGCACAGCCCCTTCAGAGCACAAGGAGGAGAGAAGGGGTGGGGCTAGGCTGTCCAGTTCACCTCTCAAGTTGGATCTCTTAGATCATTGGGATTTCAAGCCACTGGAGCCTAGGAGTTTGGCAGCCAGTGGTGTGCTGGTAAATTTTAACAACTGGCCATTGAGAGCTTCAAGGGGTGGGTAAGCACCCAGATTTGTGGCATTTATCAATTTCTGTAGTATGAATACAGTGTAGCCAATTTCCAGCAACCAATCTGATGTCAAGCGGCTCACAAAAATCCTGAAAATGTAACAATGGGCTCTCATGAGCCAGTACGAATATGAATAGATTCTAGCACACCACTGCTTGGCCACCAGCCTGCTAGATTTCTTATATTCTTCCTACCAGCCATGTTCTCCTGGGTAGCTCCTTCTCCCTTTTATTCTTTGTCCCTCTCTCAAAAATTTCTTGAAATTGCCTGGCTCAGAAACTTCGCCATTCTGTTCTGCGCCATCACATCTGTCCCCTGTCCCACTGCCCTACAGAGAGTCCTTCCTTCAGGTTTTATTGCTTGGTCTGACCTGGGCCGGACCTTCTTGGCCTCAGCTTGCTGGCTGCTGCTTTGTACAGTCATTGCTCTGCTCTGATTCCTCAACAATCTTGATGGCTTCCCTGCTTTTCCTCCCCTGCTCAGCCCCCCTTCATGGGCACACATCCTTCCAACATGTGAGAGAAGTTGGCATGGTAAAAAATGAGTAAAATCAGAATGAACTCTTTCCATATTTTATTCAGGAATGGCATTTCACAGGTTCTCTCTCTTACTGATTCCAAATCCAAAGGGAGATATTGATCCTTAAAAGATGGTTACTGTCGGAAAATGCTGAGAAGTTTGCACAAGGAATGGAAGCAGAGTTAACCAATGTATCAGGCAACTTAAACTTTCTCCTTTTAAACTGCTGTGCTGGTCTATTAAGACATGCCTAATACCCAAACCTGAGGGGCAAAAGGGGAGAGAATAAAGTTTATGCCTCTGTGTCATAGAGAAAAGCTGCCAAAATGTGATTAAGCTTTTTGAGTTAGAACTTAATAAAATGCCTTTGCTACTGGTTTCCATGGTTGTCCAGTGAAAAGAGTGAATACATTTATAGGAAACACAAAAGGTGGTTTCAGAGCTTGGGCAGAATGGAAGACGTATTTCTTCTACTATTCGCTCCTGTGAGTTTAGTGCCACAGACGTGCTCAGGCGTCTGGGAGATGCCGGTGGGAGATGCCAGGGCTGAGCAGGTTTGAATTTCTTCCTCAACAGAGAATAAAGACCTTGAGGAAGGAGTATAGATCTTGAGGAAGACCCAGCTCCTCACTAATGAGCTTTCCTGCTTCTCTTGGGACCGCTTGCCTTAAAGTAAACAGTGCTCTCATGGGCTTCTGGATCTTAGAAAATGCTTCTCATTCTAGGGGGTTTTGGCCATGGAGACCATCCCACAGCTCTTTTCCCTTCTCCTCTTGGCTGCCATCCCAGTAAACAGGTCCTTCCCAGAACCCACAGAGGAGAAAGGCGTTGGAGAGGTGGCAAAGATCGTTGGCGGGCTAGATGGCAATGTTAAGTCCTGAAAAACGCTGTGGGTTGGGGAGTTTCTTAGAACACTTGTGTTGCTGCGAAGGAATACTTGAGGCTGGGTAGTTTATAAAGAAAGAGGTTACTTTGGCTTGCAGTTCTGCTGCCCATACAAGAAGCAAGGCACCTGCATTTGCTTCTGGTGATGGCTTCAGTCTGCTTCCACTCATGGTGGAAGAGGAAAGGGCACCAGTATGTGCAAATCACAACAAGGTGAGAAAGAAGGCAGGTGGGGAGATGCCAGGCTCTCTTTTAACAGTCAGCTCTCATGGGAACTAATAGAGTGAAAACTCACTTATTGCTATGAGGATGGCACCATTCATGAGGGGGTCCACTCTCATGGCCCTAACACTTCCCTTCAGGCCTCACCTCCAACATGTGAGTCCCATCTGTGCCCTTACTTTTTTGGAGTCAGCATTTCAAATAGTCACTGCTTTGCTCCAACTGGTGTGTCCAATGACTTGATAGGGACAATCTTTCTCTTCTTCCACCTGCTCCATTCATGAATCATGTCTCCTTGTCCTGAAAGGACCAAAGGGTTTCAATTTTCTTAAACTGTGCCTCAGTTTCCTCATCTATAAAATGAGCATAATAGGAGTACGTATCTTAGTTTAAGAGGACTAAGTAGTTTGTATGTGAACACCTATTAACTGAACTCATTTCATATCTCCAACCACCTACACAACGTCTTTATGTCTAACAGAATCTTAAGTTTATTGTGGCCAGTACGGAAACCTTGATTCTCCACTTCCCAAACCTCCTCTTCTCTGATGGTTCCTCTTACTGGTTAGTGGCACTGTCTTTCACCCAGCTACTCTGGCCAAAACCTTTGCCTCCTCTCTTTTGCTCACACCCCACATCCAACCCCACAGGAGACTGGACCTCTTCTCGCCTCTCCTATCACAACCCTAGTCCAAGCCAGCAGCCGGTCACCTGGATTGTGCCATCATCAGACCCTTCCACTCTCCCTGTGTCCACCCTTAATCCCTTTACTGCTGCCAGAGGGACACTTTGAAATTACTAGGCAGCCCACGAGCCTCTACTTCCAATCTTCTAATGGTCTCCCACCACATTTACAGTAGAATCCACTGTCCTTACCAAGGCCAAAGCATCCCACCTATCTGGCCTCATCTCCCTCCTCTCTCACCATTGCTTTCTCTGCCTTAGCCACGCTGGCCTGACTGCCTCCAGTTCAGGGGACACCTTGCTGTCTCCACAACCTTGTGCTCCCTGAGCTGGATATCATTCTCCTGATATCTGCATACTTCACCCATCTCAATTCTGGTACATCTCTGACCCCCTGGACACCTCACCTTAAAACAGTACCACTGGACCCCCTCTGCCATGTTACACTGCTTTAGTTTTCTCATACTTGCTTATTACTCCTGAAACAGCAATTCGTAAATTGTCTCTAGCACCAGACTGTAAGGGCAGTAAGGACAGGGGCTTTGAGTGTCTTGTTCTCTGCTCCGTCTTCAACTCCTAGATGCGTCTCTAACGTGCAGTAGGTCCTTAGTAAATATTTATAGAATGCATGAATGAACAAGTAAGAATAGTGCCTGGCACATGATTAAGTGTTGAAGAAGTGTTAGTAATTATTATGAGCATTACTCACACTGCCAAACTACTTCATGAATTTTCCCAGGGGTAGGGAACTCCTCACCTCATAGTTTAAATGGAACATCACTTTATTGAGCTAGTACCATAATGGGAACTTTAACAACCATTACTTCATTTCATCCACACATCAGCCTTATGAATAAGTGTTACTGTAACCACTTTGCACATGAGAAAAAGAAGGATCAAAATGTCAAATGACCACCAACTACTCCATTCAGGATCACTTATACTGTTTGGCTCTGTGTCCCCACCACAATCTCATCTCAAATTGTAATCCCCAGGTGTCTTGTGAGGGACCTGATGGGAGATGATTGGATCATGGGGGCAGTTTTCCCCATACTGTTCTCGTGATAGTGAGGGAGTTCTTGTGAGATCTGATGGTTTAAAAGTGGCAGTTTCTCCTGCACTCTCTTTCTCCTGTCGCCTCGTAAAGAAGGTGCCTTGCTTCACCTTCTGCCATGATTGTAAGTTTCCTGAGGCCCTCTAGCCATGCAGAACTGTGAGCCAATTACACCTCTGTTGTTTATAAATTACCCAGTCTCAGGTAGTATCTTTATAGCGGTGTGAGAACGGACCAATATATTCACAAAGCTGGAGGAGGGAGGGCTGTGAGTTAAACCCATCAGTCCCAAATCCATTTCTCTTTCAACCACACCCAGCATTGGTTCCGAGAACCCTAGGCATGGAGCTCTCCTTCCTCAGTATGCCCATAGCACCTGCTTTTCGTATTTGATGAACCTTGCCTTGCACTGTCATCAGGGGTCTCTCCCTCCACTCCATGAGTTCCTTGAGAGCTGAGACCAAATCTTATTCCCAGAGCACAGGGCTGGGAATACAGCAGGAGCTCAGAAACATCTTGACTTGGGCTAGTGTGAGGAGTGGCGGAAAAAAGGGGAGGATTGTGTGTGCATGTAAGAGTGGGTCCTTTGCCTCTTAAAAAAGTATCTACTGCAGCTTGTGCTGAATATGAGTGTTCTGAATCTTCAGTATGATCAGGGAGGGCACTCAGAGAGAAAGAAGAGCTGGAATGATCTATGTGAGGGTTCCCCATTCAGTGTCATCTGGAGCAAATAGTCTTCCCCAGAGTTTACAAGTATATGGAAGCCCAGGGGACACAAGAAGCCAAGCTAGCCAAAGTTCACCTACCTGCTATGACAGCCCTCTGGGATGAGTCTTCTCCTCATTTAATAAAATAAATTAGGAGGGCTGGATGTGCCCTAAAATAATGGTTCCATAACTGCAAAGAAGCTGACTGTAACTCTGCCACCTGTTAGGAACAGGATGTCACTGTCACTGAAAAAGAAGACTGAAAATTAGCCCATGCTATATATAAATTGGGAGGGTGGCGGGGGGGCGGGGAACTGGGAACATCTTGTTTTGACATTCAGCAATTATTTTCAAAGCTCTCTAAAGAACCTTAGGAGAAAAGAATCTAAAAGAGTCCAGGACCTAAAGGGAAATAAGGACCTGATTTTCAATCGCATTTTGACCTGAAAATGAAATAAAAGCCTATATTGTGATGACTTGAGTAGCTTGCTGTCCTACAACTGCAAAATTGAAGTGGTTTCATTTCTGTGAGTACCTTCTGCCACTCACTAGATTCTGGAATTAATCCTCTGCCAGGCTAAAAGCAGAAACAGCTACGGGTCTAACACTTCCTAGGAAGAAGTATTTAGCAGAAGCAGTGGTGTTCAGTGTGGAGGCATTTTAACACAGGGTTCTGGAAGGTTCATTTGCATCCTGCACTGACCCAGCGCTGGGTCTGTAGTGTTCACAGTGGTTGAATTCCCACCATCTATTTCTTACCAAATAATCAGACTAAGCCAGTGGTTCTTCATGAGAGGCTATTCCCCTCCCCCACTAAGGTGACATTGGCAATATCTAGCAACGTTTTTAGTTGTCACATCTGGGGAGGTGCTACTGGCATCTATCTTATGGGTAGAAGCCAGGGAAGATGTTTAACATCCTGCAATGCACAGGAAAGCACTCCAACAAAGACTTATCTGCCCCAAAACGTTAAGAGTGCCGATGTTGAGAAAACTTGGTGGTCTATGGGGTTTGATTTGCCAATGTCTGCCTTAAGAATGAGTGTAAGACTTCATCCCAGCAAATAGTCTTGAAGCAAAGTCTGTTGGAAGCTATTTGAGAAAGGTTTTCTCATTCTTAAGAAGAGGAACCAGAAGAAACTGTTTCTTTTCTTTTGGCTGTTGTAGTGTTTGAATGTGACTTCTGGACCCGTTGTAGCCACTTTGAGACCCTGAAGGAAACAATTTTGAGAGCAATCCAGCCATATCCAGTAAAGCTGGAGATGTGCATAACTTGCAACCAGCAATTCCACCCATAGACATATGCCCTGGAGAAGTCTTTACACAAGTGCACCAGAGGACAAGTACACAAGTGTTCCTGGCAACATTGTAATACCAAAAACTCACCAATGTTTGTTTGTGAATAGGCAAATGGATAACTAAATTGTTACATAACTACTAAAAATAAATATTTAGCAGTGACAGTAAATAAATTATGCCTGTGGATGCATGTCACAAATATAAAGTCGAGTGAAAAGTACAAATTGAATTTTTCTCCCCTGGGCACATCTTTGCTGCAAAGGCCCTGGTGGCCGAGACCAAGGCTGGCTGTTTACTGTGAGGCCAGCCTTGCAGGTGGGGCAGAGAGTAGGAAATTTTGTTGTAAGACCTGGGACAAAGTTGGCTTCTGGAACTCCCAAAGAAAATAGATTTTTCTGGCAAGGGAATGCAAGGCAAGCCTTCTCTGATTTGTAACTGATAGCCTCAGAAGGTGTAAGGTTAAATAATGATCTCATCAGTATAACAGGAGCTGGACAGCATTAATCAGTGGTCCAATTCAAAATAAAGCCACACTCTGCTATAAGCAAAGTAATGAAGGCTTATTATGACCCGGGGCTCCTTAATGACGCAGATTTGATTCCCACTTAACGGGCAACTAAATTATGCAGCTGATAGCCCAGACCAGAGGGGAAGGCAGACCAGAGGGGTACAGTAGGCTGCCTGGGATGAGGCATTTGAAGACTCTTATCACATGTCACATCATCAGACCTTGAATTTGCTATTAAACAGCAAATAAGCAAATATGTCACTCACAGAAGACCTTTCCAAACTTCAGGGCATCTACTAAAATTATATTTATCTCTCTTTGATATACCAATCACGTAACTCAAAACTATTTATGCAGAAACTAATCTACATATTAAATTGTGCCAATAAATGTTGTCTTCTCTGTTTACATAAAATGAATTGCAAGTCATTCCCATATGGTTCCTTAAATCTGTGGCCTAAATATATTTTTTTTAATTTCAGAGAAACTTTTATGTCTTGTGATCTTTATTCTCAGATATGTAATTTTTTTTCTCACTGCTTATTTTCTTAATGTAAATTTCTCTGTCATTATAGTCGGGAATTTTTTTATTGGATAACCTTTGGGAGCATGATGAGGATAGAAAAATGATTAACTGAGTATTGTACGCATTATCATTAAATGGATAAACTTCTAATATCAAGATTGTGTATGCTTAAAATAAGTTTAAAATATTGCAAATTTAAGTATCTTTTGTCAGAACTTGAGAAAGTTGAGGGAAAAATAGTGGAAAGTTCCTAAAAGGGAAACAAAAAAAACAGCTTACACTATTAGTGATGACTATTTTCTCCCTGTTACGATATCTGAATCTTTAATACCAGTAGAAATTAGGTTCCAAACTAAAATTGTTCATTATAATTACTCAGCATCAAGTAATTTTTATGTTGGATAAAGACACAACTCAATTGCTCTCCCTGATATCAATATGGGGAACAACCCACTATGTTTCTCATTTGGTGTTAATATTGTGGCCTCAGATTTCCTCTCATAATTGCTTCAATAATTACAATCTATACATAAAAACTGAAACTAATTATTGATGAGCTTGTAGTTCTGTTGTATGTGTACAAGAGCTATTCAAAGAATAGTTGAAAAGGAAAACTATGAATAAAATATTATTCTCATGAATTTTTGCTGTGTAGCTTTCAAAGAATGTTCTATGCTTAAGCATGCATAGGGGGATTTTTGTTTTATTGGATTACTTTGGAAACTATATCAGTTTAATATTTTAGTATCCCTGCCTATTTTTCTTTCAAAAGAAACCATTTCTGCTTGATAAAATTATTTGCAATTTTTAAATGTTTATCCTTTCAATTCAAGTATGTCAGATCCTTTCCTGCTTGCTTTAAATCATTCTGAAAATATTCTTATTTTATTTGCATGTTATTAAATATGGGTTCTGGTGGGATGTTTGTTTTTTAAAAAAAGAAGTAGCAGAAATATATAAAAAATTACACCATTTAAAGTTTAAAAATATTCAAAATATGTATTATTTATATAATACTACATATATGATTTTAATATAAAGTACTGCATGGATAAATTAACACCAAGTACAGATAAATCCATGAACAGTGACATAAGTATAATTTTGAGATTTTCAATAAAATTATATTTCAGAATCAGACATATTTCCTAGATGAAAGTTATAAAGGATATGGATAAATAGAAGATGACCAACAGGTTTGTTTTAATTGACATATGATGGAACCTTATATCCTTTAAATATGGCAGATTAAGAAAGTAATATTGGGCCGGGCGCGGTGGCTTATGCCTGTAATCCCAGCACTTTGGGAGGCCGAGGCGGGCAGATCACCTGAGGTTGGGAGTTCGAGACCACTCTGACCAACATGGAGAAACCCCATCTCTGCTAAAAATACAAAATTAGCTGGGCATGGTGGCTGATGCCTGTAATCCCAGCTACTTGGGAGGCTGAGGCAAGAGAATGGCTTGAACCCAGGAGGCAGAGCTTGCAGTGAGCCAGAGATCACGCCATTGCACTCCAGCCTGGGCAACAACAGCGAAACTCTGTCTCAAAAAAAAAAAAAAGAAAAAAGAAAGTGATATTATAGTCTCCAGACCTAAAATTCCAAAAATTATTTCTAAGTACTTCTCAAACATTTTTTTTCTAGGTAATACTATATTTTATTTTATTTTTATTTTTTTAAATTATACTTTAGGTTTTAGGGTACATGTGCACAATGTGCAGGTTTGTTACATATGTATCCATGTGCCATGTTGATTTCCTGCACCCATTAACTCGTCATTTAGCATTAGGTATATCTCCTAATGCTGTCCCTCCCCCCTCCCCCCACCCCACAACAGTCCCCGGAGTGTGACGTTCCCCTTCCTGTGTCCATGAGATCTCATTGTTCAATTCCCACCTATGAGTGAGAACATGCGGTGTTTGGTTTTTTGTCCTTGTGATAGTTTACTGAGAATGATGTTTTCCAGTTTCATCCATGTCCCTACAAAGAACACGAACTCATCATTTTTTATGGCTGCATAGTATTCCATGGTGTATATGTGCCACATTTTCTTAATCCAGTCTATTGTTGTTGGACATTTGGGTTGGTTCCAAGTCTTTGCTATTGTGAATAGTGCTGCAATAAACATACGTGTGCATGTGTCTTTATAGCAGCATGATTTATAGTCCTTTGGGTATATACCCAGTAATGGGATGGCTGGGTCAAATGGTATTTCTAGTTCTAGATCCCTGAGGAATCGCCACACTGACTTCCACAGTGGTTGAACTAGCTTACAGTCCCACAAACCGTGTAAAAGTGTTCCTATTTCTCCACATCCTCTCCAGCACCTGTTGTTTCCTGCTTTTTTAATGATGGCCATTCTAACTGGTATGAGATGGTATCTCACTGTGGTTTTGATTTGCATTTCTCTGATGGCCAGTGATGATGAGCATTTCTTCATGTGTTTTTTGGCTGCATAAATGTCTTCTTTTGAGAAGTGTCTGTTCATGTCCTTCGCCCACTTTTTGATGGGGTTGTTTGTTTTTTTCTTGTAAATTTGTTTGAGTTCATTGTAGATTCTGGATATTAGCCCTTTGTCAGATGAGTAGGTTGCAAAAATTGTCTCCCATTCTGTAGGTTGCCTGTTCACTCTGATGGTAGTTTCTTTTGCTGTGCAGAAGCTCTTTAGTTTAATGAGATCCCATTTGTCAATTTTGGCTTTTGTTGCCATTGCTTTTGGTGTTTTAGACATGAAGTCCTTGCCCACGCCTATGTCCTGAATGGTATTGCCTAGGTTTTCTTGTAGGATTTTAATGGTTTTAGGTCTAACATTTAAGTCTTTAATCCATCTTGAATTAATTTTTGTATAAGGTGTAAGGAAGGGATCCAGTTTCAGCTTTCTACATATGGCTAGCCAGTTTTCCCAGCACCATTTATTAAATAGGGAATCCTTTCCCCATTGCTTGTTTTTGTCAGGTTTGTCAAAGATCAGATAGTTGTAGATATGCGGCATCATTTCTGAGGGCTCTGTTCTGTTCCATTGATCTATGTCTCTGTTGTGGTACCAATACCATGCTGTTTTGGTTACTGTGGCCTTGTAGTATAGTTTAAAGTCAGGTAGCATGATGCCTCCAGCTTTGTTCTTTTGGCTTAGGATTGACTTGGTGATGCGGGCTCTTTTTTGGTTCCATATGAACTTTAAAGTAGTTTTTTCCAATTCTGTGAAGAAAGTCATTGGTAGCTTGATGGGGATGGCATTGAATCTATAAATGACCTTGGGCAGTATGGCCATTTTCACGATATTGATTCTTCCAACCCATGAGCATGGAATGTTCTTCCATTTGTTTGTATCCTCTTTTATTTCATTGAGCAGTGGTTTGTAGTTCTCCTTGAAGAGGTCCTTCACATCCCTTGTAAGTTGGATTCCTAGGTATTTTATTCTCTTTGAAGCAATTGTGAATGGGAGTTCACTCATGATTTGGCTCTCTGTTTGTCTGTGATTGGTGTACAAGAATGCTTGTGATTTTTGTACATTGATTTTGTATGCTGAGACTTTGCTGAAGTTGCTAATCAGCTTAAGGAGATTTTGGGCTGAGACAATGGGGTTTTCTAGATATACAATCATGTCATCTGCAAACAGGGACAATTTGACTTCCTCTTTTCCTAATTGAATACCCTTTATTTCCTTCTCCTGCCTGATCGCTCTGGCCAGAACTTCCAGCACTGTGTTGAATAGGAGTGGTGAGAGAGGGCATCCCTGTCTTGTGCCAGTTTTCAGAGGGAATGCTTCCAGTTTTTGCCCATTCAGTATGATATTGGCTGTGGGTTTGTCATAGATAGCTCTTATTATTTTGAGATACATCCCATCAATACCTAATTTATTGACAGTTTTTAGCATGAAGGGTTGTTGAATTTTGTCAAAGGCCTTTTCTGCATCTATTGAGATAATCATGTGGTTTTTGTCTTTGGTTCTGTTTATATCCTTCTTTGAAGGCAACGTGTCTTTTCTTCTGATTCTTTTAGAATGCTGTCTTTTGCTTTGGCTTCTGTAGTTCTGCTATATGCATTTAAGTGTGTATTGCTGGACATTTGGGTGACATATGTCATTGCTGGACATATGAGATGAGGCTTTGTGGGGCCTTGGGAAGTGGTATTTTGCATGTATGAGGAATGAAAATAAGTTGTAGACAGAGAGTAGTTACTGGTGGCTTTAGAAATATGTCCACAATTTCTCTGATATACCATCTTTTGGAAGTAGGTATTAATTCCCCTGCCCTTGAGTATGGGCTGGATTTAGTGCTTCACTTTTTTAAAATTTTAGATATAATTAACTTATCATAGAAGACGTCCTTTTAAAGTGTACGATTAAGTGGTTGTAGTATTAAGTTTATCCACAAAGTAGTGAAAACATTCCCAGTATTCTAGAATATTTTTATCTCCCCCCAAAAGGACACCATACCTATTAGTGTCACTCCGCGTTATCCCTTCCCCCCAGCTCCTGGAAACCATTAATGTACTTTCTGTCCTATAAAATTTGCCTATCCTGGATATTTATGTAGATGGAATCATATAATATGTAGTCTTTCACGACTGGTTTCTTTCACTTAGCATAATGTTTTCAAGGTTCATCCACATTATAGCGTGAACCAGTACTTCATTTCTTGTTATGGCTGAATAGTATTCCATTATATGAAAGTACCTCATTTTATTGATTCAATCTTCAGTTCATGGGCGTATTTGTTTCCTGTGGCTGTTGTAACAAATTACCACAAACTTGGTGACTTACAAAAACGGAAATTCATTATCTCTTAGTTTTGGAGGCCAGAGTCCAGAATCAAGGTGTCAGAAAGGGGACGTCCTCTCTGATGGTTTTAGGAGAGGCTCCATTCCTTGCCTTCCAGTTTCTGGCGGATGCTGGCATTCCTTGGTTTGCGCCTTCATCTCTCACTGCTCCATCTTCACATTCTCCTTCTCCTCTGGGTCTTTGTTTCTCTTCCTCCTCCTCTTCTACGTGATTCATATCTCTTTCTCTGCTTTTCTCTTATGAAGTCACTTGTCATTGGATTTAGGGGCCTCCTGTATAATCCAGGATTATCTCAAGATTCTTACCTTAATCATATCTTCAAAGAACCTTTTTCCAAACAAAGTAATGTTAACATGTCTGGGTACTTTGTGTGAATACCATTCGAGGAGGTGGCATATTTCAGCCTACCACAACAGATATTTGGGTTGTTTCTACTCTTTACTGTTGTGAGTAATACCACTATAAGTTGCAGGACTTCTTTATATATGCTGAATACTAGACATTTAACAGTATGTGATTTGAAAATATTTTCTTCCATTCAAGGGGTCGGTTGTCTTTCTACTTTCTTGATGGAGTCTTTGGAAGCACAAAAGTTTTTAATTTTGATGACTCTCAATTTTTAAGTATTTTGTTTGCTTTTTTATCTAAGAAATTGTTGCATAATTCAAGATCACAAAGCTGTACACCTAAATTTTCTTCTAATCATTTAATAATTTTAGCTCTTACATTTAAGACTTTGATCCATTTTGAGTTAATTTGTGAATACTGTATGAGGTAGGGGTCCAATTACTTTGGTATGTAGATATCTAATTGTAGCAGCATCATTTGCTGAATGACTACCTTTCCTCATTGAATTTTTTTGGCACCCTTGTCAAAAATCAATTGACCATAAATGTTTGGGTTTATTTCTGAGGTCTCAATTCAATTCTATTGATCTATATGTCTAGCCTTATGCCAATGCTACTGTATCTTGTTTACTGTAGCTTTGTAGTACATTTTGAAGTCAGAAAGTGTGAATCCTCCAAGTTCCAAGTTTATGGAAGTATAAATAATTTGTGTATATTGATCTTTAATCCAGCAACGTTACTGATCTTGTTTATTAGCTCGAATAGTTGTTTTTTGGATCATTTAGGATTTTCTACATATAAAATTGTATAATCTGCAAATAGAGACAGTCTTAATTCTTTCTTTCCAGGCAGGATGTCTTTTCCTTGCCTAATTGCCCTGCCTAGAACTTCCAATACAGTATTGAATAGAAGTGGTAAAAATATATCAGATATTAGCAGGAAAGCTCTCCATCTTTTAGCATTAAGTATGATATCTGTGGGTGTTTTTCAAAGACGTCCTTTATTAAGATGAGGAAGTTGCCTTCTATTCCCAGTTTGTTGAGTACTGGGTTTTGTCAAATGCTTTTTTCCACATCAATTGAGATGATTATGTGATTTTTTTTTTCTTCATCCTGTTAATGTGGTTTATTACATTGATTGATTTTCACAGTTTGGACCAAGCTTGCATTCCTAGGATAAATCCAATTTGATCACGTTTTAAATGTTGCTAGATTTGCTTATAAATGTTGCTAATATTTTGTGCAGGATTTTTGCATTTATATTTATAATAAATCTAGGTATATAGTTTTATTTTTATGTGATGTCTTTGTCAGTTTTGTTATCAGGGTAGTACTGGCTTCATAGAATATGTTGAGAACTGTTTTCTCTTCTTCTGTTTTTTTAACAAGATGGTGTTAATTCTTCTTTACTTGTTTGGTAGAATTAACCAGTGAAGCACCTAGTCCTGGGCTCTTCTTCAAAGAAAGTTTCTGATTACTAATTCAATCTCTGTACTTGTTATAGGTCTATTCAGACTTTCTAGTCCTTTTGAATCAATCTTGATAGTTTGTGGAGGTTTTCTTTTTTTTTTTTTTTTAAGGAACTTGTCTATTTCACCTAACTTGGGGGCATATAATTGTTTATAGTATTCTTTTGTGATCCTTTTTATTTATGTAAGGTCAGTATAATGTTTCCTCTTTCATTTCTGATTATAGTCATTTGAACTTTCTCTCTCCTTTCAGTGTCTACTTAAAGGTTTGTCAATTTTGTCAATCTTTTCAAAGAAACATATTTTGGTTTTGTTGATTTTTTCTGCTATTTTCTTGTTCTCTATTTTATTTTCATTCTAATTTTTATTATTTTTCTATATTCTGCATGTTACGAGTTTGGGGTCTAATACTTTTTCCAGTGTTTTAAGGTGGAAGTTTAGATTGTTGATTTGAAATTGTTCTGTTCTTTTATATGGGCATTTACAGCTATAAATTTCCCTTTAAGCACTTTTTTAGATGTACTCCATAAGTTTTGGTATATTGTGTTTTCATTTTCATTCATCTCAAAGTAGTCTCCGATTTCCCTTTTGATTTGTTCTTTGACCCATTGATTATTTAGGCGTGCATTGCCTAATTAATACATATTTATGAATTTCCCAAATTTCCTCTGTGAATGGTTTGTAATTTCATTCCAGTGTGGTCAGAGAATATCCTTTCAGTGTGGGAAGAGCCTATGAATATGATCAATATCTTCTATGATAATGTTACTAGTCAGTTGACTTTTGAATTATTCATGCTGCCTGTGTAAGTAATAAACTACATCAATCTTTTGGGGATAATTAAAGGGAATATTATCTGAGAAAGTGTGGCCTAATCAAGAGAGCCTTTAAAATCTGAGCCCTTCCTGAAAAAGAGATTTGAAATATAAGAGGTCCAGTAGAGGGGACAATGAGGCAGGGACCTAAGACTAGCCTCTAGGAGCTGAGAGCAGTCTGGCTAACAGGTAGCAAAAACTAAGGACCTCAGCCATACAGCTGTAATGAAATTAATTCTGTTAACAACCAGAGGCAATTTGGAAATGCATATTTCCCTCCTGGAGCCTCTAGATGAACTAATTTTTGCCTCCACTGAAAATGCATGCCCTAATACTAGATTGAATATTGGAAAGGAAGAAACACAGCTATCATTAACAAGATCACATGCTGTCAGTTCCCCATGTCCCATAGAATGTCTTTGATCCAAAGGGGCCAGATGATAGGCAACATGAGTTATAGGGAGCTTTGTTGTGGAAGACCCAATTCCGTATGGCAGCTAAACAGTTTTATAGCCTGCAAACTGTATTCAAGGAGGGAGGAGAGGCAGAAAGTCTCATGTCTTGTTAGAACCAGAGAGGCAAATCAGAAACTGCCTTGTGGTAGCCTCCCACAAGACAGAGAGGCACGTGGGAAATGATCCATGACAGCTCCTCACAAGATTGCCCATCTTGCCATGTTCCTGGGAGGATCTCGAGGTGTTCTGCCAATACTTGGATCAGTCTGGGGTTGACCCTCGCATCTATGGCCTAAGTGAAAGCACAAAAGGTCACAGGGTGCCATGGCAAAACAGTTCTCCTACAATTAGAAGCTGTATTTCAGACAGTGTGAGGTCTGGTATGTTTCCAATTTTCCCTTTCTACTACTTTCAAGGATTGGAGTTGAAAGCCTGCCTGTCCTTAGTAAAATGCAGGACTGCCTGTCCTTAGCAGAATGGAGCTTTTATATTTGTCTCCTTAGCTTTTGGAGGCTGTTAAAGGCTCTGTTGAGCTTCTCAGCCTCTGGGCTGTTGCTGAAGACTGGAAAATATGAGCTATATATCAGGCTCGCTTTTCTGAGTTTCCCTGCCTTCAGGCTTTTAAGCTTTTAATCCCTCAAGTCCTCATTGCCTTAATGGTTATCTCATGGCTTGAAACAGTTTGCAAAAATATTATTATTTTATAGCATTTATAGTTGTTCCTTGTGAGAGAGTTTGTGTGATACCAGCTAGCTAGTGTCATATCCAGTTAGCTAGATACCATCTAGGTACCATACTAGTTAAAAAAAAAAAAAGCATTATTTTTAAAGTTAGTAATAAGATAAGATGGCTTGCTTGATTTACTATTTCTATTGACATGGTACTGGATGATGTTAACCCCAGAGCAGTGAATTGTAACATTTTTTAAAAAGTTATTGCTTCCCTAAGGAGCCTTTTTAGGCATTTCTTTTCCAATAATTGCCACTCCTCCCCTGATAATTTTATACCACAGAAATACTGTACACATGTATATGTACTGTAGCCCTTTATAGGTCACAACAACTGTAATATCCAAGATTATTTTTATTCCCCATTGAATAACCAATTTTTGCCTCCATTGAAAAGGTACATCCTGTTATCAGATTGACTATTGACTGGAAAGGAAGAAACACAGCTGTCATTAACCACAAATAAATAATAATCTATATTTAAAAAGTATCATCAAACTTAGCCCAAGGAGCTCCTCTTTCTGTAAATGTTCAATGGAACACAGCCATGCCCACTTTTTTTACATATTGTCTGTGTCTGATTTCACACCACAAAAGCAGTTGAGCAGTTTTAACAAAAAACCATGTGGCCCACAAACCTAATATATTTCTTGTCTGGGTTGTTAAGAAAAAGCATGGTGACTCCTGATATCAAACACCCAAAACCAACTTCTAGAATGAATGAGAGTTTAACACAGTTGCTAAATATGAGATAAATGTACAAAATTAAGTTGCATGTCTATAATGGCAGTAGAGAATGTTCTGATTATTGTTACTGTGTCAAAATTATCTAAATTTAATGATATAAAAGAACAAAAATTTGATAATGTTGACAGAATCTGTGGGCCAGAAGTTTGTAAAAATGGGAGAATGAAAATGGCTCTTCTTTGCTTTATGATGTATGAGGATTTACTGCAGAAATCTCAAATAGCTAGGAGTGCAGGATTGGAAGAGGTCCATTGGCATGGAGGATCCTTTTCTAGGATAGTTTTCTAATTCACATGTGTCCTGCTGTGCCTGGAGATGAGTTCAGCTGGGGTTGTTGACAGGAGCACCTATTGGTAACCTTTCCATAGGGCTTACACTTCTCACAGCATGGTGGTTGAGTTATTATATGAAACATCTGAGAGGGAGACTGCAGAAAATGGGCATTCCAAGAAAACTGGGAGAAAGCTGCATGGCCTTCTCTGACTTTGCCTCAGAAGTCATACAGCATCACTTCTGCCATAACCTACTTGTTAAAAGCAAGTGTTAAAGCCATCCCAGAGCAAAGGCAACAAGAATTAGTCTCCATCTCTCAAACGGAGACATGAAGGAGAATGTACAGTCATTTTTAAAAAGCTGCCACGAAGAATAATTTGTAAGATAGTGTGATTTACAATGGCACCCCACACACACATTTTAAATATCAATAAAGGTGTCCAAGATCTCTTAGAAAACTTTAAAAAATCTTCATTGAAAAATATTAGGAACATCTTAAGTAAATGGAGAATTAGATTGTGTCCTTGGATGGAAAATAACTCCATATTTTAAAGACGACATCTGGGCGTGGTAACCTGGGCCTGTAGTCCCATCAACTCAGGAGGCTAAGGCAGGGAACATTTGAGCCTAGGAGTTGAGTCTAGCCTGGACTACTTAGTAAGACTCCATCTCCAAAAATTAAAAATTAAAAATAAAGATAGCCATTTCCCAAAATCTATCTATAAATTCAATATGGTATCAATCGCAATTCCATCAGGGACTTTTTTAGAGGGAGGTGGGACCTAAAAAGCTAACTCTCACAGTATATGTATAAAGAGTACCCAAAAAGTTTTTACAGAACAAAATGTTTGGATTCACCCAACTGGAAGTCAACATTTACTTTAAAATGGTAATAGTTAAGAAATCATAATATTGGTATATAAATAGACCAAACTTCCCCAAATTATACAGAATAGAGAGCTTAGAAGCAAGCACACACTACAGAAATTTTGATCTACAATAAGGATGTCATTACAAATGAGTGGGGGAAAGGATGATTACTCAATGAATGATGAGACTATTAGTTATTCACTTATCTTTCTTATCTCATACCATACTTAAAGATCAATTCTAGGTAAATTAAAGACTTAAGGATATTAAAGGCAAGGAACACAATATCTAGAAGTAAATATAGGAGAATATACTTGTGCCCTAGGGAATGGAAAGTATTTTTTAAAGAAGATCAAAAAGCATAAGCCAGAAAGGAAAAGTCTGATAAATTTGATTCTATTAAAACTTTAGCACATTGAAATTGTCCAGGAGCACAGATAGAAGTCCTGAATGCTTAAAGACATGTATATTTGTGTAACCAACACAGGATTAGTATCAAGAATATATGAAGAAACTCTTAATACTAAATGAGAATAAAAAACAATAAAAAGTTGAGTACACAGTATAAAAATCATTTTATAGAAGAACACTGAATACCAGTAAACGTGAAAATATCCTCAACATTTCTAATAATCAGGGAAATTCATATGAAAACAACATTATGCTACTATTTCACACCTGTCATGTTTAAAAAATTAAAAAGACTGACAATGCCAGTTCTTAGGTAGAACTATAAACTAGTAAAATCAATTGAAGACAATTTGGTAATATCTAGTAATGCTGGAGAAGCACCATGGTAAGAGCTAGGATAGCTAATAGATAAATATTTCTTTATCAAAATGAGAAAGGGCTATTGGGGATGTAGGAGATTTCTTGGGCAGATGATTTTTAGACGAGATAAGAAAATTAAGAACATGAAAATGTGTTCCTTTAAGGCTGTGCCCATGCACTCTTTGGAAAGATTCTGCTTTCCAAGTAATGCAGTTTGAAGACCTGTGCTCTAGTAATCTTTACACATTTTGTTTATTAGGTCAGAATGTGTTGCTCAGTATAATGGGAATATCTAGTCTAATCAGGTCTATTTCTTTTAAGTTTATTAGCCAGGGTCTGGTTTCTCTATATGTCTCTCTGGTGACATGTATGTCTGGTTCATTCTAGGTATTTCTGAATAAACAAGACTAAGACCAGATTATAAAACTTGGTTATATCACTAAAATATTATTTTGTGTCTTCTTGGTGGTCATTCTGCCCTTCTTGGACAGCCTCATGAAAAAGGGACAGCCCTTCTTGGACAGCCACCACTGAAAAAGAGGTGAAGAGATAAGAGGAGACAGAACAGAAGAACAGAAAGATAATGAAGCTGAGATTAGGTAAGTGAAAGATGAATAAAATTCTCTGGTGTTGACTTGCAGAAAGGAATGTGTAATGTGTGTTTCTATTTATTAAATGAATTATTTTGTTTATTCATTCAGTCATTTATTCTTACTATTTGAATTAATTTATTTGAATAGGTAATACATTTACATGATTCAAATCCAAAAAGCATAAGGAGATACAATGTCCCCCTCTCAATTCTACCCTTAGCTTCCCAGTTCCACTCTCCAGAGGAAACAAATTGTTTGGTATCAAAATAGAAATGTTTCTATGAATATACAAGGAAATACATATGTATATAGAAATTCTTCCCTTTTCCTCTTGTTTACACAAATGGAATCATACCATATACACTGTTCTAAACTATGCTTTTTTTCCACTTAGCATAATGTCCTAGATATATTTTCATATAAGTACTTTAGAATGTCCTCATTCTTTTTTATGGTTCCATGGTGCTTTATTGTACGGCTGTAACTTTATTTTTCCAGTCCCCTACTGATGAACATTTGTTTCAAATCTTTTGCTGTTCCAAACAATGCTGATTTTGTGCATATATAATTTAAAAAAATTATGAGCACCTTAGTGAGTGTACCCGTGGCATAAACTTCCGGATTTAGAATTGTTAGGCCAAAAGGCGTGTGCATTTGTAATGTTAATAAACATTACCTAATGCCTTTTATAAAGTCAAACCTGATGTCATTGTATCAAGAATGTATTTGAATGCCTGTCACCTCTCACTCTTGTCAATACAATGTGTTACCAACCTTTTTGACCTTTGCCAATCAGATAGGTGATAATGTTCTCTCTTTTCACTTCTGTTATTATGAGTGTGGTTGAGCCATTTGTATTTCATTTTTTGTAGATTGTTTCTATCTTTTGCCTGTTTATTACAATTTAATGTTTACTTTATCAAAGTTATATATGCACTCAGTTTGAAGAGTCAACTTGTTCTGCAAAGCTTGTTAAGGAAAACAGAAATTCCTTTCCCCATACCATAATTTTTTCCCACTCCCTAGGGGCAACCACTCTCAAATTTTTTATATAATTATCTTTGTACTTAAGTTTATATCTGAAATTAATATATAGTAGAATAAATACCAATGAATAGACATGAATTTACATATCCAAGAAGCTTAACAGCTCCAAGCAGGATAAACCCAAAGGGATTCACACTGAGACACATTGCAGTCACACTGCTGAAAGCAAAAAACAGAGAATCTTGAAAACAACAAAAAAGAAGCAAATCATCACACACACGGAATTCTCAATAACATTAATAGCATATTTTTCATCGAAAACCCTGAAGGAGAGAAGGAAGGACAAAGACATATTTAAAGTGCTGAAAGAAAAAAAAATGAACTGTCAACCAAGAACTTATATCTAGCAAAATTATCATTCAAATGAAAGAGAAATTTGGATTGTCTCAGATAAACAAAAACTGAAGGAGTTCATTGCAAATAGACCTGTCCTACAACAAATGATAACAGGAGTCCTCCATGTCAAAGTGAAAGTTTGGCAGGTTGCAAAGAGTGGTCTGTAGGCTTCAACAAGCCATTTAACCTGTCAGAGTCATAGCCTGCTATTCTCTAATAAAGAAAATTAATCACCCTAACTTTGAACAGTGGCTTTGAGAATAAGATTGAATATACACACATAGGACTTTGTCTGATATATTGTGGGTAGGGCCAGCCCATAGAATTGTGAAGGCTATACACTGTGCAACTCAGGAAATGTCATCTGCATAGCCTGTGAGAAAATGGCAACCCCCGGAGTTGTGCAACACCATGGTCTTGGTCATGGACATTCAATCAATGACAGCAGAAACTCACAACATCTGTCCTCTCTTTTACAATTTACAGATCTGCTTATTTTTCATAATGCTAAAACTGCCTCCTTCACTGTCCTCTTTTACAAAATTGGAAAAAAGAGAATGTAGAGATTATGCTGCTCTCATATATTCCTTTTTACTCATTTAAAAAACTTCTGAAGGATAATTCTTGAACTGGAGCAGGATTTTTTTAAATTAAACGCCTTTGTGCATTTATACACACCACCAGACCAGGGTATATCAGCTGAAACATCCTACAATGTGCATGCAAGAAGCAGAGTATCTCTCTCCACACACAAGTGAAGAAAATTTTATTTTTTTCAGTCACTTTATTATACAAGCTCTTTCCTCATTGTATTTAATCCTGAGTTATATGAGTAATAATCTCTATTTCCTTATCTTTGTTTTCACTGATGTAAATAAGGAGAGCAGTACAAATTTAACAAACTCATCAACATTCATGAATTCATTCAACAAATATTTTTGAGCACTTCCTAGGTGCTAGGCACTGTCCCATGCAGCAGGAATATGCTGAGAAACACAGCAGACAAATTCGTATCCTTGTGGACCTTCCATTTTTGAGGAGGAGGCAGATGATATACAAGCAATACAACACACAAATAATGTAACCAGGGAGTGATACCTGTTATTTTACAGCTGTGTTTCTCTGAGTCCTCTCTTTGCTATAAACCTGGGTAGACACCTTGAAAAGATTACACCAAGTAAATATGAAAAATAAATTTTATTTCAGTTTCATTTTATTATGTTAACCTCCTACCTTATTTGCTTTTGTATTTTTTTAAACATAATTATGTATGCAGCTGCAAGTGGAGCACAAAGCAATTACTGCTTGTGGGAATTTGAGAGATGCTCTTTGAGGAGGTGTGAGGTAATCAGTAATACTTGCAGTGACTTTTAAGGAGGTGGAGTGTGCTGATGAAGATGCCACAAAGAACTGATGGGAAGTTTTTCCTCTCCCCAACTGCTATTGCATCCTTCCTGTAGTGCTGTCTCTCTGCTCTTTGCATCTTGCCCAGTATATTATGACACAAATAAAAATTCTCTTTTAATCATCTTGCAACTTATAAGAGGCCTGAGAGAATTCTTGTGCAGGGCCCTTAGGACACATGGAAAGATAATTTATTAAAACATTAAATTCATATAAAATCTTCTGTGTTTCTTCCTGTCCCACCTCATTTTGGGCTCAGATCAGAAGCTGCCTAAGTGCATGGCTTTCAGGGTGTCTGTTGTAAAAACTTCAGCTCACTGACATTACACGAAGTGAACGAGAGGCTGAGAGGGGCATAGGGAGTTGAGAAAGGGAAGGAGAGAGTTCTAGACATTAGGAAGGGCGGGCCCTGTTTCTGGGAGGTGCCCTGGAGTAGGTGGCAGCATCTGGAGGGAAATGGAAGTGCCTAGGGGAGCCCAGCCTTATATCATGGGACTCCTGGGTCTGCCACAGTGCTTGTGCTCAAGAAGGATATGGAAGCCGCCAACCAATGTTTCTAGAGACACCACACGTGATGAGGGAAAGGCTTTGTTGAGATGCTTCTCCAATGCCTGGGTTTTTCATTAGACCCTGGGAGTCACTGCACAACTCTGGGTGGGGAGTAACCTAAGAATAAATAAGCTTAAATTTTCCATCAGTTTGGGAAGCTGAGATCTGAAGTTGAATTCAATTTATTTAAAATATATAAAGAAGGTGGTTTTTTGAACAGGTGGTTTTATGCACAGATTCACACCTACATATACATGTCATTCATTTATCTACTCAGTCAACAAAGGCTTACTAAATAATAGCTATACATCAGAACCTATACCAGATAATGTTGGTACAGAAATGATGAAGCAGAGGTTCCTGAAAGTCAAGTGAGGGAAACAGCCAAGTTAACAAGTATATCAGGTATCTTTTGCCATGTAACCAATGACCCGGAAATGCAGTAGCTTGAAACAACAACCGTTTAATGAGCTCATGATCATGTAACTTGGCATTCTGGAGTTCTGTTCTAGGCCAGGCTCTGCAGCTCCAGATGGACTTGCTCATGTGTCTGCAGTCAGCCGCCAGATCAGCTGGGGGTTGGGTCAGCTGAGGGCTGGCTGCTCAAAAAATAACTCAACTGCAACAGCTGGATGCTGTCTCTACATGGTCTCTTATCAACCAGAGGGCTGCCTTGGGCTTGTTCCCAGGGATTCTCAGGGTATGAAAAGCATCATTGCAACCCCACGCATAAACTCCTTTCAAGTCTCTGCTCGCATCAGGCTTGCTACTGTCCCAGTGATGAAGGCAATCATAAGGTCAGCCTCAACCCAAAGAAGGAGAAAGACTCCTACTCTTCAAGGAATGGCAGAGTCACATTACAAGGGTGTGGATACAGAAAGAGGAAGAACATGTGGCCGTTGTTGCATCCACCACAATTAGTAAATGCAACCCAGTGTGTTCAAAGCTATGGCAAAGCGTTGTAGTAGGTACAAAAGAGTGCATGTCACAGGGTGGGAAGCTCCATCAAGGATGGGTCAGAGACAGTTTTAGCCTGAAAATGGTACTTGAGCCAGATTTGGAAATACAAAATTGTGGAAGGAAGAAATGATCTGATATATCCAGGAAACCAGAAGAGTTCTCCGGAGGGCACAGTGGAAGGTGAGGGGTGCCTTGGGAGGGAAGAGCCTGAGGAGAAGGAGGGGTCCTGGGGCACTTCTCTACATTTCTAACCAAGCCCAGATCTTCCCTGTTCTATTGTGATTCCAACCACTTGTCCCTGTCCTGCCCTCTGGAGTCACATGAATCACACCTCTCTCTTCCCTGGAGAGAGCATGTATTTTCCTCTATATATTCAGCTTCTCCCTCCCACCACCTCAACATTATAAACCCTTTCTCAAAGAGTTCCCACAATTTGCTGCTTCCTGTTCTAGATGGCCTCCAAAACAGAAGCAGAGTCTGACTCAAGCAGAGCTCAGTGGGCTTTCCCCAACTGTCTTCCTAACCCCTAAGACAGGTTGAGAACAAGGGTGCTGAGCCCCAGTCCTTGGTTGTGAGGCAATGATGTGATCACTGTCTCAGCAGCCCCAAGGAAAAGCATGGGCATGCTCACTGGAGCTTCACATTGACCCTTCCTAAGGGTTCAGGGATGGGGCTGGGGAAGTAGGGAGGCCAGTCCCCTGGGTCCACACTTGAGGGACGGCAACTCAGGCATCTGATCAAACAGTCCTGTTCTGCACAAGTGCCCGTAAGGGCAGGTCTTAGGTGTGATTGTTATTCATTCACTTATTCAATAAATGCACACTAATACCTGCTCCGTGTCAGGCACTGCCCTACTCTATGGGACTAAGGCATGAGGCAGACCTGGTCTCTGCCCCAAAGTTCATTCCAGTCCTTTAAGAGGAAGGGACAGTTTGTAAAGGAGCCTCCCCTGTGGCCCTTGAGTGACATGATGAGGGCTTATCATGCTCTGAATCCATAAGGCAGGGACATCACCACATCTGGGCACCCTCTGCAAGCTGTGACCTGCAGGGTTAACAGTGAGCGTTTGTGTGACTGTGTCCTATAGCAGCCACTGTCCTAGATGTTTTCCACGGGTCCACAAATGAAGCCTCTCACAACCCTGCGAGGTGGGCAGAGTGCTCTCCATCTGAAGATGCAGGGAAGGAGCAGGGAGAGGACACTTAGGTGTCCCAGACCCCCAGGCCTGGGATGGGGTTGGGACACAGGCAGCAGCTGGTGCAGGCAGCTCTGCTCCACCCCATGTTCTCTGAGGGAGGGTGAGGACAATTTTCCTGTCCAGGGACCAGCTGTGAGGAGACTCAGGTGTGGAGACCTGAAGGGATTCAGGGGGACCTTGTGTGACTAAGACTAGGGTGAAGAGTTTCAAACAGAGGCAGGGGGAGGTCTGGGGGAAGCCACACCCCACCACAGTCTGTCACCATTCCCTGCAGCATCTCTTTCCTTGAGAAATGGAAACTCCATGGGAGCAAGGAAAGGTTCAAGTCCATTTTGGTAAAGAATTATATAATTTCCCACCCACGTTTCCCCCTTGCTCCAAGCCCCCATCACCAGTTGCCAGGTGTGCCTGTCATCGTGGCCCACCCCACTGGACTAGGTCAGCAATGACGTCACACAGGGCTCTGGAAGCCTGACGCTCACTCAGCTTCCAGTAGCTCTCAGAGGGTGGGGGTCCCACATCTCCTGCAGGACAGGCCCTAGCTACCGAGTCACAGAAACCCAGGGCCGAAGCAAAGTCCCAATCCCAGAGAGGCTGGGCACACCTACAACTGAAAGGAGGCTTAGAAATCCTTCAGAGACGACCCTATTGGCTCTCCTCCAACGGGACAGGATGAGCCAGCAACACAGAAGGAAGAGGCCTTCCTCCGAAAGGTAGGGGATGAAGCTGCCTCTCAGGGATCAGAGCTGGGCCACAGGTCTGATGTCCCCTGGACTCCTCGTCAGAAGAGGGAACATGTAGGATTTGGAGTAAGGGATGAGGCTGGCTAAGGTTTCCCTGAGGAAGTTCTCACTGTTATCTAGTGGACAATTAACAAAAGTTTGTAATGGGAAGGAATAACTGAAGGAATAAATGAATGGGAGGACCAAAAAATTCTACTGTGAGTCTGAAGGGTTTTCCTGAATAGGGGCAGATGACTATCTCAGGTGTTTAAGCCTGGGTCCTTATGTCCATGGAAAGGAAGAAGTGGGAAAGTGGAACAGAGAGCATAGCCAGAACGGGCAGGTAGGGAGACCTGTCCTTCAGTTCCTCATTACTTGTGAGAAAGAATTCATATATCACTTGAGGAATTAAGGAAATAACAGCAGTAGGTATGGAAGTGGGAGCTGGAGGGAGCTCACACTGACCCCAGGCCCCCGACACTGACAGGGTTAGCTTTGCAGCTGCCCCCAGTCTGGATGGGGAGGAGGGCTGGGCAGACCCTACTCCCCATGCTCCAGAACAGTCCCTTCTCCTCCTCTGTTTCCTGCCCACCTCTTCCTAGGGCTTCACAACCCCTCACAGCCAAGTCTCACTTCAGAATCGGATTTTAAATTCCTGATCTAATTAACTGAGCTTCTGCTATTATCCTAGTTCCGCACCCTTTCCCAGACCAGTGTCTGCACCCCACACGTTCTCTGGCCAGCACTTGGGCTGCCCTCCCCTGGCACGACCCTGTGTCTTTTTGTTTATTTGATCCTCTCACCCCTTCCAAGAGCTCTTCTTCAACTGTGTCTCTCCTTGAAGATTTACCCAGTCCCATCCACAAACTGCTCTCATCTGTGTTGATCCTGAACCTCCAATCTACTCTCATACCCAGAAACTAGCACAGACCCTTAGGCTGACATATCCAGCCCCTGGGTCCACTCAGGGGAGGTTTTTATGTCTGGGCCATTGGCGCTTGTGGCATCAAAAGGCTCTCAGATACGGATGTCTGTTTTCTGCCTTTTCCCTGATGGAGTCCATCTAACAAGGACATGTGAGAGAGTTTCTGTTCAGAGCAAGGCCATGTTAACTTTTAACTGTTACTTAGAAAAAGCACAAGAAAGATGTACACATGGCAGAGTCTTAAAGTCAGAGAAGTATTCTGTAAGCATAATTCTTCCTATAAATGCCTCTTCTATAAAGAGGTTGAAGCGAGGTGAGCAATTCTCCTGTTTGAATGCTAACACTAAATTTGCTAAGAAAATCACTTTCATAGACACATCTCAGAGAATTACAGATTATGTATATTCAGGAGAAATTAGATCGTTTCCAAGTCCCAAAGAAGCAAATTAATTTGGCATTAAACAAATGTTGCAATACAGGAAAGAAATTATCTTGAAGATCCTCCATTACAAACCAAAAAAGTCCCAGTATGTATGATAATGTTTTCAAACAGTGTAGCTCGTTATAAGGCACTGCTACCACTTGTACCACTGTGCACAGGAACTCTGTCTCCCACAGTGGTTCCCCCAGATATTTGCAGGCCAATGATAGATGTCTAGAAAGATGAAAGATGTCATGGGATTTCAAAAGAAGAGGGAGAACAATGCGGATGGAGAAGTCCCCAGGATCCCTGAGACCAGACAGGGATCCCTGGGCTCACAGACAAGGACGCAGGGCCAGCGAGTTCATGTGCACTACTCTCCATTCTCAGAGGCCTCCACCCCAGGGCACAGGGCCATGCAGCCTTCAACATCCGAATCCAAAAGCCCAGGCTTGCATTTTCCTGATGATGAGGAAGGAAAGTTTATGATTCTTAGAGGTACTGAAGTTGAAGAGGTCTGGCATCTCCAGGGTGAGCACAAGCTGGGGTTTTCCAACTGTCCAAAGTGATTTGGCCAAAATCTTTTTCCTTAAAATCTGCATCTTTCCAGTTAATGTCCTCCAAATGCAGTCCTGGAAAGTAGCCTTGAATGCACCAGGTTGGGTTTTCCTTTACACCAATCAGGAGAGAAAGGTGGGAGTGGCACATCAGAGAATCTTCTAGAATCTTCTAGTGGTTACATAGTGAGTTGCAAATTGTGTCCAGCCTTCTTCCTTCCAAGTAGACAGGTACACTCCAGAGTTGTTTGGAAAATGATGCATTAACCTTTACATAATTCTTTTGGTCATTTATAGGTATAGAGGCCAGAAGAGGTCATTGTCTCCAAATAGCAAGCAAGACCTCTCCGAGGCTGACTTTGTGCAGTCTGTAGGTGTAGTCATTCCATGGCTCAAATCTTTAAATCCAACTTTAAAGGTACTTTTATCCTTATTCAAAAAATATATCCAAAATTAAAAAAATATATATATATATATCTGTGCTTTTTTTTAACTTAGAAAAGTCTTACATCCCTATTTAAACATGTGCAAAGTACAAAACTTTATAAAGACAAAGTTATAATCAGAACTGTCCCTCAAATGTAAATTGCACCTCTCCTTGAAGGTACCAGTGTGAAAAAGCACTTGTATATCCTTCTATATATTTCTCTTTGCTCAGATACACACATATATATAGTCAGAGGCACACATGTACAGCTGTTTGCTGTGCTCTTTTGGAAACTGGGTCACACTCTACCCACATTGCTCTGCACATTTTTTCAATTGACTACCATGCTTTCCTGTTAAGTCAGTAGATATAGTGCTAACACTGTGTTTTTTGTTCTAATTTAAGTCATTTAACATAAATTAATTTCATCTATAACAAAAATATAATATATACACTTAAATAAACACAGAATGAAAATACATCTCTAACTCTCCACTTTACATCCCTGTCCCACAAGTGAATCACAATAATTCATACCAATAATCTGGTGAGCAGTCTATCTTATTATCCTTGCTTGAACAATCATGCACACACACACAAACATGTGTATCTACTCTTTTATGCACACATAAATACATATAGGTATTCAAATATATTCAAGTATTTGTTACTTTTACTCCAATGGGCATATTTTGTGTATACTAATCTGCATCTTGATTTTTTCTTTAAATATTACTTCAAGGAGATTTCTGTTGCTCAATTGCTGTAGCTCTATTTCATTCTAATGACTATCAAATACTATTGAATGATGTGGCTGTGCTATGAATTATTTTCTTTCTTTTTTTTTTTTTTTTTTTGAGACAGAGTCTCACTGTGTCACCCAGGCTGGAGTGCAGTGGCACATCTCCACTCACTGCAAGCTCTGCCTCCCAGGTTCACGCCATTCTCCTGCCTCAGCCTCCTGATTAGCTGGGACTACAGGCACCCGCCACCACGCCTGGCTAATTTTTTTTAAATTTAATATTGTAATTTATTTCATAAATTATGCTGACTCAACTGATTATTATTCTGGAAAAAATACCACTGTACCATATATATTTACAGAATTAAAGAAAAAACAAATTAACAATTTTAATAGAAAATTAGAAGGGAAATGTAGGAATATTTTCTTAACCTGGATAGGAAACCCAGCAACTATAAGAGAAAAGACAGATGTAATTGACCATAAAATATTTAAGCAACTGAAGTGGAGAAAAAAAGCTCAGAAAACAATGTAGTACACAAACAATAGAATTGGAAGATTATTTTATATGTAGATGACAACAACATAACTTTCTATTTCATATGAAAGGGGCAAAATTGGGCACTCGAAAAATAATCCCAGCACTTTGGGAGGCCGAGGCGGGCGGATCACGAGGTCAGGAGATCGAGACCACGGTGAGACCCCATCTCTACTAAAAATACAAAAAATTAGCCGGGCGTGGTGGCGGGCACCTGTAGTCCCAGCTACTCGGAGAGGCTGAGGCAGGAGAATGGCGTGAACCCGGGAGGCGGAGCTTGCAGTGAGCCGAGATCGTGCCACTGCACTCCAGCCTGGGTGACAGAGCGAGACTCCATCTCCAAAAAAAAAAAAAAAGAAAAAAAAGAAAAATAAACAAATGAAGCTAATCATTGGGAGCAAATCCAAATGCCCAGTAAACACAATCAGCATTGTTCAAAAAACTGGTAGTAAAGAAACTATCCATCAAAGTGCCAGTGAAACTAGCAAAATTAAAAATCAGTGACCCCTGATGCTAGCTGGGCTGTGGAGGAGACGGATCCTGTCAGACATAGTTGGAAATGGGCATTATTATGGAGCTTTAAGGGAAGCAACTTGGCAATGGCTATACAATTTTCAAGCATTCTTTGAGCGGGAAATCTTACTCCTTGGAATATTTCCCACAGAAATAAATGTTATCATATACAATGGATGTTTAGTACTATTTTTAAAATAATAGCAAGAGATAATAAAATGACTGCCCATTGATGGTAGAATAAGAAAATAATTCATAGCTTTGGGAGGCCAGGGCGGGCAAATCACGAGGTCAGGAGATCGAGACCATCCTCATTGTTCTGGTAAAAGGAGTGCCTTCAGGACCTCCAAAGAAATGATCTTATAGACAAGATCCATTCCACATACCCACTTACTGAGACTTTTAATTCCTCCACTTAAGAAATGTAGTCCCTTCCCTCCCAAGAATCCAAGCGCATAGTAGGATTGTTTCTAGAGTCTTTGCCATGGACACAAACACTGTGGTACAAGAGATTTCTCCTGTGGTGACAGATCTCCCATTCCCAACTTTATATTCAGCCCTCTCCTGAATCAGTGAGTTCAGGAACCATTCCTAAGCATACTCTCCTGTCTTTCTGGCCACATTAACCAGGTCCTGCAGCTCCTTTACCGTAGAGTCCTCTTTGCTCTTAGTAGAACCAGTATTTTATCAGCTGTTATCTGATATTTACCCAAATTATGCCTGGGGACCAGAACAGGAGATATGGGTAAATACCAATGCAGTTTTCTTAGGGCTGCCATACAAATTACCATAAATTTGGTGGCTTAAAACAAGAAAAATGTATTCCCTCACAGTTCTATAGGCTAGGAACCTAAGATTAAGGTATTGGCTGAGCCATGTTCTCTTTGAAGATTCTAGAGGAGACTGCTTCCTTGCCTCTCTCCTAGTTTCTGGAGGCTTCCAGCAATCCTTGGCATTTCTAAACTTGGAGCTGCATCACTCCACTCTCCCCCTCCACTTCACATGATGATAGCAGAATGAAGATGACAGAGGAAAATTAATTGAACTCGAAGCTAGTTCAATAGAAATTGTCCATTCTAAACAACAGAAAGCAAAAATGATTTTTAAAAATGAACAGGACCTAAATGGCCTAAGCACCAGTATAAAAAGTCTCACATTCATTCAATAGAGTCCCACAGGAGAGAAGAAAATGCAGTGGTATTTAAAAATGTTTTGAAGAAAATTTCCTAAATTTGGTAAAAGACAAGCTTACAGATTTCAGAAGCCCAGCCACTTCCAAAGAGAATAAACTCAAAGAAACCCATGTCTAAACACATCCTAACCATCTATCAAATACTAAATAAAAGAAAAATGCCATGAGAAAACCCAGAGAAACAGGATACATTTCTCTCTCATAGGGAAACAACAATTCAAACGACAGCAAATTTATCATTAGAAGCCACGGCTGCCAGAGGCAGCGAAACCATGTTTCTTAAATGCTGAAAGAAAAAAAAAAAACAAAACTGTTAACTCAGAATTCTATACCTAGACAAAATATGCCACAGAAATAATCAGAAAATGATATTCTCAGATGAAAAAAAAAATCAAGAGAATCCACCAGACTTACTCTTTCAGAATGCTGAAGGAAGTTATTCAGGCAGAAGGGAAACGACTGGGGAAACTGAGAATTAAAGAGACATAGAAATTGTAACTACTGGGGTGAATAGAATAGATTTACATTCTTCTAAGTTTTTAAAGGTATGAATTATGGTTGAAAGCAAAGATGATAACATTGTGAAGTGGGGTTTTCAGTGTATATAGATGTAATATACATGACAGCTACAACATTCAGGGTGTGAGTAAAGAGACCGACATGATGGTCAGGTTTCTAATCGAAGCACAATGTGAAAAGTTAAGCATGACTCTTTATATTGGGTGGAATAAGAAGATCCTGGTCCTCAGGCAGACTCCAGGAGTTTTAACATCCCATCTAAGAATCCAAGTGCTGCTGTAGCAGGCGATGGTCTGAAGGAGACCCCTCCCGTCCTGGCTCCAGGCCACTCACTTTGCATTCTCTCCTTAGCAACCTGTCCTCCAACTGTTTTTAGCTCTATGTGGAAAATCCACCAAATGATCTCGTTTTTGTTTACCACTCAACCTCAGCTTTTGGTGCATCCCTGGTTTGAGGTCCCCTCCCCTGCCTCTTTCCCTTCATGGTCCTCTGCCCCCACAGACCTCTATCACCTCATCATGTTGCTCTGTCCCCTTCTTGGTGTCCCAGGCCCATTTTCTACCATAAAGCCTTTCCCCCAGGACTCTTCCTCTCAGTTCTCTGTTCTTGCCTCTCCTGACGCTTTCAGGACCTCTTCCATAACAGCACTTTGACCTCACATGCACATGCTGAACTCACACACAAACACAATTTTTCCTTGGATTCACTTTGTAGTACAAAGCCTTAAATTCCAAGGCTTATCCTCAGTAAGTAAAGAACACCTCCCACCCCACAACAGTACCCGGAATGTGATGTTCCCCTTCCTGTGTCCATGAGTTCTCCTTGTTCAATTCCCACCTATGAGTGAGAACATGCGGTGTTTGGTTTTTTGTCCTTGCAATAGTTTACTGAGAATGATGTTTTCCAGTTTCATCCATGTCCCTACAAAGGACACGAACTCATCATTTTTTATGGCTGACCTACCCTTTCTTAACATCTCTTTTATTGGACAATTGGTTGGTCCAAGTTTTGTTTATAGATATCAATAATATTGTGATGTGTCTTTATACACATGTTTATATGGGTATATACCTTATAACTAATGGATGGTTGGGTCAAAGGTTTATTCTATTGATCCCGAGGAACCCACACCTGATGGGTGGGGGGGGCGGGGACAGCATTAGGAGATATACCTAATGCTAAATGACGAGCTAATGGGTGCAGGAAATCAACATGGCACATGGATACATATGTAACAAACCTGCACATTGTGCACATGTACCCGAAAACCTAAAGTATAATAAAAAATAAAAATAAAAATAAAAAAAATAAAATGACTCTGGAATATTGAAAACAAATAAAACATAAGATTACATTATAAACACACACAGACCCTTAATTCAGTCTAAAAGCTGAAATAAAAAAATTAAAAAAAAAAAAGAACACCTCAAGTTTCAATGGCCATGGACTATGCCTGTCAGGCAGCAGACTGTTTGTGGACAGCCAACTACTTAATCTCCCCAGGTAAGTGTGGGTACCTAAGTAGCTGTGCTGGAAAGCTCCACGCTGATGCCAACAAAGCCCTCACTGCACAGCACTGTGTTGACTCTGCCCTTCGGGAAACTTTTCTAGCCTATGGGCAATATTTTGGAATACGCTCTCAATGGCAACTCATTATTAGAGAATGGAATTGATTTTGGAAAATATCTGTGAGATGTGTGAATTTAGGCAAATAAACTAGAGAATAACATTTTAGGCCCCAAATGAGAGTGCTTCCAAAAAAAAATAGAAAATGAAGCTGAATCCCATAAGGCCCATAAGCCAGCTCTAAAGGCCATTTCCAGAGAAGCCTCTCAGGCACATCTAAGCCATAGCAGCATTACGAGATTTGTGAATAAACTTCCCATGGGCCTTCTCAGAAGGGTAACCTGCCACTTAAGTACAAGATTAGTCCTTTATATAGTCAAACGGCATAGTCTTGATAAGAATTAGAATGCTTCCTTGAGTGGAGTGTATTTTCATCAGCAGAGTGCCTCAAGGACAAAGTCGAATTGAAAAGCAAAGCAATTCCCATCAGCTCCTTATCTGAGACAGCTTTGGTGATGATTTCATGACACACATGAAAAAGGATACAGAAAATTCTGCCTTCTTTTTAACTCTCCATAAGAAGCAGGAACTGATCCCAGAAATCAGGCCCCATTGCCCCCAAACTCCACTTCTTGTCCAGTTTCTCAGTTAGGTAATAAAATCAGGAACTGGCAGCCAGCTATGAGAAGACAAACCCAGGAGATGTTTGCAAGGGGAACACCTTTCATGTGCAGTGAAATCCAAGTCCTAAGATCAGCCAGGGAGCTGAAATCCCTGATACTCTCTCCTGCAGGAAGAATGGGGTGAGGACTGGCACCCATCATCCACCTGAGAGGCTTTGGAGGCTCCCTCCTATCATGAGTCAAATGGCACTTTCAACCCAGTCAAATAAGTTCAGAACAAAGACTTTCTCCTTTAGAATGAGAAATGGGCCAGGACCCACAAGTTTAAGGAGCTTCCACTTAGGCCAACTTTGCAGGTTCAGGTCACACTGGTCCCTGGCTGCATTTACACCTTGCCTTTCCACCTTATCCACTCACCCTCCTCCCCAGCATTCCTCTGGCACTGTGTTCTTGATGGCTTCCAGTTATAAAGGTGTGGTTTACACAGCTCTGACCATTTGAGATGTGGCATAGGGCACAACCCCACAGTGCCTATTACATATTCCTAGCAGAGAACCTGCTAAGAAGGAGAGAAGGATCACAACACTCATCCTGAGGCCCTGATGTGGAGACATCCAAGAGGAGGGCTGTGATGGGGACATCTTTGGCTTCCAGAAGTTTCAGAGCCCTCAAGGGCTCATAGTCACCAGAGTTATCCTCAACTGCTGGGAAACTGAAGAGACTCTGATACTCTGTGCATTGAATGTGCAGTCTGGAAGCTCAGATGACCCCTAAAGGACTTTTCCCACCCTCCCCTCATCCAGCAATGGAGAAAGTCCTCAGCAGGGGAAGGCAGCGGTATTCCTGGGAATCTTTATCCCAAGCAACTAAAAGGAGCATACACATTATTGGGAGGTGTTTCGTGAGAAAGCTGGAGGCCAAGGAGCCTGGCAGAAAAAAAGGAAGTGAATTTCACTTTCACTTCCTAGAAGTCTTGTTTAGGGCCCCTAAACAACTAAGCCTCCAAAGAGGCATTTACTGCTAGTGTTGAAATTCCCTTTGTCAATGCATAACCCATATGTCGAATCTGGAGAGTCTGTTTTGAACTTATTTTGACAAGTTCCTCTTTTCTCTGATGGTCTATTGACACCTGGAGATGACAGTGGAAGAAACTGAAACTCCTTAGGCCAGACCAGGCTTTGCTGCAGGAATCCTCGCAGTTTAGTTCCACCTTCCTCCTAAGTCCCCCATGGACTATGCACAGTAGGGGAGCACCGTGGAAGACCTGCTCACAAGCACTCCTGAAAATTAGGGCATCTCCTACTTTATCAGCATCAGAGTTCCCTGCAGTCTTCTAAGAAGTGCAGGTCCACAGAACCCCCAGCTCCAAGGTCCTGGGCAGCTATTGGCACATAGGCCAGTTTCTAGCATCTTCCATGGGCCTCTTCCAGGCTGAGCATCCAGAGCAGTCATGTGAGAGTGGGGACAAAGGAGAACCCATGGATTCCTCCTGAAGAAATAACATGGGGTCAGGAAAACAAGGCAATGGAGCAGAAGCAAGATCTAGGATAGTATGTCACTGGAAAGGACAGGTGAAAGGATAACTGTGGCTCCCTGTGCTGGGAAGAGCTGTCCTGGACAGACACTGGCAAAAACAGCTGGCGGTAAGCGCTTCCTGAACCTATTCTCCCTGGAGTGGCCATTCCCAGAATGCTAGGCTGATCATAAAATACAAAAAAGTCCAGTTTGGCTAAATGAGCCACTTACAGCAAGAATTGCGGCAAGCAGATGGCCAGGCCCATCTCCATACTGTCCCCTTGGACATGCAGCAGCTCTGGGAGCCTCGAGATCACTGCTGCCCAGTCATAGTGTCCCCAGCGACAGGTGAGCGCCCTGGGAGGTGCCCTCAGAGGACCGTGCAGGCAGTCTGGAGGCAGTGGTCCACACTGCGGTGTGGCCTCTGTAGCTTTGCCTTCTACTCCAGACACGCAATCTGAGGGCTTCTTGCATGGGCTGATCCAGGGCACGTGTGCCACAGAGCCACCCTCACCCTTCCTGGGTGATACCCAACACTTGACGACTCTCCACTGTCTGCCGCATCTCTCAGCGCCTACGTTGCCGGCTGGGCAGCTACAACCTGAAACACCTGGAATCTGAGTCCCCGGCCTTGCCCCCTGCAGCTGCCGGCTTCTTCTGTCCTGTTGGTCCCCGCGGGAACTGGTTGGGGAGGGGACGGGGCAGTGGTACTGGAGGACTGGGCCAGTCGCAAGCGATGCTAGAGGATGAGTTCCGGTCCTGCCCCGCACCGGGCTGCCATTGGGGACAGGGACAGGCCTTGGACACCGCCAGGACCCCACTGCCCAAACTGCCCCAGCCGCCGCCCTCCCTGAGTGTTCACTCAGGTAGTGCATTTTCTTCAAATGTACAAATGCAACTGTTCACCTTTTCCACAGCATGTGGAAGATTAATTCCAGCTGGACTCAAGACCTGAATCTGAAAAGCAAAATTTGAAACAGCAAAGGAGAAAACATAAAAATATAATTTAAAAAGTAAAAAATAAATTGGAAAAAAATCAAAATATATCTTTCCTACATTCTGAACTCAAGGAGGTTTGTAGACACAAAACTGCTCTGATATCCTATATTCATTACTTCCCAATGAATAAATCTGAAATAATTGACTTGGTACCAGGAGTGGTTACCAACCTCTGATTGATTGGTTAATTAGTGTGGATAGGGCTAACAGTAACAACCCACAAAATATCCAAAGATGGGATGTAGCAGGCTAAAGTCAGCAAGACAACCTTCTTAATTATTACCAGAAGAGTCCTTTAGCCATTCAACAAAATGGAGCAACAGTTAAAAATCTGCTACAACAAAAAGAATAGGCCAATACTATTCTCTGACAGTTTTCACCAAACATGCATAGTATAGATTATTTTAATCTTATACAAAGTTCATCAAAGAATAGAAATTAGAGAAAATGGTCCCCAATTTGTACTATAAGGCTAACCATGTTTGGCAAAGTTAGTATTATCTACTGGTGCATTAGTTAATAGGTAAGTAGATAAATTAGTTATCTACTGGTACATAATAAATTAGCCCAAAACTTAGGAGGTATGGGGTCAATTGCAAAGTATTCAACATTTTAAAATAAAGTTTGGAACTAGATAAACATGTGGTTAGGTTTATCTCTCGACATAATCTTCATGAATTAATAAGCCAGAAAATTTGCATACCAAGTGTAAGCATTAAGAGATTTTTTGAAAAGTTTAATGATTATATAATGGCATACTTAGAAAACTAAAATGAAAATTTGAGTAATGTGGCTAGATACAAGACAAATATATCAAATCAATGGATTCCCTCTAACCTACAACTAAGCACTCAAAAATGGAAATAGGGGTAAGATATATAGATTATCCCTTTTGCTCTGCAATTTTATTGTATCAAATGACTTAAAAATCCATAATTTTTATAAGAGAAAATCCAGAAACTATGAGAAAACAGAATTATCTATAAAACGTTTAAACTGTTGAAGAGGAAATGAAAAAAGCTTGTAAAATGTGATATACACAATAGATTTGGCAAATTATTTGTAATGGAGATGACAAAGGATTAATAATCATTTCTATTTTATATGAAGAAGACAAACATTAAGCACTTGAAAAATGAGCAAGGAATTTAAGCAGACAATTCAAAGCAAATCCAAATGCCCAAGAAGCATAATCAAAGTTGTTCGAACACAGTAGTCAAGAAAATATTCAGCAACAGTATCAATGAAATTGCCAAAATTTAAAAATTAATTACATCTATTGTTGGCTGGATTGTGGGGAAAAGGATATCCTTAGAAATAATTAGAAATGGGCATTATTATAGCTTTTAGGGTGAGCAACTTGAAATAGCTCTGAAATTTTAAAACACTCTTTTAACTGAAAGTCTCACTGCTGGGAAACAATCTCACAGAAATAAATGCTATAATATACACAAGGATGTTTACTGTTGTATTGTTAATGTGACAAAAGAGGAAAAATAAAATGAGCGCCCTTTGATGGTCATACTAATAGAATAATGGAATAATCTACAGTACAGCTACATCATGTAATAAAAGTTGGTAGTCATTAGAAATAAATAGGGGTACAGAAGTTGAGTAAGAGAACCCCCATAAAGTATTTATTATTGAAGAATAAAATCAAGATGCAGAGTATATAAAATGAGTAAATCTGGGTGAAAATAATAACAAAACCTGAAATTATTCGAATATATGTATATGTACTATGTATGCATAAATGAGATGTGTCTATTTATATATGTGTTTGATTTTTAAATAAGGATAAAAAAGATACAATCCACAAGGGTTCTCTTTTCTTCCCATCCACACCAACACTTGTTATTTTCATCTTTTTAATAATAGCCAGTCAAACAAATGTGAGATGGTATCTCATTGGGTTTTGATTTGCATTTCTCTGATGATTAGAGATGTTGAGCATTTCTTCATATACGTGTTGGCCATTTTATAATGTATTCTTATCAGAAATGTTTATTCAGGTCTTTTGCTCATTTTTAAATAGGGTTTTTTATTGAATTGTTTGAGTTTCTTATATATTTTTGATATTAGCCCTTTATCCATTTTTTTCTTCTAATCTGTGGGTTGTCTCTTTGCTCTTTTTTTTTTTTTACTTTATTTTTTTTAAACTCCTCTTGCTCTCATTCCCAAACACTCTGTTGATTGCTTGCTTGACTGTGCACACATATGCTTTTAGTTTGGTGCAATCCCACTTGTCTCTTTTTGCTTTCGTTGCTTTTGGGGTCATATCCAAGAAATCACTACCCAGATCAATGCCATGGAGATTTTCCCCTATGTTTTCTTCTAATAGTTTTACAGTTTCAGGACTTACACTTAAGTCATTAATAGATTTTGAGTAGATTCTTTTATAATGCACTCATTTTTATTCTTTATGTGGATATCCAGTTTTCCCAACATAATTTATTGAATAGACTACCCTTTCCTTATTGGGCATTCTTGGCAACTTTGTTGAAAATCAATTGATCATAGATGTGTGGGCTTGTTTCTTGGCTTTATGTTTTATTGGTCAATGTGTCTGTTTTTATGCCAGTATCATGCTGTTGTGATTTCTATAGATACAAAATATATTTTGAAATCTAGTAGTGTGATCCTTCCAGCTTTATTCTTCTTACTCAAGATTACTTTGGCTTTTCAGAGTCTTTTCTAATTCCACATAAATTTTAGGATGTTTTTTCATTTTTCTGTGAAGAGTGATTTTGAAATTTTGATAGAGATTGCACTGAATTTGGACTGGGTAGTATGGACATTTAAACAATATTAATTATTCCAATCCATGAACACAGAATATCTTTCCATTTATTTGCATCACCTTCAATTTATTTCATCAATGTTTTTAGTTTACAGTTTTCCTGTCTTGTCCTTTGTTAAAGTTATTCATAAGTATTTTTCGATGCTATTGAAAGTGGATTTGTTTTTTGAGACTGAGTCTCACTCTGTCCCCCAGGCTGGAGTGCAGTGGCATAATCTCGGTTCACTGCAACCTCTGCCTCCTGGGTTCCCTCAGCCTCCCAAGTAAGTGGGATTATAGGTGTGAGCCACCATGCCTGGCTAATTTTTTTGTTTTTTAGTAGAGATGGGGTTTAGTATTTTCTAGTAGAGACCATGTTAGCCAGGCTAGTCAACCTCCTGACCTCAGGTGATCTGCCTGCCTCAGACTCCCAAAATGCTGGGATTACAGGCTTGAGCAACCACACCCGGCCGGAATTGTTTTCTTAATTTCTTTTTTAGTTGGTTCATTGTTAGTGTATAGAAGTACTACTGATTTTTGTATGCTGCTTTTGTATCCTGCAACTTTACTGAATTTGTTTATTAGTTCTACCAGTTTTTTGGTGTAGTCTAGATTTTTCTACATATAAGACTATGTCATCTGCAAACAGGAATAATTTAACATCTTCCTTTCCAATTTGGATGGCTTTTATGTCTTTTTCTTGCCTAATTGCTGTGAGTAGGACTTCTAGCACTATGTTGGATAAAAGTGGCAGAGAATGAGCATCATTGTCTTGCTCCTCATCTGGGAGGAAAAGCTTTCATGTTTTCATGGTTGAGTATGATGTTAGGTTTATGCCTTTTGTGGTGTTGAAATATGTTCCTTCTATACCTAATCTATTGAGAACTTCTGTCATAAAAGGATGTTAAATTTTGCCAAATGCTTTCCCTACATTTATTGAGATGAAAATATGGCATTTGTTTTTATTCTTTTAATGTGGTGTATCACATTATTAGGTTTGCATATGTTGAACCATTCTTGAATCCTTGGTATAAATCCCACTTAATCATCCTGAGAAATCTGCTGCTAGCCTTGACAGAACTCCTTTATATGTTATTTGCTTCTTTTATCTTGCTGTTTTCAGGATCCTCTCTTTGTACTTGATTTACAGTTTAATTATAACGTCTTAGTGTAACCTTGTTTGGATTGAATCAGATGGGAGACTTTTGACCTTCTTGTACCAGATATTTACATATTTTTCCAAATTTGGAAGGTTTTCTGCTATTATTTCTTTAAATAAACTTCCTACCTCTTTGCCTTCCTCTTCTCCTTTGTTAACTCCTATAACTCAGACATTTGCTCTTTCAATGCTGTCCCATAAATCTCATATGCTTTCATTCTTTTTTCTCCTATCACTGTATATTTTCAAGTAACATATGCTCAAGTTCACAGATTTTTTCTTCTGCTTGATCACTTCTGCTATTTGTCTTCTCTATTGCACTTTTCACTTCATTCATTGTATTTTTCAGCTCCAGAATTTTCATTTGATTTTTAAAATAATTTCTCTGTTAAATCTTTTGATTGGGTCACTTATTGTTTTTCTGATTTCATTAATTATCTGTGTTTTCTTTAAGTTTGCTGAGCTTGCTTAATAAAATTATTTATAATTCTTTGTCAAGCAGTTTGTATATCTCCATTTCTTTGGGGTCAGTTTCTGGGAGATTATTGAGTTCTTTTAGTGGTGGTATGTCTACTTGGTTTTTCACATTTCTTGCAGCCTTATGTTGATGTCTGTGCACTTGAAGAAATGAAGATTTATTCTAATCTTTGCAGATTGGCTTTTTCTGGGAAAGCCCTTTACTAGTCAGCCCTTCCAGAGATTTTGCACAGACTCTTTGGCATGATCCAAGGGAAGGCTTGTTGCTGGAGTCCTAAGGCAGGCTGGCCTAGTGCCTAGGTCCACAGAATTTGGCCTGAAACCAGGATCCACTGGAGTGGACCTGTTAAGGGTCTTCCAGATGGGCCTAGAGCCTGAGTCCACAAGGACAGGCCTGGAGCTTGTATCTAAAGGGGCTAGCCTAAAGCCTGGGTCTGCAGGGGCTGACCTAATGCTGAGGTCATCCTTGAGTCTGAGTCCACAATGGCTAACCAGGTACTGGAATGGGCCTGAGTCCACTGAGATGGGGCTGGAACCTGAGTACATGGGAGTTAGCCTGGAGCCTGGCTTTGCAGGGTTGGTTTTGGAGCCTTAGTCCATGGAGGTCCAGCCTTGCATGAGGGTCTTTTGGGGTGGGCCTAGGCCCCAGGTCAATTGTAGTCTGGAGCTGGCCTGGTGCTGGGGCCAGAATGGAACCTGGGTCCTCAGAGGTTGGTTGGGTGCCTAAAGCCACTGGGCCTGGCCTGGAGCATGGGGATGTGGGGACCAACCTGAGGTCTGTGCCCCACGGGACGAGCCTGGAGGCTGAATGTGCAGGTGCTGGCTTAGAGGCTAGATCTGCAAGGGCTAGCCTCTGTCCTGTGACTTTGGAAACCAGCTTGGAACTTTATTACACAGGGGTAATTATGGATCCTGGGTCCCTGGGAGCCAATCCAGCAATGGACCCCACTGGGACAGGCCTGAACCCCAATTCAGCTGAGGTGTGAGGCTACAGGGGACAGTCTGGTGCTGGGCAGGCCTGAAGCCTCTGTCCATGGGTGCAAGCATGGTGATTGGAGCTGTGGAAGTCAGCCTGGTACCGAGGCAGGCTGAAGACTGGGGCCATGGGGGTCCAGCCTGATTCTGGGGGCTGTCTAGAGCCTGAGGCTGCTGAGTTCAGCTTGATCATAGGGCAGTATAGAAGCCAAGCCCATTGAGCAGGCCTGGATCCTGGGGCTGTGGGATCTAGCCTGGCTCTGGGGCAGGCCTAAAGGCACAGATTGTAATAATCAGCCTGAAGTCTGGGGTCATGGGGCCCTGCCTGGTGCTGAGTTTCAGAGGGGCAGGCTCAGTGTCTGGGTAAAAGGCAAAGTCTGGTGCCCACTTCTCTGTCCTTTCCCCACGTGGAGAAGATCTCTCACACGCTATGCTGCTTGTGGTTGGGGCATGGGTGACATGGGTAACGCAGCATTGTCTTTTCTATACTCTTCAGTGGGCTTTTACTTCTGCACAGCAGAAATACTATAACCGGGTACTATAATGTCTCACCTGATTTCCTTTGCTCTTATGAAAATATTAACATGAATCGTTGTTTGTATTGATGTTTCTGTGGAGATATGAGTGCTGATGTCCATCCCTGTTTTCTTTATTGCAACATGTATTTGTTGAGTGCCAAACACATAGTTCCTTTGGAACACAGAAATCACTTCATTTCCCTAAATCTTGGTGGTAGTGTGTGATTCTCTGAGATATACCTATGAAAGTGATTTTCTTAGTAAATGTAGAGTATTACTATTCAAATAGGAGAATTTCTCACCTCACTTCAAACTCTTTAGAAAAGGCATTCATAGAAGGAATGTACTTACAGAATATACTTTAAGTTTCTTCGACAGATAAATCTTCCTTGTGCCCTTCCTAACCAAGCAACAATAGGTTAAAATGCCTTTTCTCTGAACACACACTCCCTTAATACCTTGTTAGATGAGCTCCATCAGGGAGAAGGCAGAAAACAGATGTCACATTTCTCTGATGGCCCAGATATGAAAACCTCCACTGAGTGAACCTGGGAGCTGGATATGTCTGGATATGTCAGCCTAAGGGTCTGTGCGAGTTTCTGGGTATGACAGTAGATTGGAGGTTCAGGATCAACAAAGAGATGAGGGCAGGTTGTATGGGGATGGGTAAAATTCTAGGGAGAGACGCAAGGTAGAGAGGAGGAAGCTCTTGGGAGGGGTGAGAGAATCAGGGACAGAACAGGACTCAGGACTGTGCCAGGGGAGGGCAGTCCAGGTGCTGGCCAGAGAAGGTGTGCGGTATGGGGTGTGGTATGCAGACACTGGGCTGGGAAAGGGTGCAGATAATAGCAGGATAATAGCAGAAGCTCAGTTAATTAGAGCAGGAATTTAAAATCCAATTCTGAAGTGAGGCTTGACTGTGAGGGGTTGTGAAGCCCTAGCAAGAGGTGGGCAGGAAACAGAGGAGAAGGGAAGGCCCTGTAGCATGGGAAGTAGGGTCTGCCCAGTACCCCTCTTCATCCAGGCTGGGGGCAGCTGCAGAGCTCACCCTGTCAGTGTTGGGGGCCTGGAGTCAGTGTTCTGTTCTTCCTGCCCTGTTCTGGCCACGCCCCATGTCCCAGTGGTCCACTTCTTCCTTTCCATGGACATAAGGACCCAGGCTTAAACACTTGAGTTAGTTGTCTATTCAGGAAAGCCCCTCAGACTAACAGGAGAATTCTTTAGTTCTCCCATTCATTTACTCCTTCACTTATTCCTTCCCATTACACATTTTTGCTAATTGTCTGCTAGAAAACAGTGAGAACTTTCTAAGGGAAACCTCAGCCAGCCTCATCTCACACTCCAAATCCTTCATGTTTCCTCTTCTGATGAGGTGTCCAGGGAACATCAGAGCCCTATGGCCCAGCTCTGATTCCTGAGAGGCAGCTTCATCCCCTACCCTTCGGAGGAAGGCCTCTTCCTTCTGTGTTGTTGGCTCATCCTGTCCAGGTGGAGGAAAACAAATAGGGTGGTCTCTGAAGGATTTCTAAGCCTCTTTTCAGTTGTAGGTGTGCCCAGCCTCTCTGGGATTGGGACTCTGCTTCAGCCCTAGGTTTCTGTGACTCGGTAGCTAGGGCCTGTCCTGCAGGAGATGTGGGACCCCCACCCTCTGAGAACTGCTGGGAGCTGAGTGAGCACAAGCTTCCAGAGCCCTACGTGACGTCATTGCTGACCTAGTCCAGTGGGGTGGGCCATGGCGACAGGCACACTTGGCAACTGGTGATGGTGGCTTGGAGCAAGGGGAAAAAGTGGGTGGGAAATTATATGATAATTATTTATGAAAATGGACTTGAACCTTTTTTGCTCCCATGGAATTTCCATCCCTCACAGAGAAAGATGGTGCATGGAACGGTGACAGACTATGGTGGGGTGTGGCTTCCCCCAAACTCCCTCTGCCTCTGATCAAAACTCTTCCCTCCCACCCTGGTCACACAATGTCCCACTGAACCCTCTGAGGTCTCTATGTCTTTGAGTCTCCACACAAGCTGTTCCCTGTGACCAGAACACTGTCCCTCCTTCCCTCAGAGAAGCTGGCAGGTGGAGCAGAGTTGCCTGCACCGGCCCCTGCCTGTGTCCCATCAGCACCCTGCTGCGCAGGAAGTCTGGGACCCCTAAGGGTCCTCTCCCTGCTACCTACCCACATCATACAATGGGGAGGACTCCACCCACCTCGCAGGGTTGTAAGAGGCTGCATCAGTGGACCCGTGGAAAGCATCTAGGACAGTGGCTGCTACAGGACGCATCCATGAGAACACTCACTGTTGTTAACCCTGAAGGTCACAGCTTGCTGAGGGTGCCCAGATGTGGTGATGTCCCAGCCCTATGGATTTAGAGCCTGATAAGTGGTCGTGATGTCACTCAAGGGTCACTGGAGAGGCTCCTTTACAAACCTGTCCCTTCCTCTTAAAGGACTGGAATGAACTTTAGGGCAGAGACCAGGTCTGCTTCATGCCTTAGTCCCAGACAGTAGGGCAATGCCTAACACAGAGCAGGTGTGCATTTGTTGAATAAGTGAATGAATAGCAATTCCACGCAAGACCTGCTCGTATGGGCACTGGTGCAGAAAGGGACTGTGTGATCAGCTACCTGAGTTGTTGTCCCTTAAGGATGGACCCAGGGCCACTGTCCCTCCACCTCCCCATCCCCATCCCTGAAACCCAAAAACGGTCACTGTGAAGCTCCAGTGAGCACGCCCATGCTTTTCCTTGGGGCGACTGGGACATTGATGGCACCACAGCCTCACAACAAAGCACTGGGGCTCAGCACCCCTGTTCTCGACCTGTCTTAGGGGTTAGGAAGACACTTGGGGAAAGCCCACTGAGCTCTGCTTGGGTCAGACTCTGTTTCTGCTTTGGAGGCCATTTAGAACAGGAAGCAGCAAATTGTGGAAACTCTTTGAGGAAGGGTTTAAAATGTTGAGGTGGTGGGAGGGAGAGGCTGAATATATAGAGGAAAAATACATGCTCTCCAGGGAAGAGAGGGGCGTGATTTGTGTGACTCCAGAGGGCAGGACAGGGACAAGTGGTTGGAATCACAATAGAACAGGCAAGATCTGGGCTTGGTCAGAAATGCAGAGAAATGCTCCAGTGGCCCGTCCTTCTCCTTGGGCTCTTCCCTCCCACAGCACCCCTCACCTTGCACTGCACCATCAGGAGAACTCTTGGCACTTCCTGAATGCACCAGGCTATTTCCCTCTCCTCGTCATCCACTTGCATTTCCAAATCTGGGCCAAGCATCCCTTCCTACTCCAGGTAGAATTTTCTACCTGCTACTCTGTACTCCCTTATACTAAAATAACACTTTGCTGTATCTCAGAACATCTTTGATTTCATTCACTTCTTGTGATTGTTTGCGAGAATGGCCAGTCTTCTTGCCCTCTTCCTTCCAATATCCCTGTTCAACTGTTTTCAAGAGCAGGAGTCTTTCTGTCCCTCCTGAGTTGCGGCCGGCCTCGTGACTGCTTTGGCTACTGGGACAGTATAGTAAGTCTTAGGCAAGCAGAGATTAGAAATGAGTTTTTTGGCCCGGCGCGGTGGCTCACGCCTGTAATCCCGGCACTTTGGGAGGCCAAGGTGGGCGGATCACGCGGTCAGGAGATGGAGACCATCCTGGCTAACACAGTGAAACCCCATCTCTACTAAAAATACAAAAAAAAAAAAAACGTGGTGGTGAGTGCCTGCAGTCCCAGCTACTCTGGGGGCCGAGGCAGGAGAATGGCATGAACCCGGGAGGTGGAGCTTGCCGTGAGCCGAGATCGCGCCACTGCACTCCAGCCTGAGTGACAAAGCAAGACCCTATCTCAAAAAAAAAAAAAAAAAGAAATGAGTTTGTCCGTTTGAATTGCCTCTGCTGCTCTTCAAACTTGGAGAATCAAGCCCAGGGCAGCCCTCTTGTTGATGAGGAAACATGTAGGAACGAGATCCAGTGGTTGGAGCTGAGTTATTTTTTGAACAGCCAATTCCTAGCTGACCCCATCCCCACCTGCCCTGGCAGCTGACTGCAGACACATGAGCAAGTCCAGCTGATAGCAACTGAGCACGACACAGACCTAAAGAACCCCAAAATATCAGCCTCCAAAACTGTGAGCTCTGAATGGTTATTGTTTAAAACCACTACATTTTGGTGTCATTTGTTACACAGCATTAGATAACTAACACACTTGTTAATTTGGCTGTTTCTCACTTATGATTAGACACCTTCTCTCTTAGTCATTTCTGAATCAAGGACATCTGTTGTAGGGGCTGGTATGTAGCCATTATAGAGTAACTCTATCCTGAGTGAATGGATGAGTGAATGATATGAATATGCAAATGAGAATTCATGCATAAACTCAGTAGTGCAAAAAGTATCTTTTTATGATATTAAATAAAATAATTCCATTTTAGATCTTCTTGCTTCCCCAGTAGGAAATTTAAGCCCATCATTCTTAGGATACCCCCCTAGTGTTGTGCAATGATTGCCAGGGTCTGACAAATAACCCAGGCATTAGAGAAGGGCCTTAACACAGCCATTGCCCAAGCCCATGGTGCCTCCAGAAAAGCTGGTCCTGCAGCTTCCATTTCCTGCTTGGGCACAGTGGCAGGGGTCAGAGCACTCTCACAGGGTTTGGCCCACCTGGATACTGCCATTGCACTATGAGGTTCTGCCACCTATGCCAGGGCACTGCCCAGAGACGGGGCCCACACCTAGAACTCTCCTTCCTCTCCCAACTCCCCCACGCCCCTCAGCCTCCCATTCACTCTGTGCAATCATGTCAGTGAGCTGAGACTTTTACAACAGACACCCTGAGAACCATGTACTTAGGCAGCTTCTGCCTTGCTAGCCCAACTACCTTCCTGAAATCAAATTGGGCACAAAGAAAACATAGGAAGATTTTACGTGCAATTTTAGTGTTTCAATAAATTATCTTGCCATGCATGTTCAAAGTGCCTTGTAGAAAAGTCCCCTCAGGCCTCTTACAAGTTGCGAGAGGATAGAAACAGAATTTTTAATTGTGTCATAATCTATGGGGAAGAATTCAAAGAACAGAGGCAGCTCCACATGAAGCTCCTGGAATAGCTCCCCATCCATCCCTCCTGGCATCTTCCCTAACACATTCTACTCCCTTGGAAGCCACTGGAAATATCAGTTAGTCCCTCGCACTTCCACTAAGAGCATTTTTTAGATTCCTTCAAACAGTAGTTGCTTTGCGTTCACTGCCAGCTGCTTCAGCTGCATAATTATATTTTCTACAGGGGGCTAGGTAAAATCAATAAACTAAAACTGAAATGAAATTTCTTTTTCCTGTTTTTGAGTTTACAGAGTCCGTTTAAAATAGCTTATTCAGGTTCACAGTGAAGAGAGGACTCTTGGTGAGGGAGAGACAGCTTGGGACACCTCTAAAACAATATGTGTCCTTCCCTGATGTTATATTATGTGTTTGCTGTTTTCCTTGGGTAGCATCCACCTCTTTCACATAAATGGAAGGTCCATGAGGACAGGAACTTGTCTGATCTGTTTCTCAGTGTATTTCCTGATATGTGGAACAGTGCCTGGTTTCCAGGCAGGAAATGCTCAAAACTATTTGTTGAATGAATGAATGTTGGTGGGTTCGTTAACTTTGTGATGCTCTTTATTCACATTCATAAAAACAGAGATAAGGAAAGGGGGACAAAAACTCATATAACTCAGGATTCAATACAGTGAGAAAAGGGCGTGTATAATGGAGAGGTAGAAAAAATTAAGATTTTCTGTCTGCGTTAATTGACAGCCACTCTTTGCTTTGCTTTGCTTTGCTTTGCTTTGCTTTGCTTTGCTTTGCTTTGCTTTGGAGGGAGACACACTGCTTCTTACACTCACATTGTAGGATGTTTGAGCACTAGGGGTCCCTTGGCTTGGTTGTATGCATAAATACACAAAGTCATTCAATAAAAAAAAAAAAAAAAAAAAAAAACCTTCTCCAGCTCACACATTGGCCCTAAGAAGTTTTTTAAATGGATAAACAAAGAATATCTGAGAGCAGTATAATCTCTACATATTCAAACTTCCAGTTTTGGAAAAGAAGAGAGCCCAAGAGGCAGTTTTAGCATTATGAAGAACGAGCAGATCTGTAAATTGTGAAAGAGAGGGCGGAAGTGATTTTCTGCTGTCGTTAACTGCATGCCAATGACCACGACCACGGTGCTGCACGAGTCCAAGGGTTATTTTCTCACAGTCTGTGCAAATGACACTTCTAGGGCACAACCTTCACTGTACGTGGCATGGCCTTACCTACAATGTGTCAGACAAAGTCTTATCTGTGTCTGTTCAATCTTATTCTCTGACTTTCTTGTAAGTCTCTAATTTTCTCTTCAGTTGCATCTAGTCCACTGTCAAACCCACCCGTGGAGGTAGAATTTAATTCTTTTTTTCTATGTGACAGTTTCAAGTTCTCTGCAGATTTTCTCCATCTTGGTCTTTTTTCTCCTTGGACATAACAAGCATAGATATTTTAAAGCCATCTCTGATAATACCAGTAAGGAAACCTCTGAGTCTGTTTCCACTGTCTATTGTTTCTGTGGTGTTTTGTTCATGTTGCTGTGTCTCCCTCCTGGCCTGCTTACTGCTTATCGGTGCCAATGGCTGTCTTTGTGAAATTGTTTATAGAAATCATGTGGGGTCTAAAGGGTTCTTATCTTCCTTTAGAGAGGATTTGTTTGCTTCTGCCAGCTCCTTAGGATTAATATCAATCCAATATCCCTTCAGACGGGCATAAGCACTGACATGATTTGGAGCTGAGCTCAGTTCTAATGATAGCCTGTCTACTGTCGGCACTCACTTCCATCTCACAGTCCTTGAAGGCCCAATCCCAAACAAGGGGTGCTTACCAGGGTTTCATCTTCCCCAGATCATGGCCCAGAAATTCTTTATCTTCTTAGCAATCTGAAGCCTTAAGTTGATGTTTTTGTTTTGATTTTACTATTTTGTGCAGGTTTTATAGTTCTCAACAAGAATATTGATCAGAATCTCCTAGCTCACCATTAGCAGGGGCTTAGCTATGCATTTGTTCTCTCTCTTTTTTTTTTTTTTTTTTGAGACAGAGTCTTGCTCTGTCACCTAGGCTGGAGTGCAGTGGCACGACCTCGGCTCACTGCAAGCTCTGCCTCCTGGGTTCATGCCATTCTCCTGCCTCAGCCTCATAGTAGCTGGGACTACAGGCGCCCACCACCACGCCCAGCTAAATTTTGTATATTTTTTAGTAGAGACGAGGATTCACCATGTTAGCCAGGATGGTCTCGATCTCCTGACCTCATGATCCACCCACCTCAGCCTCCCAAAGTGCTGGGATTACAGGCGTGAGCCACTGCACCCAGCCGTTTTGTTTTCTTTTATCCACCATTTGTATGTCGTTGTAACAGGAGGAATATCTCCATGTCTGCTCAGCCTGATGTGTTGCCAAAACCCTGCTTTTCAAATTCTCTGCAATGAATGTATATTACTTAAAGGCAGTAAACAGTTATTTGTAAAAATTGAGATCAAATTACTTTACAAATAATCTCATAATCCGTAAGACGAGAGCTCAAGAACTATTTTTTTCATAGTAACTGCAAAGGACTGTATACAGTTCATTTGCATTAGATGTAACATTTATTAATCGCCATGTGCCCAGTGCACAGTGGCTTATGTGCATTAAAATATTTATCTTCTCCCAAACCCTGTAAGATAGACACTGTTATTAAATGTGTTTTAAAGCTGAGGAAAGTGAGGTGAGACAATTACTAGTAACAGAACTGGAATTTTGACAGGCAATCTGATTTCAAAGCCCAAACTCTTAATGCAGCTCCCATGCTCACACTCGCTAAATCTGTGGTGCTGGTTTGCCAAAAAGAAACTCTCCAAATTAAAATAGGACCCTTTTGAGCCTCACTGAACTAAAAATAAAAGGGGACTGTGTGCATTTGACAACATTAGTTGGTAAGATATTCTATATACACCAAGAAATATACATTGCTGAAATTTATTCCATGAATGTTGGCAGCGATATGGAGAAACTAGAAGTCTCATACCCTGCTGGTAGGAATGTAAAAATGGTGCAACCACTTTAGAAAATGGAGTTTGACAGTTTAGTAAAAAATTAAACCTGTTCCCATCATACAATCCACCCATCCCACTATTAAATATTTACCCAAAAGAAATGAAAGCATATATCCACCAAACACTTGTATATGAATGTTAATGGCAGTTCTATTTATTTATAGCTGAAAACTGGAAACAACCCAAATGTTCAACAGGCAAATACCTAAATAAATTTTGGAATATTCTTACTATAGACTCAGCAATAAAATAGGAACAAAGTTATTGATACACACAATAGCACGGTTGTATCTCAAAATAATTATGCTGGTGAAATAAGCCAGACAATAACAACAAAATATTAGGTTGGTGCAGAAGTAATTGTGGGTTTTGCCATTGAAAGTAATACATATGGAATAATTCCTAGAAAATTCTGGAAAATGCAAACCAATTTATGATGTCAGAAAGCAGATCAGTGGCTGTCTGGAGACAGAGTGGGGTGAAGGACCAGGGTAATTGAAGGAGGATAAATACAAAGGGCACAAAAAAACTTTGGGGGTTGGTATAAAAATATATTATTTTTATTGTGCTGTTGGTTTCATGTGTGTGTATGTCAAACATCTAATTATATACTTCAGAATGTAAAATTTATTGTTCATCAGTTATAGTTCAATAAAACTGTAATTTTAAATAAGAATGAATGTTGAATATATGCATTTGACAGCATTCATTGGTCAGGTATTCTGTGAGTAACAAGAAAACACACATTTATGAAAATTTCTAACATGACTTTTTAGCTTCTGATTACTTTAATTCTGAAATACATCTGTCACCTCTGTGTTTATCTAATGTCTATACTACCAGCTTAATTATGCAAATGATATATTCTTGAAATGATTTAAAGGAGCATAATTGATTTCAATGAACAAAGACTGCTTTTTATGATAAAACATTCCCCACTATATGTTTCATGAACCTTTTGTTTTCCCTTCCAGTATAGCATAAAACATCCTAAATATGGATGCTTTTTCTCCCTTAAAAGGAAATTCTCTGTTCTCTTCTTGGTACTCTAGGTAGCTTCCAAATAACATTTTATATTGGTTATTTGTATTTTCATCAAGTAAAACAGAGACAAAAATATGCATATAAACACAATTATAAATACATAATAATGCCCTTCCATGTTAATTTTGTGCTTTTGAGTAAACATTTAATTCCCAAGAAAATATCTGTGTTAAGTGCAATCTTTGATTTCATTGGAGTTTAAGTCTCACGTTTCTGTGCCTATTGCTAAGCTGAGTTTTTATTTTGATGTAGTTTGCACAAGGCTAAAGCCTTTTTTTTGAAATGAAAATATAGAGTCAGTGAATCAGCTTCAGAAAGCACATCAGGCAGCATCTGCATAATGAATGGGAGAATAAAGCACAGTTATGGGTTTTCTGTTCACTAAATCCTAAGCAGCTTAATTAGATGATAAAGACTCGTTTATAATGGATGGAGTGCACTTTGTTGGGCACCACTGCATCTGAAAGTTAATTTCTGGTTGGAAGAGTGCTGCAGAGTTTGAAAACCAGAAGGAAACTTCTAGTCCAACGGTTCTCAAACTCAGCCTTTGGATTAATGTTGGTCCTTGAAGATATGTTTATTAACATAGATAGAAAAAAGTGCAATAATTTATCATAAAAATAAATTGAGACCGAGCGTGGAGTCTCTCGCCTATAATCCTAACAAGACAGAAGGATCATTTGAGGCTAGGAGTTTGAGACCAGCCTGGGCAATATAACAAGACCCCATCTCTACTAAAAAATTAAAAAATTAGCTGGGAGTGATGGCATGTGTCTGTAGCCCCAGGTACTTGGAGGCTGAAGCAAGAGAATCTCTTGAGCCCAGGAGTTTGAGGCTGCAGTGAGCTATGATTGCACCACTGCACTCCAGCCTGAGTGACAGAGCAAGACCCTGTTTCTAAAAATAAATAAAATTTTTTAAAAAAGTGACTCAATTTAAAGTCTAGAGGTCTACAAACAAACAAAAAGCCAAACATGAACAACTACTTTAGGACAAAACTATCTTCCTCTAAAAATAGAAGCGCATACGCTGATGTAATTCTCTTTCTCTGGCAGACAGGTTTCTAAGACAGCCACCGATGGGTCCTACCTCCTCGTGCTCACATCCTGTGTAATCTCCTCCCCAGTGTGGGCTGGACCTGGTGACTTGCTTCCAGTGAATAGAATATAGCAAAAGTGATTGATGTCACCTCCAAGATTCAGCTAGAGAAGACTATGACTATGACTTCCCTCTTGGCTAGCATTCTCGCTAACTCTTCCTGCTTGCTTGTACTGAGCTGCCCTATGAAGAGGCCCATGTAGGGGTGGCCTGGGTGGGGGTGATCTGTGGCTAACAGCCAGCAAGGAACTAAATCCTGTTAACAACCACATGAGCTTGGAAGGAGATCCTTCCCCAGTAAAGCCAGGAGATGAATAGAGCCCCAGCCTACAGCTTCACTGCAGCATCGTGAGACACCCACAAGCAGGACTCAACTAAGCCACAGCCAGAATTCTGCCCCACAGAAACTTCAAGACAACTAGTGCTGTTGCTTTTCAGCTGCAGAGTTTTGACATAATTTGTTGTATAGCAATAGCCAGCTAGTTATCAATAACCACTATTGCTCCTATTGTTTCTCACCACGTATACATATAGTCATGAGGAAACCTCTTTAAATGAGACAAAGAATCAGAACTAATAAAAGATAAGCAAATTCCTTTAAATATACATTTTAATTTTACATGGTAAAATATTTCAAACGGAAAGCAACTGATTTCTATTTGCAATTTCACAGAGAAACTGGATATCATAAATTCAGCAGATGAATGGTAGACTAGAGAAAATTCAATGCATATGGTAGATAGCAAATTAATAACTATAATGTACAAGTTAATTTTTAAAAGGCTAAGAATACCCATTACAGAAAAGCATAGCCAAATGGCTAATCAGCCTATGAAGAGATATTCAAAGCCCTCTGAAGTCAGAGAATTGCAAGACAAATAGTGTGTTATCATTTTCAGCCCACCAGACTGAGAAAATTAAAATGAATTGTAAGCCATCTCTCTGGTAACCATTCAGGGAAGCCCAGGAATTGTTTTAGATCATTAGAAAATAATCTGACAATACGTTTTAAAACTAAAAACATACTCTTTGATCCTATCATCTCACTTCTGGGATTCTAACCTTAGAAAAAATGCACCAAAACATAAAATTTTATGGACAAGAATGTTTATTACAGTGTATTTGTAGTGGCTCCAAACCAGAAACAATGTGCATATGTGTCAGTAAAGGGGATGTTGAATAAGGTGCATCAATATCCTATGCAGAATACAATATCCTGTGTAGCAGCAAATGAGTTTGTGCATCAGTTTCCATGTTGACTGAGGACAGCAATGCTCACGGTAGCATGCATGAGGCTATCTCATTTGTTTTTCAAAAGCAATGATCCCTCAAATCTGATTTTACTCACACACATGGTATATGTAGATAGATCAGATAGATGCATAGATATGTAGACATAGAGACATAGACACAGACACAGACATAGACAGACATAGGCATAGAGAGCAGAATGGAAAAATACCCATTATGTTCTTAATATATACTGGGCATGGGGTGTAGAGAGAGAAGTGGGGAGAGTGAGTGAAGAGATAGAAAAGAGGAGGGGGAGAAACAAGCAAAAAAAATGAGAACCTAAATGAGCATTTAAAATGAAGTCTACAGTAAATGCAGCACAATCCCACTTGTGTAAATGTTATGTGTGTGTGTACACAGATATGTGTGTGCATAAGGACATACACAAAATCAGGATGGTTGGAAGGGTTAATGGTGACCCTGCCAGGAGGTCTGATTTCACAGGCTTGCCCCATCCCCCTTTTTTCATTATACTGTTATGTACTGTTTTATTTTTCCCCCAACAAACATGTATTATTTACATAACGGGGGAGAGACAAAAAGTCAATTTCCACTATGGAAATAAAAGAGCCCATTTATCACTTTTATGTGCTTTATGTATTGGAGTCTCAAGTGAAGAAGATTTCATTTAAAAAAAAAAAAAAGAGTTACACCACAAAAAATGTTTGCCAAACTCTGCTCTAGACAATACCAACTTTCTCCCTCACCCCCAAGCCTATGGAATTGCAGAATAGATTAGTATCTCTGTTTGCAGAAGAAAAATGAAATTTGCAAAAATGAATAATAAGCAAATGCTTGTTGAATTAAAACACATTGCAAATGACAATTTACAGGACAGGCTGAAACTGGCAGTCAGAGGCTGCATCCAGCTCACAGATGAGTCTGTTAGGCCCACACCATGCTATAAAAAATGAATTCATTAACAACATACAAAGTTAGCAGAGTCCACTTTTTTTACTTTTTATTTTTTTTATTTTATTTTATTTTATTTTATTTTATTTTATTTTATGTTATTATTTTGAGACAGAGTCTCTCTCTGTCACCAGGCTGGAGTGCAGTAGTGCGATCTTGGCTCACTGCAACCTCCGCCTCCTGGGTTCAAGTGATTCTCCTGCCTCAGTCCCTTAAGTAGCTGGGATTACAGGCATATGCCACCACACCCAGCTAATTTTTGTGTTTTTAGTAGAGACAGGGTTTCACCATGTTGGCCAGGATGGTCTCAATTGAGTCCACATTTTTAAAAAATATCTGGAAATAGGGTTTCTTTTGTAAAACCCAATTTTCTGGAGACATTGGGTCCACATTTCCACATGACAAAAATAAGCCCAAGCTTCTTTGTGACTGTCCCTTTTGACCAGAACTCATGCTTTCCAATCCCCATGCTTCCTACGTGGACTCTTTGTGAAGTCACCTGCCTGGCATCTGCCGTCACTCTAGGTGGCTACCCTGACTTACTGATATAGGGACAGGGAGGGTCAGGAAATGATCCAAGGACTCACTCTGATTGCCCAGAACTAGGACCAGGGCCCACTGGGAGCTGTATGCAGAACAGGCGTCTTCAACTTCCATGGGATCTAAGATTCCCAGGTTCTAGAAGCTACATTTCCAGACAACTGCTGCTGTAGACTAAATGTTATGCACCTCTGAAATTCATATGTTAAATCCTAGTTCTCAAGGCAATGGCATTTAAAGGAGGGGCCTTTGGAAGGCAGAGCTCTCATGAATGGGACTAATGCCCTTATTAAAGAAGCCTCAGAAAACTGCCATGCCCCTTCTACCACCTGAGGGCACAGTGAGAAGACAGCCAAACCTGGAAGGGGGCCCTCACCAGGCGTAGAATCTGCTGGTACTTTGATCTAGGACTTCCCAGCCTCCAGAACTGTGAAAAATAAATTTCAGTTGCTCATAAGCCACCCAGTCTATGGTATTTTGTTATAGCAGCCCAAATGGACTGAGACAACTCCTTTGACAGCTACACCCAATCCACACTGCTGGTCGAAGCAGTGTGTGAGTCCTTTGCTCCAAGGCAGCTCACCCATGTCCTACACAAGAGGCCAGCAGGAGCCTGAGGAACACACCCCCACCCCCCCACTGTGTGTGTGTGTGCCTGGCAAAGCACCCTGCCCAGAGCCCTCTCCGCGAGGGCCTTGGGAGGAGGGGGACCTCCAGCCTCTTCTCTTACTGATCCTACCTTTGTAAGTTCCCCCTTTCCAAAATAAAGCCTATTCCTAAACTTGTGCTGGGTGATGTGGAATTCATTTGAGGAGGCCCTATTGCTAGACAGCGGCAGCATTGGTCTTGCAATCCCTCCTCCTTGGGGAATTCTTGTCCTCTCACCCAAGGGAGGTTCAGGCAGTAGCTCTGTTCTGGCTGTGCATGGCCCTTGGCTTACTGCATCACCCTTGTTCTGAATGACCCTTCTTCCACCCATGTCATCCGCTCCTGCTTCCCAAGCTGGCCCAGTGGGCTGGCAGCATCAGAACTGATAATTTGGAGACAGAGCATTCTCAGCCTTTTGCTCAGCACATGAGCTAAGTATAATCTGATCCAAGGACAGAAACTGCCTCAGCCGTGTAGGTTTCTGCAGCTGAATTTCTCTTGCCCTTGGCTGTTCATGACTCAGTGTGATGGGGTCTTGGTTGTCTTCACTTGCATTGTGCTCGAATTCCTACTTCTATGGAGGAAGACATTTCTCTCATTTGATTTAAAGAAGGAAAAAATGTGTATCTGGGGCTGAGTGCTTCCTGGAAGAATCCCTGTGATTACTCAGTCTTTCTTCTCTGATTCTGTCTTATTTCTCTCTAAAAAGTCCCTGACTTCTTTAAGATTGAGGGCTTGTTGCAAAGCTTTCAGTGTTGGAGCCACTATCTGTGGGCTATTCTAAAGCAATCAGGCATCCTGGGGTATGGTTGTAATATCTGTACTGTAGAAAGATAAAAAATAAGAGCCAGTTCACAAGAATGCTCCCAACTCCCCACCTGCTAATTCACTGTGACCATCTATATATGTCTGTAATAGTCATTTGGGAACAGAGCTGGGGTCAGAGAGGGCAGGTACGGAGCTTGGAGGGACAGACTTTCTCTTCTAAGGTGCTCACGGGGTTTTAAGGAAAAGTTTTTCTGAAGCCTGGGCTGTTGGGACTGTGTGGGCAGTCCGAAGTGAATGTCAGACCAAGAAGTAGGAGCCCAAGTGAAGACCAGGGAGAAACACCCAGAGCCCGGGAAATACTGACAAATCCTGAAGGCTGAGCACCTGGACAAGCTAAAGGAAAGACGAAGTTTCAAACAGTGCTCAGAAATGACATTGAGGAACAGGTGGGTGAAGGGTCTGCTGAAGACTGGCAATCCACTCAGCGAATGGGTAACAGATTCCCATAACAGAGAACGTGCTGAAGATTATGTTCTGCAGCCCATAATTTTTCAACCAACTCAGAGGACCAGTGCTTAATGGTCAGCAAAATAATTAATGATCTTATTGGACTCAGTGGATTGCAATATCTCCTTGTCCTTTGAGCTTTACAGGAGCTATTCGTTTTAGAGTAAAGATATTAAATTCATGCTTGAGAGCATTAAAGAAGGAAGACAAATGGCCTCAAATGAAATCAATGATTTCTAAAGGAAAATTCTTCTTGAGTTGCTCTAACAAATAATCTTCAACAAAATATTTCAGGGTTTGAATTAGCAGCCCTGTTTTGTTCTTGCTTTTGTTTGAACTGAGAGTTTTGTTGTTCTCCGAATCTTTTTTTTTTTCCCTCTCATTTTGCATGGGCCTTGCAGAGCTGGGTTCTGTCTGCTTTGAGTCAGTCACTTCTCACATCCAGGTGCAACCCTTCATCTGTGAAATGGGAGTGGGGGTATTGGGAGGAAATGAAATGATATCTCAGCCCCTTCCAGCTCTGACATTTAGGGATTTTGTGATTTTCCATCTAGACAATCTCTCAGTCTTATTTTTGTGTATTATTGCTCACAGAATTAGAAATTAAAGTATTAAATGTTAGGAGGTATGCATTTTTATAGCATACGGCTGGAGTGGACCATACAAGTTTATTTGAAGAAGGACATGCATTTGCTGAAGAGAATACATCCAAGTTCTTCTTTTACTTAATTAAAAAATAAATGCCACGGCCTGAGTACTTTTAAATTAGGCTTATTAAACTGCAGACCACACTCTGAGTGCATATTAATGTGCTGTCGAGCTCTCCATTTTATTTAACATCTCTAGGAATAAATGTGATGAAATTACACTTAATATTTCAGTTGATGGCAGAGGAAGTTAGATTAGGCAAGCTTGCTGGAAATTAAAAACTAAATAGCGGCCCATGAATCTCTCTCATTCTGGCACAAGTCATTTCTTTTACATTTTCCATTTTCTGTCTCAATCACTTTTCAAGTTATGACCCTCTGATTTTGAAATCACTGATCTAAAGGAATAAAAGGCTGTAAAACCCAAATTATTCCACTACCTTTGACCTGTCATCATCTGTCGTCGTATGCCTGTCGAGTCTGCCTGTTTGGTCACAGTGTTCGGTCAGTCAGTTTCCAGAGAATGGCTCAGAGCAGTGTACTCTCTGGGGATGCAGTGGGGTGTGTCCCACCCGGATGTCCCTTGTACTCCTCTTAGAAGGGTCCATGTCCCACTTGCCCAGCAAGAGGCATTCGGTTCACTATGTGACGCTTTTGTTTCTGGCCTGATATGGTGACAATACCAAGGATCTGCTTCCTGCTGAGCTCTGTGCTGGCCACCAAGACCCCAGAGATGAGGAGCCATCCCCACCCTCAAAGGCCACAGGCAGGCTGAGAAGCTCCCTGCAACAGGAAAGCCTTCCCTTTTCCCTTTCCATCCCCGTCATTCTTTGTTCTCCTGGTGACAAGAGATCCTGTGGGGTGTTTAGTTCCTGTCCTCACCCTTCCCTCAGATCCTCAAAGTAGCATGCCTGTCTTCACCTTGGTATCCACAATACCAAGGTTAGAGGCTGACAGATGGTAAATCCTTGAGAATCAATGAATTTATGTTGTGTCCCACGTTTCCCCCAAATAGTGCTCTGCACGTGTAAGGACCTCAATAAATATTTGTTGGTTACTTATTCAGTAGAAGACTCCGGTTAGTGAATACCAAGGGTATTACAGTGACAGCAAGGGCTTTGAATGGAGTCAGATCATATTGACTGTGTTGATGAAAGGAAAACCGCTGAGTATGCGGCAGGATGTTTAACAAAGATGGACAAATTTTTCATTAAAACAGCAGCATCAAATACATATTACCTATAATGTTTACAGGGTCTTCTCATAACATAAAGCAGAATGATGAAGAATATATTGGGAGTTCAGAGGAAAAAACTAATATTTTAATATTTTATATTTAATAATAATATCAATAATATTGATAACTGGTACAATTAATTGGGGAGGTGGAAAGCCACTTAAATTGAGAGGTATAATGAACAACAAAGGACACAGTCATGAAACTATATGCAAAATGATAAAAAATATATAAAGCTAAATTTATTTGGCAAATAAAGAGGAATTAAATCTTGTACATTGTCTAAAATATAGCAGGTGTTCAATGGCTTATTTCTTCAATGATTTTTAAACAATTTGCAGAATCACTATTGCAATGGACTTCAGATTATCCATACAGCAGGGTTTTGACAGTAGCATTATAGTTGGAAGAAGAGCCTGGGGGACTTATCTTGAAGCTGTATGTGCACAGCAAAGCAGGTTTTTTATTTAGGTTATATGTTTCTTTGGAATTTCAGAAGTCAGTGGCTGATAGAGGATAGAAAGGAATAAAAGCCCTTCCCAAAGCTACGCATTGGCACTGCCCTTAATACTGTGAGATTTTAATGCAGCACTCTCGATGCATTACAGATACAACCACTAAATAAGAGACTTTAAGGAGTTGAAATAATTATTGAATCAACAGAACTGTATGAGTGTGTGCAAGTAAACAAATATACATATCAAACTTTATACTTTGCAGGATAACATCCATATTTTCAAGTTACAATCAGTTGTAAAAATTCATCTTAAACTTTAAGATCCAAAAAGTAGGAATCACAGGAGCCACATTTAACACTCTTGATGCAATGAAACTATAAATGTACAATTAAAAATTCAACTGGATATTAAGAAATACTCTTCCAAAATCTACTGGATGAAGGAGGAGAAATGTTACTAGGTTAACATAATTGAATAGCATCAGTCATTACAAATTACATTTTCAAATGTTTTTGATATGGGAAAATGTTCATAACACAACTGTGAATTAAAAATTCATAAATATCCTTTACAGACAGCATGCCTCAAATAGATATAGACATGGATAATATGGATATAATATGCATATGGGTACAAATAGAAACAAGTAATGGTAAAGTGGACCCTTGACTTGGTTGAGGGACATGGTCTGATATCTTCAGCAGCTTCCATCTCTGCTGATAATATTTAATAACTGCATAAAGATATAATACAACATTCAACATTAGAACACTTACTTTTTCCTCACGCATATCATCAGTGTAGCAGTTGGTTTGGGTCAGGTGTATGGGGAGGGAACAATTACCAAGAAATAACGTCTTTATTACTTCTGAGCAGTTAGCAGCATGGGCAAAATGAGTAAAGAGAGTCAATGTCAGTGAGCTACAGATGCTGGGCCATTGCCACGCTCTCTTACCAGCTAAAACATTTGGTCTCACACAAATGCCTCATAGTGTATGTACTAGTCAGGACTCTTCTGGTTGCAAATGACAGAAACTAAATTATGGGTGGAAAATGGCAGAAAGTAGAATATGTTGATTCTTATAACTGAGAAGTCCAGAGACTTCCAGCCTCAGGCAAAGCTGTATGCAGGTGCCCAAACAAGGTGGTCTGTCTCCTTCCATCTCTTGCCCTGCTTCCCTCTCTGTTGGCTTCTTTCTTAGGCAGCCACCCTCCATGTGTGGTTAGCAATGGTCAGCAGCAGATGCAGACTTTTATTCTGTAGGCTACCACAGTAGAAAAAGCATGTCTCGGCTGGGCGCGGTGGCTCACGCTTGTAATCCCAGCACTTTGGGAGGCCGAGGCGGGCGGATCACGAGATCAGGAGATCGAGACCAGGGTGAAAACCCGTCTCTACTAAAAATACAAAAAATTAGCCGGCCGTGGTGGCGGGCGCCTGTAGTCCCAGGTACTCGGAGAGGCTGAGGCAGGAGAATGGCGTGAACCCGGGAGGCGGAGCTTGCAGTGAGCCGAGATCGCGCCACTGCACTCCAGCCTGGGCGACAGAGCAAGACTCCGTCTCAAAAAAAAAAAAAAAGAAAGAAAGAAAAAGCATGTCTCTTCTCCAGCAGTTGGTGAAGTCCAAGAACCGGCTGTAATTAACCCACTTTGGTCACATGCCCAGTGCTGATTGGAGAGTGGACTATGCCAATTGGCCAGGCATGGATGACTCTTGTGAGCCAGGTGTGGATTCAGCTCTACCAGAGTCACACAGACTACGATGGTGGCGAGGTTCTTCCTCGGCGGGGGTTGATTTTTTTTTTTTACATTGCTCCCTCTGGCACAGACACATACCTAAATAAGCACATAGATGCTCCCATCCATGTCAAGGGCCTTCAGGATCACTGAGATACAGACAAACCCTAATGTATAGACAATATAGAATGAGTGTGTGTCCAAAGGAAATATAATATGAGCCACATATGTAATTTTAATTTTTGTAGCAGCCACATTTAAAAAGTGAAAAGAAACAACTCAGGTTAATTTTAATAATGTAATTTATTATTATTTCAACATGGAATCAATATAATATTTTTGAGCTATTTTACATTTTTTCATGCTAAATCTTCAAACTCCAGTGTGTATTTTGCATTTATAGCATATCTCAATTTTGACAAGCCATGTTTTCAAGTTAATAGCCACACATGGCTACTAGTTAGTGTATTAGACAATGCTGGTACATATTATGAAGAAGACACTGAAATGATAACGGTGTCATCTGGGTGCAGTGGGTCACACCTGTAATCCCAGCACTTTGGGAGGCCGAGGCAGGAGGATCACTTTAGGTCAGGAGTTCGAGACCAGCCTGGCCAACATGGCGAAACCCCATGTCTAGTAAAAATACGAAAAATTAGCCAGGCATGGTTGTATGCACCTATAGTCCCAGCTGATTGAGAGGCTGAGGCATGAGAATTACTCGAACCCAGGAGGCAGAGGTTGCAGTGAGCTAAGATTGTACCACTACGCTCCAGCCTAGGAGATAGAGCGAGACTCTGTCTGAGGGAAAAAAAAGGAAACTGTTAACAGTGTCTTTTCTGGAGGGAGGATTTTATTTTCTCTTTCATATTTTCCTGTATCTTCTAAATTTTCTATAATGAGCATGTATTTCTTCCCAAATAATGTTACAGCACTAAAAAGTGTGTTAAGGGCCCTTCCCATAGAGTGCTTACTAATGGAACAATGCCAGCTGTTGGAAAATATCTCCTGATCTGCCCCAAGGTTCTGGTCTTGGCATTCAGTTTTCCTTTTTCAGTGATCAAAATGAGGATGGGTGATTCTGACTATCCAAATTGCCATTAATATGATGCTGAAACCTTTAGAGGCCACTGCAGGTGCCAGAAACAAAAGCCAAAATAATCTCAACAAGCCAGAATGATGGCAGAAATCTAATAAAACAAAATGTACACATGAAACAATATACTCTTGATTGAGTACAAAAATCTGATTTTTCATGTGGCAAAATGTGGATGTCATAGCCAACCAAGGCCACCATTCAAAGGGGTTTAGGCCAATTCAAAATTCAGTATCAGTCAATAGTTGAAGAAGTTGCTAATGTAACTGAGTATCTTAGCCTCAAAATGCATTTTAAACTTTTTCTTTCCTTTCTTGCTTTCAGCCTTGAAACAGACTTTGAAACTCTTTGTTCCTCCCTTTCCCACCAGCCACTTCGGTTCATAGTGCTCTCTTATCTAATTACGGGCTTGCTTAGAAATTCCAGGGGCCAACATTGAAGCAAACTAGGCAGACAGATCCAGTTGCTGAATCCTCCTTCTCCAGGGGAATTATGAAGTTAGCCCACCACTACTGGGCGGAGTCAGGATGAGGTGATTCGGGCCTCCAGACAGGTGATTACTCAAGATAGCTATGGGAACGAGGCACGCAGGCCTACAACCTCCTGCACCACCCCTGCATCTTCCCCACACCTTCTTCCTCCTTAAACCCTTTCACTTGGCCCAAAAAGTGGGGATGGTCTGTGATATGATTTGGCTGTGTCCCCAGTCCAATCTCATCAGGAATTGTATTAATAGTTCCCATAATCCCCACGTGTTGTGGGAAGGACCAGGTGGAGATATTTGAATCATGGAAGCAGTTTCCCGCATCCTGTTCTTGTGATAGTGAGTTAGTTCTCACAAGATCTGGTGGTTTTATAAAAGGCTTCCCCCTTCACTGGGCACTCGTTCTTCTTCTCCCTGCTGCTCTGTGAAGAAGGACTGTGTTTGCTTCCCCTTCCGCCGTGATTGTAAATTTCCTGAAGGCCTCCCCAGCCATGCAGAACTGTGAGTCAATTAAATCTCTTTCCTTTATAAGTTACCCAGTCTCGGATATGTCCTTATAGCAGCGTGAGAATGGACTAACACAGTCTCTTAAAGGCATGAGCCTGGCCCTTCCCCAATTGCTAGCATTTGAATAAAGTTGCTTTCCTTTCACCACACCTTGTTTCTCGTGTTTTCGGCTTCTGAGCGGTGCGCGGCTGGATTTGAGCTGGTTACATGAAGACATGAACTGCACTTGAAGTGAGCCTCCAGGAACCTGTTTGCTCTGATTCCAGAGGCTTCTCACTCTTACTCCACAACACAAAAATGTACCCGAGTCTGAAGGGGCCAACTGTATGACTATTGGTTCTCCCAATTAACTTCCATGTACTGATTGCATGTAGATTATTGAAACCCAACAGTGACTGCAGCAATTACCTAGAATTTAGACCAATCAAATACTTTGGGGGTGGGTAAGAAATATTTTATCATTGACTATAGAATTTCCCATTCATGGTATCAATACCAAGCACACCAATTTTCAGTTGGTCTTGGGATACATGTGCAGAACGTGCAGGTTTGTTACATAGGTATACACGTGCCATGGTGGTTTGCTGTACCCATCAACCCGTCATCTACGTTAGGTATTTCTCCTATTGCTGTCCTTCCCCTAGCCCCCCACCCCCCGACAGGCCCTGGTGTGTGATGTTCCCCTCCCTGTGTCCATGTGTTCTCATTGTTCAACTCCCACTTATGAGTGAGAATATGGGGTGTTTGGTTTTCTATTCTTGTGTTAGTTTGCTGAGAATGGTGGTTTCCAGCTTCATCCATGTTAAGTTTTGTACAAACAATGCATCCCTTGTTACCTGCACCAGGGGGCAGCCTTCCCCTGCGTCCCTGTGCTGCCAGGAGGGAGTAAACATCCATAAAATGCTCCTCTGGAAAAGAATGTGGCACTATCTATCCAACTTATAAATATATTCACTCTTTCATCCAGCAATTCACTTCTGAGATGTCATACTACAGATACACATGCACAAAATAACATATACACCAAGTTATTCACTGTAGCATTAAGTTTCTAACATAAAAAGATTGGGAATGACCCAAATGTCCAACCAACATGGTTTTTTTTTTTTTTTTTTTTTTTTTTTCTGAAAAATAAAACGTGGAAAATGTGCTGTATCCATATGATGGAATACTCTGCCTCTGAAGGATGAAAATAAATCTTCTTGCTAAATTAGAGAGTTAAAAACAACAAAATCATGCAAAATAGTGTGACTAATAAGCTACCTTTTATACAAAAGAAAAGAAAAATATGAACTTACATGTATATTTGTTTTTATCTGCACTCTGGAGAGATTTGTAAGACATTAATGACAGTGGAGGTGGAGATGAGGAGATAGAAATAGTAATGGATGGATGAAATAATGAAGAGTTAAATGGATCATAGAAGGATACAGGTAGATATTCAAAAAGAAAGAAATATCAGAAGAGATGTATGAGATATCTTCATTTCTATGCAAAGCTATTTACTTCATACTTGTTCCATGTGTCTCCAAAGGATAAATGTAGAACTTTTAGGCTGGAGTTGCAACAAGCAGTGCTGACGCTTAGCTCAATGTCTGAAACAGGGGAGAAAGAGAAAGAGAGGAAGGGAGCAACAATGAGAATGAAGTCAACTCAGCACTTGGTCTATGTTTTGAAGCTCAAGTGATTTTACTCAAACTTGGAGGTTCCTAAAGGAGGTCCACTAGTCTTGTCCTTGAAAGATTAGCAGAATCAAGGGACCAAGATGGCCAATTAGAAGGAGCTCTGGTCTGCGGCTCCCACCAAGAAGAATGAAAACAGTGAGTGAATCCTGCATCTCCAGCCGAGGTGTCCAGTTTCTCTCATTGGGACTGACCAGGAGGTTGGCTCAACCCATGGAGAGTGAGGAAAAGCGGGGTGGAGCGACAGCCCACCCGGGACCTGCACGAGGTAAGAGGAATTCCCACTCCCAGCCAAGGGAGGCAGTGAGTGATTGTGCTACCCTGCCAGGGAAACCACACAGTTGCCACAGATCTGTGGAACCCACTGAGCAGAGATCCCCTTGTGAGCCCATGCCACCAGGGCCTTGGGTCCCAAGCACAGAACTGTGCAAACTCTTGGTGGCCACTCGGGAGGCCAGCGGCAGCATGCTGGAAACTACCTAAGATGACCATGTTCCCAGTGAGAGGGGCGGCCACCATCACTGTGGCCCCAGTGGGCCATTTTCCCTGCTGGGCCAGGGAGACTGGGCAGTTTGGACTGGGAGAAATTTCTCATGGTGCGACACAGTGACTGTGGCAGATCATGACCAGATTGCTTCTTTACGTGGGACCCACATTCATCCCTCCTCGCTAGATAAGGCCTCCCTGCGGGAACTTAGCAGCTCCAGCCAGGGATTTACAGACAGAGCTCGTCTCCCTGGGACGGAGCCCCTGGGGGAAGGGGTGGCCGCTGTCTCTGCAGTTCAGCGGATCTAGGCTTTCCCCTCTGCTGGCTCTGGAAAGGCTGGGCAGTCCCGATGAGGAGATTCCCCTCAGCACAGCACACCTGCTCCACCAAGGGGTAGCCAGGCTGCTTCAAGCGGGTCCCTGATCTTGTGCCTCCTGACTGAGTGAGACCTCCCAACAGGGGTCGCCAGACACCTCATACAGGAGAGTTCCCGCCAGCATCAAGTCAGTGCCCCGCCGGGACAGAGCTCCCAGAGGAAGAAGCAGGCAGCCATCTTTGCTGTTCTGCAGCCTCCACTGGTGATACCTCCAGGCACGGAAGGGACCCAGGTGAATAGCCTCTGCAGTGGATCCCCTACGGAAGAGGTGCCTGACAGTTAAAAACAAACAAACAGAAAGCAACAACAACGACATCAACAAAATGACCCCACCAAAACCCCATCCAAATGTAAGCAGTCTCAAAGATGGAAGGTAGATAAACCCACGAAAATGAGAAAAAAATCAGTGCAAAAACACTGCAAATTCAAAAAGCTGGAGTGTCTCTTCTCCTCCAGACGACTGCAACACTTCTCCAACAAGGGCACAAAACTGGGCTGAGGCTGAGATGGATGAACTAACAGAAGATGGGTAATAATGTACTTCGCTGAGCTAAAGGAGTATGTTCTAACCCAATGCAAAAAAAAGCTAAGAACCATGATAAAACATTACAGGAGCTGTTAACCAGAATAACTAGTTTAGAGAGGAACATAAATGACTTGATGGAGCTGAAAAACACAACACGAGAACTTCACAATGCAACCACAAGTATCAGTAGATGAATAGACCAAACAGAGGAGAGAAGCTCAGAGCTTGAAGACGATCTTGCTAAAATAAGGCAGGCACATAAGATTAGAGAAAAAAGAATGAAAAGGAGCAAACAAAACCTCCGAGAACTATGGGATTGCATAAAAAGACCGAACCTACAACTGATCATGGTACCTGAAAGAGACAGGGACAACAGAACCAAGTTGGAAAACATACTTCAGGATATCATCCAGGAGATCTTCCCCAACCTAGCAAGAAAGATTAGAATCCTCAGGTCTTCTTGACATAAATCACTTAAATAACTTGCATCTCAGGCTTTCTCTTTGCAGAATATCACAAATTCTACCAAATCAAATGAGCAACCTGTATATTAGTAGTTTAACAAATTTCAGCATAGGATTGCTTTGCCATACTGAATACATGGCACAGATAAATAGCGGGCATACATTTTTATCTTTTGATTTTGTGTTTTTAATTAGGACCCATTTGGTTTGTCTTTCTGACAAATGAATGTAACCCTCCTTTCACAAACTTGGAAATGTCCCTATCACTTCCCATAAATCAACACTGATGGGCTCAGTACAAAAGTGTAAACTATAGATGAAAGCTCACATTCTCCACCTCATTTGACACCAGAAATTGCTTCTCATGATACAGCAGAATCAGTATTCCCTTCAGACCAGTGGGACATGTAATCATCCATTATTGATAATTCATTGCATTGTACAGAAAGATATTCCATTGTTGTCCTCAGCTATTCTAGCTGGCTGAGGCTAATTGCATTTTATCTGTACATCTGTATAAGCAGGATGAGAGTAGGCATGGAATTCAAATGCTGCCAAAAAGAGAAGCAAGGCAAATGAGAGTAGCAAGTGCTAAAGAAGATCAAATCCTATTAACTCAGGTGTTTGGTTATGTTCATATATGACTGAAAGTAAATATAACATTGGTCACAGTTTCATGTTCGCCTAAAGGACAGAGAGGGCCCGTTAGAGGGGATGATTTCAGAAGATTGCAAATTTGTTATAGAATCTTGGAAAGTATCATTGGGCTTCATCCCTGGGATGCAAGGCTGGTTCAACATACGCAAATCAATAAACGTAATCCAGCATATAAACAGAACCAATGACAAAAACCACATGATTATCTCAATAGACGCAGAAAAGGCCTTTGACAAAATTCAACAATGCTTCATGCGTATGTTGAACCAGCCGTGCATCCCAGGGATGAAGCCCACTTGGTCAATAAATGTAATCCAGCATATAAACAGAACCAAAGACAAAAACCACATGATTATCTCAATAGATGCAGAAAAGGCCTTTGACAAAATTCAACAACCCTTCATGCTAAAAACTCTCAATAAATTAGGTATTGATGGGACATATCTTAAAATAATAAGAGCTATCTATGACAAGCCCACAGCCAATATCATACTGAATGGGCAAAAACTGGAAGCATTCCCTTTGAAAACTGGCACAAGACAGGGATGCCCTCTCTCACCACTCCTATTCAACATCGTGCTGGAAGATCTGGCCAGGGCAATCAGGCAGGAGAAGGAAATAAATGGTATTCAATTAGGAAAAGAGGAAGTCAAATTGTCCCTGTTTGCAGATGACATGATTGTATATCTAGAAAACTCCACTGTCTCAGCCCCAAATCTCCTTAAGCTGATTAGCAACTTCAGCAAAGTCTCAGGATACAAAATCAATGTACAAAAATCACAAGCATTCTTGTACACCAATCACAGACAAACAGAGAGCCAAATCATGAGTGAACTCCCATTCACAATTGCTTCAAAGAGAATAAAATACCTAGGAATCCAACTTACAAGGGACGTGAAGGATCTCTTCAAGGAGAACTACAAACCACTGCTCAATGAAATCAAAGAGGATACCAACAAATGGAAGAACATTCCATGCTCATGGGTTGGAAGAATCAATATCGTGAAAATGGCCGTAGTGCCCAAGGTAATTTATAGATTCAATGCCATCCCCATCAAGCTACCAATGACTTTCTTCACAGAATTGGAAAAAACTACTTTAAAGTTCATATGGAACCAAAAAAGAGCCCGCATCACCAAGTCAATCCTAAGCCAAAAGAACAAAGCTGGAGGCATCATGCTACCTGACTTCAAACTATACTACAAGGCTACAGTAACCAAAACAGCATGGTACTGGTACCACAACAGAGACATAGGTCAATGGAACAGAACAGAGCCCTCAGAAATAATACTGCATATCTACAACTATCTGATCTTTGACAAAACTGACAAAAACAAGAAATGGGGAAAGGATTCCCTATTTAATAAATGGTGCTGGGAAAACTGGCTAGCCATATGTAGAAAGCTGAAACTGGATCCCTTCCTTACACCTTATACAAAAATTAATTCAAGATGGATTAAAGACTTAAATGTTAGACCTAAAACCATAAAAACCCTAGAAGAAAACCTAGGCAATACCATTCAGGACATAGGCATGGGCAAGGACTTCATGTCTAAAACACCAAAAGCAATGGCAACAAAAGCCAAAATTGACAAACGGGATCTCATTAAACTAAAGAGCTTCTGCACAGCAAAAGAAACTACCATCAGAGTGAACAGGCAACCTACAGAATGGGAGAAAATTTTTGCAATCTACTCATCTGACAAAGGGCTAATATCCAGAATCTACAATGAACTCAAACAAATTCACAAGAAAAAAACAAACAACCCCATCAAAAAGTGGGCGAAGGATATGAACAGACACTTCTCAAAAGAAGACATTTATGCAGCCAACGGACACATGAAAAAATGCTCATCGTCACTGGCCATCAGAAAATGCAAATCAAAACCACAATGAGATACCATCTCACGCCAGTTAGAATGGCCATCATTAAAAAGTCAGGAAACAGCAGGTGCTGGAGAGGATGTGGAGAAATAGGAACACTTTTACACTGTTGGTGGGACCGTAAACTAGTTCAACTTTTGTGGAAGTCAGTGTGGCGATTCCTCAGGGATCTAGAACTAGAAATACCATTCGACCCAGCCATCCTATTACTGGGTATATACCCAAAGGATTATAAATCATGCTGCTATAAAGACACATGCACACGTATGTTTATTGCAGCACTATTCACAATAGCAAAGACTTGGAACCAACCCAAATGTCCAACAATGATAGACTGGATTAAGAAAATGTGGCACATATACACAATGGAATACTATGCAGCCATAAAAAATGATGAGTTCATGTCCTTTGTAGGGACATGCATGAAGCTGGAAACCATCATTCTCAGCAAACTATCACAAGGACAAAAAATCAAACATTGCATGTTCTCATTCATAGGTGGGAATTGAACAATGAGAACACATGGACACAGGAAGGGGAACATCACACAGTGGGGCCTATTGTGGGGTGGGGAGAGGGGGGAGGGATAGCATTAGGAGATACACCTAATGCTAAATGATGAGTTAATGGGTGCAGCACACCAACATGGCACATGTATACATATGTAACAGACCTGCACGTTGTGCACATGTACCCTAAAACTTAAAGTATAATTAAAAAAAAAAAAAGGAAAAAGAATCTTGGAAAGTATCACCATTAGGGCAGGCACTGAAAGTAGAAAAAAAAAATCATCTTGGATGAAAATAAGCAACAATTTCCAATAGTATGCACTATTTTTTTGTAACTGCATGTTTTCCAGGGAAATAAACATTTTCATTAGCATAAAAAGCACTGCAGCTCTTATTTCTGTATTTCCTTGAAATATCATTGATTAAAAATAAGTTCGATTTTAGGGATTTTTAAAGCAACCACAATCCTTACTGTACCAGATGTAACTGCAATTTGAGCTATTTCTATCTCTATGAAGATCTCAATAATTTAGTCCCCTTTAGTTTCATTTGCAAGAGGAAATGAAATATTTGGCCTGCTTATTTGACTTTGTCTTCTGTTAAAGAAGAGGTGAATTTGGCTGCAACATAATACATTTCTTAGAGAAATAGTAGAAGAATAGAAGAGAGGCTTTTATAATAGTACATGAAATAGACCAGGAAATATAAATTTAAAAAAGCATTTCAAGAAGTAATACACAAGTTTAGCAGAGTTACACAGTACAATATCAATATACAAAATTTAGTTGCATTTCTATACACTTGGAATGAACACTCTGAAAACGAAATTAAGAAAACAATTCCATTGACAATAACATCAAAAGAATAAAATACTTGAAATAAATTTGACAAAAGAAGTGTAAAACATACTCTAAAAACTGTGAAACATTGTTGAAATAAATTAAAGAAGGCAGGCATAAATGAAAATGCAATTCGTGTTCATGATTGGAAGGCTTAATATTGTTAAGATGGCAGTACACCCCAAATTCATCCAGTTTCAAAAAAATCCCTCCCAAAATGCTAGCTAGCTTATCTGCAGAAATTAACAAGCTGATCTTAAAATTCATATGGAATCACGAGGGATCCAGAATAGGCAAAACAGTCTTGAAAAAGAAGAATAAAGTGGGAAGATTCAGACTTCCTGATTTTAAAACTTACTACAAAACTATAGTAATGAAGATAGTGTGGTACTGGCATAAGAACAGGCATATAGATCAATGAAATATAATTGATCTATTCACTTAGCATTTATATTATGTTAAGTGAAAGAAGTCCATTAATAAACCCTTACATTTGTGGTCAATTAATTTTGGACAAGACAATTTAAAGGAGAAAGGATAGTCTTTCAGCAAGCAGCGTTGAGGCAACTGTATATTCACATTGGAAAGAATGAAGTTGGCAGAAGACAAGAAATAACCAAATCAGAGCTGAAGTGAAGGAGATAGAGACACACACACACAAAAGATCAACGAATCCAGGAGTTGCTTTTTTGAGAAAATTAATAAGATATATAGACTACTAGCTAAACTAGTAAAGAAGAAAAGAAAGAAGATACAAATAAACACAATTAGAATGATGAAGAGGATGTTACCACTGACCCCACATAAATACAAATAACTGAACAGCTCTATGCACACAAACTAGAAAATCTAGAAGAAATAGATAAATTCCTGGATATGCACATCCTCCCAAGACTGAACCAGGAAGAAACTGAATCCCTGAACAGGCCAATGATGAGCTCTGAAATGGAATCAGTAATAAATAGCCTATCAAGCAAAAAACCCAGGACTAGATGGATTCACGGCCAAATTCTGCCAGATGTACAAAAAGGAGTTGATACCATTCCTAGTGAAGCTGTTCCAAAAAATTGAGGAGCAGGGACTCATCCCCCAACTCATTCTATGAGGCCAGCATCACCCTGATACCAAAACCTGGCAGAGACACAACAATAAAAGAAAACTTCAGGCCAATATCCTTGAATAACGTAGATGCAGAAATCCTCAACAAAATACCAGCAAACAAAATTCAGTAGCACATCAAAAAGCTAATCCATCATGATCAAGTAGGCTTCACCCCTGGGATGCAAGTTTGGCTCAATATGTGCAAATAAATAAATAAATATTATTCATCACATAAACAGAACTAAAGAAAAAAACATGACTATCTCAATAATGCAAAAAAATACTTCCAATAAAATTTAATTTCCTTTTATGTTAAAAATCCTCAATAAACTAGGCATTGAAGGAACATACTTCAAAATAATAAGAGCCATCTATGACAAACCCACAGCCAACATCATACTGAGCAGTCAAAAGCTAAAAGCATTTTCCTTGAAAATTAGAACAAGACAAGAATGCCCATTCTCACCACTCCTATTCAACATAGTATTGGAAGACCTGGCTAGAGCAATCAGGCAAGAGCAATAATTAAACGGCATCCAAACAGGAAGAGAGGAAGTCAAAATGTCTCTGTTTATAGATGACATGATTCTATATCTACAAAACCCCATAGTATCTGCCCAAAAGCTCCTTGAAGCTGACAAGCAACTTCAACAAAGTTTCAAGATACAAAATCAAGGCGCAAAAATCAATAGCATTCCTGTAGACTGCATTCCTGTACACTAACAGCACCCAAGCTGAGAGGCAAATCAGGAACACAACCCAGGAATAAAACACCCAAGAATACTGCTAACCAGGGAGGTGAAAGATCTCTACAATGAAAAATACAAAACACTGCTCAAAGAAATCAGAGATGACACCAGTGGAAAAACATTTCATGCTCATAGGAAGAATCAATATCATTAAAATGGCCATACTGTCCATAGCAATTTGCAGATTCAGTGCGATTCCTATCAAATTACCAATGACATTCTTCACAGAACTAATACAAAACTATTCTAAAATTTATATGAAACAAAAAAAGCCCAAATAGCCAAGGCAATCCTAAGCAAACTGGAGGAATCATATTGCCTGACTTCAAACTGTACTACAAGGCTACAAACTGTACTACAAGCAAAGTACTGGTACAAAAACAGACACATAGACCAATGAAACAGAATAGAGAGCCCAGAAATAAAGCCACACACCTACAACCATCGGATCTTTAACGAAACTGACAAAAACAAGCAATGGTAAAAGGACTCCCTATTCAATAGATGGTGCTGGGATGACTGTCTAGCCGTATGTAGAAGATTGAAACTAGACCCCTTCCTTACACCATATATAAAAATTAACATTAAATATCCATCAATGACAGAATGGATAAAGAAAATGTGACACATATACACTATGGAATACTATGCAGCATAAAAAAGAACAAGATCATGTCCTTTGCAGGAACATGGAGGGAACTGGAGGCTATTATGAGTAGCAAACTAACCCAAGAACAGAAAACCAAATCCCGCAAGTTCTCATTTATAAGTGGGAGATAACTAATGAGAATACATGGACAGAAAGAGGAGAACCACAAACAATGGGGCCTACTTGAGGGAGGAGATTGGGAGGAGGAAGAGGTTCAGAAAAAAGAAAAGTGTCGAGCACTATGCTTAGTACCTGAGTGATGAAATAATCTGTACAACAAACCCCTGAGTCATGAGTTTACCCATGTAACAGAACTACACATGTACCCCTGAACCTAAAATAAAAGTTAAAATATTTTTTAAAATTCTAGACTTAAAAAAACAACAAAAGAATGAAGTTGGACCCCTACCTTACATCATATACAAAAAATAACTCAAAATGAATTGAAGGCCTAAACATAGGAGCTCACCTACAACACTTTTACAAGATAACATATGCATTAATCTTTGTGACTTGGATTAGAAGTGATTTCTTAGATGTGGCACTGAAATAACAGGCAACAAAAGAAAAAAACAGATAAATCAGACTTCATAAAATTTAAAAACTTTATGCTTGAAAGGACACCATCCACAAAGTGAGAAGGCAATCCATTGAATAGGATAACATATTTGCAAATCATTTATCTAATAAGGGACATATATCTAGAGCATATAAAAAAACTCTCAATACTCAATAGCAAAAGACAACCCCATTAAATAATGGGCAAAGAGTTTGATAGACAGTCCTTCAAAAATATATATGAATGGCCAATAAGCACATGAAAAGATGTCTTAACATTAGCCACTTCACACTCTTTAGGATGATCATAATAAAAAAGACAAATGATAACAAGTTTTGGCAAGGATGTGGAGAAATTGGAACCCTCATATATTGCTAGTAGGAATGTAAAATGGCGCAGGTGTTTATAGCAGTATTGTTCCATAATAGCCAATAAATGGGAAAAAAAAGTCTATCGACTAATGAATGAATAAGCATAATGTGGTATATCACTACAGTGGAATATTACTTAGCACCAAAAAGGAATGAAGTACTAACACACACCAAGATATACCAAGGTACAACATGAATATATCTTGAAAACATTATCCTAAGTGAAAGAAGGCAGTCACAAAAGACCGCATATTGTATGGTTTCTCTTATGTGAAATGTCTAGATTAAGCAAATCTATGGAAATAGAACACAGTTAACTTATTGTCTAGGACTAAGATTTGAGGGGAAAATGGGGAGTGACTACAAGTGCGTGGGTTTGAGAGGTGAGTGATAAAAATTGATTGTAGTGATAATTGCATAACTGTGCCTCTACTAAAAACCATTGAATTGAGCACTTTAAAAGGGTGTATTGTATGGTATTATATGGTATATGAAATCTCAATGGGGCTGTTACCAAAAAAGCATTACAGAAAGTGATCACATTAAGGAAAAAATATATATATATATATATATATATATTTGTAAAGAGTATCGTTACCAAAAGGCTAGGGGAGGGAGGTAGTGGGAGCACAGAGATGAAAACAGGCTAAGTTATCAGAAAAGAGGCAGACCCTCATGGAGGACACTGTGAAGAATCACATGCCTTCCTTTTCGGAATCTAACAAAATTAGAAACTCACAGTTTCTGGGAAGATGTTATGAGATTAAAATAAAATTAGGAGAAATAAATAACACACTGAAATTTATAACCAACCAAGGCAGTTTGGCGTAGATGTTATGAGCACAGGTCTGTTCCCCAGTGCTGGATTTGAGTCTCCCTTTTGCCACTTGCTGGATGGGTGAACTCCAGACAAACCCAAAGGTCACCTCTGCCTTTCCTGATAAGGGCCACTTCTCACCAGGGGCCGTAGGTGGTTAACTGACGTCAACAGAGGTGACCTTGGTGGAGATGATGAAGGAAGGACAAGGGCTCAACTCTCCTCGCCTGCTCCTACCTCTTCATTCTTAACACATGATCTCATCTCTCTCATCTCCTACTTTACAGAGAAAACGGAACCATTCCAAAAGAAACTTTCTCAACATCTTGCTCCTAAATCTTTAAACATCCCAGCCATGGCACCTACCTTGTCCCCACTTCCCGCTGCTGCATGGGGGACATTCCTCTTCCATCCACTCCCTTCCACCTTGCATGGGACCTTCTCCCATTATTCCTTCTCAGGAAACCATCCACTGAGTTTCCTTACCCTCTCATGTGTCTTCAACATCTCCCTCTCTTCTAGCCTCATTCAATTAACAACTATGCATGTTCAAATTCTTCCCATCTAAAAAGCAAAGAGAAAACAAGAAAATCCTCTTACTGATCTCCTGTCATTCCTCCAGGATACTCTCCAATTTCTCTCTTCTCCTTCTTGAATCTCTTTTAAAAATTGTCAATTGGCTTAAGCCTGCAATCCCAGCAATTTGGGAAGCCAATGTGGGCAGATCCCTTGATGTCATGAGCTCGAGACCAACTTGGCCAACATGGAGAAACCCTATCCCTATTGAAAATACAAAAATTAGCTGGGTGTGCTGGGGCGCTCCTGTAATCCCAGCTACTTGGGAGGCTGAGGCAGGAGGATCACTTGAACTTGGGAGGTAGAGGTTGCAGTGAGCTGAGATCACACCACTGCACTCCAGCCTGGGTGACAGAGCAAGACTCCATTTCAAAAAAAAAAAAAAAAAAAAGATTGTCATTCACAGTCTGCCACCCTTTCTGCCTTTCCATTCATTCACTTCTCAGACCACTAGCTCAGGTGTGGGAAACTCTTCCTATAAAAGCCAGATAGCCAATAGCTGAGGTTTTGTGGGCCATGCAGTCTCTATGGCTGTAGTCTACCCAGTTCTGCTGTTGCATCACAGCAGCAGCCATAAACAACACAAAATGAATGGGTGTTGCTGTGTCCCCATGAAACTTTATTTTCAAATACAGACAGCCCACCAGACTTGACTCGTGGTTTCTGCCCCCATTACTCTTCTGGAGCTGTTTACCTCTAATACTTATCAACGAAGCATGCTAAGTCTTGAGCAACCTCGACCTCACATTGAATCCCTCTCCTCTCTTGGTCCCTCTGCCTTCATGAGCTGCTTGTTTCTCTCCTATTCCTTCTGCACACTCTTTTATGGTTCCTTCTGATGAGGCACTAAAGGCTAGAGTTCCTCTGAATATCTCCTCCCTCTCTCTGTCTTCCCTCCCACCCCTCTTCCCCTTCCCCTCTTTTCTCATCCTCCACTGCCATCTATGTGCTAGTGACCCCCAAATTTCCCCTCTTCTGAATTCCTAACTTACTTATGCAATTGTCAGTCTGACATGTCTCCTTGAAGATACTCTAAGTGCCTCAAGCTTAGCACAGCTAAACTTGAACTTCAAATCCCCCACACCTCCACCTGCTCCATCACCTGTCTTCCCAGTGTCAGTATTTCACACCACCAAAAGCTTCAGAAATCCAGCATTCACTCTTGGCATATCCCACACCAAACATCAAACCACTCACCAAGTCCTCTGTTATATTTTCTGGAACCTAATCAGTATTTGTTGAATGAATAATTGAAAGTCACTAGAGGGATGGAGAGCCATATACTTTAACGCAGATACATAACTTACATATTCCCTATCCAAATTCTTGGACTTCTTGGACTTGTTTTATGCAGAACATGAAAGAATGATGACAGATAAAATTATGAAGATGGCAGCCATGAGAATCCTATCATGAGTTATAGGGACTTTAGAATACATTGAGATTGTCAAATAACACACTGGAATTAGATCAAGTTTATAGTACATTAAAATGGTTCAGCAATAATGCAAAGAAATACCTTTTTTGATGTGGCACACATTCAAATACTTTCCAAAATATATAACTCCAATGAGAATTACAATGAATAATCATTTAAGAGACATAGAAGCAGTATTTTTCTTTTGTTTTTATAAATTATAGGATAGTGTCATTAATAGAGAAAAATAAAATGAAAGATCAGTGAAATAGGAGGTGTGATGGTTGATTTGGGTGTCAGCTTGACTGGATTAAAGGATACCCAGATAGTTGGTAAAGCATTACTTATTCTCAATACTTCAGTAGGTACTGAGCCCATTCCTCTTCTGCTGAAAGGAAACACAGGTGGTTTGGCATTTGATTAAAATAACTGGGCTACCCCAGTGTGTCTTTGAGTGTATTTGCAGAGGAGACTGGCAGGTGAGTTAGTGGACTGAATGAGGAAGATCCACCCTCCATGTGGGCAGCCATCATCCAGTCAGCTAGGGGCCCAGATGAAACAAAAAGGCGGAGGAAGGGGAGCTGTGATGCCCTTCCTCTCCGGCCCTTGGACTTCAGAACTCCAGCTTTTCTGGTTTTTGCACTCTGGAAGTCGCGTCAGCAGCCCTCTAGGCTCTCAGGCCTTCCGCCTCAGTCTGACAGTTACACACCATCCGTTTCCCTGGTTCAAGGCCTTCAGACTTGACCTGAGCCATGCTACCAGCTTCCCTGGTTCTCCAACTTGCCAGTCACCTTGTGTGGACTTCTCAGCCTCCAAAATTGAGTGAGCCAATTCCTCTATTAAATCCTTTCTCCTCCCTCTCTCCCTCTCCCCCTCTCTCCGTCTCTCCCTCTCACTATCCCTCTCCCTCTCTCCTCTCTCTCCATATGACATCAGTGGCTGCAGCCATCATACCAACTGCAGCAGGGAGGGGCAACTGGGGCTGCACACTCCATGGAGCTGGTGCCCCACTCTCCTGGGTGGGGCTATAGCCACCCAAACTTTGGCTGTGGGTCCCAGCCTCCCTGTGCTCTTGTGAGAGGTGAAGCCAGCTGGACTTCCTGGGTGGAATGAGGACTTGGAGAAATTTTCTGTCTTACAAGAGGATTGTAAAATGCACCAATCAGCGCTCTGTAGCTAGCTAGAGGTTTGTAAAATGGACCAATCAGCACTCTGTAAATGGACCAATCAGCACTCTGTAAAATAGACCAATCAGCAGGACATGGGCGGGGACAAATAAAGGAATAAAGGCTGGTCGTGGGAGCCGGCAGCGGCAACCCTCTCGGATCCACTTCCATGCTGTGGGAGCTTTGTTCTTTTGTTCGTTTTGCTCTTCACAATAACTTGCTGCTGCTCACTCTTTGGATCTGTGCCCCTTTTAAGAGCTGTAATATTCACTGCTAAGGTCCAAGGCTACATTCTTGAAGTCAGCGAGACCACGAACCCACAGGAAAGAACCAACTCCGGACACACTTGGAGGAGGGCAGGAGCAGACAGGATCTGCCCTCCTCGGTGCAGCTGCAACCGCCTGATCCGCAGCTGCAGACCTGGGCCTCTTGCTCCACGGACCAGGCAGGAGCTAGGACAAGCAGGAACCCTGCCTGTTCTGAGTTGTCGGGGCCAGAGTTCCCTGAGTGCAGCTGCAGCTGCCCTCTCAGGCACAGGACCTAAGCATCTCTGTCTGTATCCTTCAGCCAGAAAGGGCCTCCCTCCTCCCTCCTACCCCTCTTTCCTAGCTCCAGGATGTCTTTTAGGCTGCCTGGTCTCTCTCTACCTGCACCCGCTGCAATCTGGTATCAGGGTTGGGGCCTAGCCCCAGGGCCTTGAATAGCAGGACGCAGAGTCTTTGGCTGAAGGGGGTGGGTCCTCAGTAAGGCCCCACCTTCAGACCAAGGAGGGACTGAAGGCTAGGGGATGGGCTGCCAGTCCCCGGACTAGAGTGGGGACTCACGGTGCCTCTTCTGGGCTACCCATGGCTGCCCATGGACCAATGAGCACATATTTATTCCCCTCTGAGGTCCATAAAACCCTGGGCTCAGCCAGAGCATGGCAGAAAATAGCCAGAGGATGAAGAGGGCAGAAAGACAATAGAATGACCAGCTGCAGAGAGGAGTAGCCTCTCTGCTGATAGCTGGAGGTGATGGGAACACCCAGCAGCAGAGAGGAGTACCCTCTCCACTGAGAGCTTCAGAGACCTACAGAGAAGGCTGAATGGCTTGCCTGCGGAGAGGAGCCACCCTCTCCAGGGCCTCCTCTCTGCTGAGTGCTGAACACTTGACAGGACGACCTCTCTACAGAGAGGAGCTGCACACTCCTCTGAGCTGTTCTAACACTAAATAAAACTCTTCTTCTTTGCCCTTCGCTTGTCTGTGTGTCGCCTGCACACAAGACAAGAACTTGGGCAAACAACTCAGGTAAAGTCGCCACAGCCAAAGGCATCTGCAACAGAGGTTTCCAGCCAGAAAAACCGACACCCCAGAGATCCCTTAACACACACACACACATATGTATGTTGTTCACTCTGTCTCTCTGGAGAACCCTAACTAAAGGTGTGAGATCAGATCCAGCCCTGATGCTTTGAACAAGTCACTTCTTCCCTGTATACACATGTATTTGAAGGGGCTGGGGCGTGTGATGCTGAACTGATAATGTGAACTTACATGCTGTGACTCAAAGTCCTTTAAAGCTCAGCACCAGTGATCATTTTTATCTAGTTTCCTGTCAGGCAAAAGGAGGAAGGAGGAGAAAAGATAAAGTACCTGGGATACTGGCTGTTTAGAAGACCTGTCAGGGACCAGGCATGGTGGCTCACACCTGTAATCCCAGCACTTTGGGAGGCTGAGGCAGGTGGATCATTTTGAGGTCAGGAGTTCAAGACCAGCCTGGCCAATATGGTGAAACCCAGTCTCTACTAAAAATACAAAAATTAGCCGAGCATGGTGGTGCACACCTGTAATCCCAGCTACTCAGGAGGCTGAGGCAGGAGAATCACTTGAGCCCGGGAGGCGGAGGTTGCGGTGAGCCGAGATTGTGCCACTGCACTCCAGTCTGGGAGACAGAGTGAGACCCTGTCTCAAAAATAAAAAAATAAGAGCTGTCAAGGAGACAGTCAAGGAGCAACTTAAGGTGGAAAAGGAAGGGAGGGGTAGAAAGGGATAGGAGCAGAGAAGCAGCACCTGCTTCAGAGGAAACACAGGCAAAACCTAGCCTGGGCTCACCCTCATTCAGCCACCAACTGGGGCAATAAGAAATTAACATAAGTGTCTGGGCTTCAATGTCCAGTGCCAATAATGGAATTTGAACCACAGGGCTTTCGGATCCCTTCCTGCAACACTCAAGGTGCTAGGACCCAGGCAACCTCCCTGAAAGCACCTGTGGACAAAGGAGAGCCTGCCAGAGGGTATGGCTGGTTGGGCAGAGGCTCTGGTCACACGACACAGAGACAGGGAGAGGTGGAAAGTGCTCGCTTCTTTAGGAGCTCTCGGTTTACTGGAAGGAAGCCCTGGATGGGCGTTTCTTCAGTCCAGCTGCATCTGCCTCAGGTCACCTGGAAGTTTCCACTTTCTTGCCTATTTCTTTTTCGGCTGGTTGAGACTTTTTTGACTGGATCTGCCACTCCTTAATGAACTGACCTGACATCTGCCTCTTACCTGCTGCAGCGCTCCTCTTCCCTCTAAGCCACTCTGGTCTTGGTGAGAGGTCACCCCCTCCTGCTTCTCCTCCCTAGTGTATAGTCGACCTGAACCTAGTCCATATTCAGCAGGCTTTCCCTGCAGGCTTGGGGTGTGGGAGGGAAGATTGCTTCCTGCAAAAGTAAACAACTCAAACAGAATATTATATCCTTGCTCTAAGATTCTTCAGCTACTCCTGACACAGGACATTTCTCATCCAGAATTTGAGCCTTGTCTACTTTGCTCTCTCTCTGTCTTGACATCACCACTTCCCTCTGTTTTTCAAATCCCTGTCTCCCCAAAGACTTTCCCACAAGCTCCAAAGTCCTCCTCATTTCTGCTGTCACAGGGCAGGCTCATCCAGGCTTTGCAAAACTTAACATAGCCCACAAGATCTTGGCTTAAATAAAAGAACTCTCAACCTCAGCAAACACTCTTCCCACTGCCCTAGAACGTGTCCCCAGCAGCTTAAGGGTTTTTTTTGTTGTTGTTTGTTTGTTTGCTTTTTGGTGGAGTCTCACTCTGTCGCCAGGCTGGAGTGCAGTAGAGTGATCTCGGCTCACTGCAGTCTCCACCTCCCGGGTTCAAGTGATTCTCTTGCTTCAGCCTCCGGAGTAGCTGGGACTACAGGTGCACACCACCACACCCATCTAATTTTTTGTATTTTAGTAGAGAAGGGGGTTTCACCATGTTGGCCAGAATAGTCTCGATCTCCTGACCTCGTGATCCATCCACCTCAGCCTCTCAAAGTGCTGGGATTACGGGCGTGAGCCACCGGGCCCAGCCAGGATTTTTTTTTTAACAAATTTATTTTCCCCTTCCAATTAATATTGGGATTCCTTCTAGAAGTTTAGAAAGAGGTTGACCTTCAGACTTATTTTCTCAGTGGGTAGTTAGTGCTGGGTTCTCTTGATCTCTCTGGTTTAGTCTGCAAGTATTTTAGTGGCAAGTCATTGAGGCAAGTCAGAATCTGCTCACTAGACACCTTTTTGCGTCACACATCCAGGGACTCATTCCTAGTCCTCAAATGCATGTTTGCTGAAGTATGTACCAGGGACTTTGTGTGAGGGTGGCTGCTTCATACCTACAGCTGACTCGGGGTCATGGTAAACTATCAGCTTGAGGTGTGTGGCCTCTCATAGGCACTATCTACCCCAGGCAGCTATTCAGTGCAGAAGAGCTCATGAAATGTTATGGCTGAGAGTGTTAATTGTCCCCCACTATTTGTTCTCCCTTTAACAACTGTCTATTGCTGTGTGACAACCTACTCTAAAACTTAGTGGCTTAAAACAAGAATTTAGTATTTCTCACGGTTCAGTGGGTTGGCTGGGCTCAGCTAGGCTGTTCTGCAGAATGTGGTATGGACAGCAGACACTCATGCAGTTACATTTAGCTAGTAGCTAAATCTGGTGCCTTAGCTACAGTGGCTAGAATAGGTCGGAGCTCTCTGGGCCCTGTCTCTCTCTCTCTGTCTCTATCTCTCGCTCTCTCTCTCTCTGTCTCGGCAGTCTCTCATCATTCAATGATCTTGTCTGAGCTTGTTTATATGGAGCTGGATCCAAGAATAGTGACAGAGAAAATTGCCAGGCCTCTTAAGGGCTAGGTCTAGAAACATCACCTGATTTTACTGGTTAAAGCAAGTCCCAGGGCAGCATCAACAGAATGTGTTGACAAGAGACTTGTTAGCATAATGGCCTGTGACCAGAGCCACCATAATGGCCTAGACCTTTATGGAGAGCAAAATAAATCTCTGTCATTCTGCATCTTTGTTTTACATCTCTGTTGTTTGGGGTGTCTGTGATATGCAGTTGAGCTTATTTTCCAAGTAATACACATGTGTTCTAATAGAAAATCCCTCTATAGAAAAATCCTTCTATTTGAATTTCCATTTTTCCTTAGCTCTGTTTTATTTTATATTTACATAAATTTATTTATTATACATTTTATATTTTATAAGTATATTTGTAAGCCGAGTTGAATGCTTTGTGGAGAGAGGTAAGTACATTTTACAATTAGATCTTAGAAGTAAAGTCATTTGTAAATATTACAGCACCATGCTACTCTGAGAAGTTACCATTACTCCTAATAATGATAGTTTCCCACATCCTCAGACAAACTTAAGACCCAGCATAATTCCCCAAGTTCCTTCTAGATCTCAAATATTTACTCCTTGGTCATATGCCATGCCCCACTCTCTAAATCAGCCTACTTGATTTTTTTATCTTCTATTTAAAAAAAGGTAACATAAAATTTGCCACCCTAACCAGTTTAAGTATACCATTCAGTAGAGTTAAGTAGATTTCCACTGTCACACAGCCAATCTCCAGAACTTTTTCTCTTGTAAAACTGAAACTCTGTACCTGTTAAACAACAGCTCTTCATTCCCTCTTTCCCCATGCCCTCGCAACCACCCTTCTGTGAATTTAACTACGCTAGGTACCTCATGTGATGTAATCATATAGTATTTGCTCTTTTGTGTCTCACGTATGTCACTTAACATAATGTCTTCAAGGTTCTTCCACATCGTATCTTATGTCATAAAGTCATTTTTAAGGCTGAATGGTATTCTATTGTATCTATTAATATCTACCACATTTTGTCCATCTATTCATCCCTAGGACATATGGGTGCTCCCACCTCTTGGCTTCTATGCAGCCTGCCTTCTCTTTTCCCTGACTTCACCTTTTCACACACACCTGTGCACCAGCACCTTAAGCCCAAACTTTCATTCCTGAACTCATAACCAGGTCAATTAACTAGCTCTGACCATTTGCACATCCCACGCTGGGTGATGACCCTCTGTTTGGTCCTCCACAAGGAGATGGGCTATTGTCCCCACACACAAGCAACAATGAATTGCATTTAAAATGAAGGGCAACATCATACTCTAATATTCTTCTCCTTTTCTGATTTTGTTTGGGCTCCATAAATGGACAGGTGAGGGTGTCCTCAGAGATCGTGAGGGTGAGGGTTAAATGTAGACATCAGGGCTGCGGAAAAGCAGTGCATCTGATGCCCTTCACGGGAATTGTAAATGAGTCCCCCTTCTCTGAAACTCTCTGTGGGGAATGGCTTCCGGTGATTGGGCATCCCTGTGGTCTCAGGTCATGATCCAACCTCTATGGAAAGGGTGCTCCGTTAGATCCAGAGAGAGAATAGTGGGGGAACTAGCCAGGGACAGTGGCCTAGTGGCCAGGACCTAGTGTCAGAGGGAGTAGATCGTCTCATCCCTACTTCCAGGAATAGTGAAAGCCAGAGGGTGCAACCAAGACAGCATGGCTCACACTGGAGACTCTAGGGGACAGTAAAGTACTCAGAAAACATCCACTAGGTATTAAGCCCTATGCCAGGTACTAAGAGCCCAAAAGTAAAAAGGGCATAGTTCCTGCTCCCAAAGAACTAACAGTCCATGGAGGGAACAGGCTTGTAACTAAACAACTGCAAGACACTAAGTGTCACTCATGAAGGAGCTGCTGCAGGATGGGAAGCCCCGGGCTAGACTCCTTCCCTGGCCTGGGGCCCTGGCAGCGTAGGAGTTTGGCAGGCCTGAGAGGATGGGTGGAAGGATTTCCGACAGAGGGGAGAGCATATGAGAAGTCAAAAAGGCACAAAGAGGCACAGCGATGACGCCATGTGCCTGGAGAGAAGGGGCCAAGACAGAAATGGCAAGATAGGAGCTGCAGCAGGTCAGAGCGCAGTGTGGGTGTCCTTGAGGGGTGTTGGGTTGCCACGTGGTAGATGCTGCTAAAGAAGGAGCACAATGTCAGACTTGACGGAGAAGTTCCTTCCAACTGTAGGAGGACAGACGGAGGGGTCAGGGAGACTGGAACCAGGAGGACCAGTTAGCAGACTGTGACAGACTCCATTTCAACCTAGTGATTGAACCCAGGGAGTAAACTCTGCTTCCTCCCACATTCTTGTTGAATTTTTTTAAGGTATATTTTTTAAACTTCTTAAAAGAAAAAGACAAACAGCATCTATGCCAGATAAAAATGAAAAGGTGTCATCAATAAGCCAGAAAGAAAGGAAACTTCTTCAGGTGTTGCTAGAGACTAATAATGTGTCCACCTGTCCAGGATTCTCTACCCACGGCTTCTTTCTCCCATGGGGGCACGGTGGAGGCTGGAGTGAGGGTGGCATGGGGCAGATCAAAGTCTTCAGAACAGCCCAGGGCCTGCTCTCGTGGTGAAGGCCACGAGGCTCCCTGGAACCTGCCCCTTGTGTAGGCATGAGCTGGGTAACGCGGGGGCCCTGCTGAGGCAGGATGTCCCATTCGCCTCACCATGAGCCACCACAGCTATCAGAAAAGCAACTGCCCAGCCTGCTGAGGACACTTCTCTGCCACAAGGCTCTGCATTCCCGCTCCTGCTCTTGGCCCACCAGTTCTCCAAGAAGCAACCTAAAACCACACACACACACACACACACACACACACACACACACACACACACACAACATGAGCTTCCCATTTCCTTTTATGCCAGAGAGATCCCATATGAACCCTCAGTACTGGGCAAAATGAACATGAGCAAAGAGAAAAATGGACAGATGCCACCATTTCATTTCATGTATCAAATACTGACGTAGTGATGCAAGAGTCAGGACTGTTTTAAAATCTACATGAATATTAAACTCATCTGTTTACAATGACAGCCCTGTGAGGCAGGTGCTACGGTGGTCCGCATTTTACAGATGTGGTAGCTGAGGCTCAGAGCAGTTAAGTCACTTGCCCAAGGCCACACAGCTCCACATGGTGGAACTGGCCTTGAGACCAGGGAGTTAGTCTGGCCACAGAGCCTATGCCGTTCACCCTCATACATGCTGCCTCCCTAAGCAGGAACCAGTCTGATGGATAAAAGCACAATCCCCCCAATAAAACAGATTTACTTTTTAAAAAAATAGGAAAATCTCTTCCCCAAATCTCTAATTTCTCTTTTGAATAATACATAATAGAAAAATAGATATGTAAACACGCAGAGAGAAGAATCTGACAACAAGAAAGATTTAGATGCAAAATACACAGTCGAATTTTAAAATGCAGAGGTCAGGAAAGAGGGAAAACAGGCTAGGCACGGTGGCTCATGCCTGTAATCCCAGCACTTTGGGAGGCCGAGGTGGGTGGATCACCTGAGGTCAGGGGTTTGAGATCAGCCTGGCCAACATACTGAAACCCATCTCTACTAAAAATACAAAAATTAGTTGGACGTGGTGGTGCATGCCTGTAATTCCAGTTACTCAGGAGGCTGAGGCAGAATTGCTTGAACCCAGGAGGCAGAGGTTGCAGTGAGCCAAGATCGTGCCACTGCACTCCAGCATGGGAGACAGAAGGAGCCAAAAAAAAAAAAAAAAGAGGAAGAAAAGAAAGTTAGGGAAGACATTCAGTGGGGAGAGAGAACAGATTGGGTTCTGCAGAAACAGCATCGCAGAATAATATGGTGAACACAGTCACATTTCCCAAAATTTAAGAGAAAAGAACCGATTCAAGAGTGTAAAGATAAAGGTATAAGACTGGGTATTTATAGCTCCAGCAAATAGGCAAAAGTAATCCCAAAAATAGAGAACAGAAAGGATAGGGAAGGAACAGTAGTCAAAGAAGAAACAAAACACACACACACACACACACCAAAAAAAAAAAAAAATTGCTGCCCTGGAAAAAAAAAAAAAAAGGCAAGACTGAAAAAACAAAGACAATGAAAATAGACTAATACCCAGACATATCCAAAATTAAAAAATAAATGTACAAGCACTCAGTTTGGAAGGGAGGGAAGCTGGGATAAAATTAACTGTCAAGGGTGAAAGACAGGTGAAATCATGGTGATGCTCCACAGTGCTAAATGCTGCAAGACGAGAGCGTGAGATTTTTCTAATGTGAAAGAGCACCGAAAATATGACATTTATTTATCCTTCCTAGAAAAAAGTGACTTAGGAATTCCTCTGTATTGTTAACCTATTAGTTCATAACAAACTACCCCCAACCACAGTGCATTAGAGTTCTCCAGAGAAAGAGAACCAATAGGAGATATAGATACAGAAATAGACAGATAGATACAGGCAGACATGAAATGAGGTTTATGGTTCATTGGGTAACACAATTATGGAGGCTAAGTCCCACGATCTGCTATCTGCAAGCTGGAGACCCAGGAAGGCTAGTGCTGTAATTCAGTCCAAGTCCAAAGGCCTGAGAACCAGGGATGCCAATGGTGTAAATCCCAACTTGAAGGCGGGAAAAGATAAATGAGATGTCCCAGCTCAGGCAATGAGGCAAAAAGAAAGGGCAAATTTAGTTCCCCCTTCCTCCGTCTTTTGTTCTATTCAGGCCCTCAGTGGATTGGATGATACCCATCCACACTGGGGAGGACCATCTACTTTACTGGATCCACCAATGAGAATGCAAATACACCCAGAAACTATGTTTAATCTGGGCATCCGTGGTGCACTCAGGTTGACAATGTAAAACTGACCATCACACACAGTCACTTGTTAGCACTCATGCACTTGTAGGTGCTGGGCCTGGCAGATCTAGGAGGGATGGAGCAGGACAGCACGCTTTCTCTCTGTAGTCTGTAGGTGGGCTGGGAGGTCTGTTCCATGTGTCTCATCTCCCACCTGGGACCAGCAGGTGAGCAAGGGCTTCTCTCCCGCTGATAGTGGGAGCAGATGGGGGAAGTGGGCAAGTAGAAACAGCTAAGGGCTTTTGTAGTTCAAACTCAGCATTTCTGCCAATGTACCACCAGCCAACACAAGTCCCATGGCCAAGGCCAAGGTCAAGGGAAGGGGAAATGCACTCTGCTCCCAATGAAGCTGTAGCAGAGGTGTGGATGGGGCCGGGGAGAACTGAGGCCAAGCTGCAATGCACATCACACTCCATGCAATCCCTAAAAATGATCAAATTGAAGACTGCAAGAATGGCAGAGACAAATTATAAAAGTTAAACCTGTAAAATGAACAGTTAGTGTTGAAATAATGTCTATTAACATGAATGTTAACTTAATGTAGACATTAACTATAGCCTCCAAAAATGTCGTAGAAAAAAAAGCCTGCTAATAATAGTCTGGATCTAAAAGCCTTGATTGCTCAGCAAAATATAGTGTTAAATGGAGGGGAGAATGAATGTTAAATGGAGTATTTAAAAGCATATTAAATTTCTTATTTTACTTACAGAGAGTTATTTATTTATTTACTTTACAGATGAGGTCTCACTTTGTTGCCTAGGCTGGAGTGCAGTGGCACAATCATAGTTCACTGCCACCTCCAACTCCGGGGTCAAGTGATCCTCCTGCCTCAGCCTCCCAAGTAGCTGGGACCACAGGCATGCACTACCATGCCCAGCTAATTTTTTTTTAAAGAGACAGAGTCTCTACATTGCCCAGGCTGGTCTTGAACTCCTGCCCTCAAGCGATCCTACCACCTCAGCCTCCTGAGTAGGTAGGACTACAGGCATGAGCAATTGCATCTGATGTATTTTTTCTTTTTTTTTCTTTTCTTGTTTTATTTTGTTTTGAGACTCTGTTGCCCGGGTTGGAGTACCAGTGGTGCCACCATGGCTTACTGTAGCCTCGATCTCCCAGACTCAGCCTCCAGTGTAGCTGGGACTACAGGTGCGTGCTACCACACCTGGGTAGTTTTTGTATTTTTTGTAGAAACAGGGTTTCACCATGTTGCCCATGCTGGTCTGGAACTCGTGGGCTCAAGTGATCCGCTGGCGTCAGCCTCCTGAAGTGCCAGGATTACAGGTATGAGCCACCATGCCCAGCCCCCAAGCTCTTAAAATCCACTATTCCAATTGTTGACTTGCTGGTCATCACGTTAATTTACCCTTTATTACCTTAGCTTATCAATGATCACATTAAGTCTGAATTGCTTCTCCTCTCTTATTTTTATTTATTTATTTTTTTTGAGACGGACTCTCACTCTGTCGCCCAGGCTGGAGTGCAGTGGCGCGATCTCGGCTCACTGCAAGCTCCGCCTCCCGGGTTCACGCCATTCTCCTGCCTCAGCCTTCCGAGTAGCTGGGATTACAGGCGCCTGCCACCACGCCCAGCTAATTTTTTGTGTTTTCAGTAGAGACGGGGTTTCACCGTGTTAGCCAAGATGGTCTCGATCTCCTGACCTTGTGATCCGCCTGCCTCAGCCTCCCAAAGTGCTGGGATTACAGGCATGAGCCACTGCGCCCGGCTCTCCTCTCCTATTAAAAGACATTCTAAGCAAGCTATGCACAACCACAAACAAACAACGACAAATCCAATTCTCATGTTAACAATGGACACAACTAGAAGCAAAATGCCTGGTGATTCCACATATAGGAAGGGCCAAAATATATATATCCGGAAAATGTATACAGAGAAGAGGGGTTCTGAAAAAAATGAGGGTTTGAACTCAGACAATGATAGAAGGTGTTGACTAAAGGCAAAAAAGCCAAGCTTTTGAAGAATTCAAGTTGGTTTCCTTCAGAAGCCTGTAGGACTGCAGACAGAGGCCGGTAGCCCAGGAGCCGCCCTTCGGCGGGGTGTCCTGTCAGTTCTCAGTACAGTGTTTTAGCCACGACTTAAATGCAGGTGGAGGGATCAGGTACCTGCAAAATCGCATCAGACTTGCTGAGAAGTGACATTGAAGCAGAATCACATCAAGGTTTGGGCCTGAGAGTGCATCTGGTTAGAGATTACAGAGGCATCTTCACTAACCCCAGCAGACACGTCATCTTATGTGTAGGGAAAGGCAAGGATGAGGGTCATTTATCTTGTAGGGAGGACAGAGACTCAGGCAAGAGACCTGGGGGGCCGTGTGCTCTGGCCTGCTTTGTCTTCAAAGCATCTTTCCGGAGCGCTGCACATTGTCACGGAGTCGGGGGCTTTGTGGAGTTATGCCAGCAAGCAGAAATGAGCAGGGGTGGCTTCTTTTGTTTGCTACTTTGTCTCACAAAGGGAGGAAGGGGAAGTAGGACAAGTAATGTGTTGTGAGGCCAAAGCTGAGAAAAAGAAAGGCTTCAGAGTGATCCCTGGGTAAGTAGCGTCATGTACCAAGTTAACAAACCCAACCAGAAGAGCAGATCTGAGGAAGAGATGCCACCACCACCCGTCCATTCATTCACTGAACCACCACTGACACCGTTTCTAGGCAGTAGAGACGCTTAATGAGTGAACTCAGCTCACGTGCCTTGCAAACAAAAAACCACTTAACTAATGTAAAACTGAAAGTATATACATTTTAAGAAGAGAGGAAACTGGGTGCTATGAGAGCTTACAATGGGGGCAGCAGGGTGGTGACGGGGTCTGGGAAGTCAACAAATCTTTCTGGGAGAGGTGATATCAGAGCCGAGATCTAATGATGATGCGGCATCTGGGGAAGAGTCCCTGACACTGACCTTCCCTGATGAGTCCATATAAGCAGCAACCCCACTCCCGCCCCTTTGTTCCATCATTCTCCATCCCCCTTGTCCTGTTTATTCTCAAATCACTTGTCACTTCCCGAAAATTCTTTATTTATTGATTTGCCCCTAGCCGGCCCTCTATCCCCTGATAAACTCTAAGTTCCAAGACGGTAGGACACTGATTGCTTTTGTCCGCTGCTGTATCCCCAGCCCCTAAAATGGAGCCTGGCAGATAACAAGCACGAGATAAACACCAGCTGACTCCACGGATGGAGGGCACGTGGACAGACTGGGTATGCAGAAGAGACTCTCTGACTGCAGGCTCGGCTGCCGCACATAGAAAAGTCTGCTCCCTGGGCCCTCAGACTGCCTCAGTCCCTCCCCCATGAAACACACTCCACCATTTCCACGCACACTCCCATGCTGTCACCCTTGGGATGCATCATGACAGCTTGATGCTGGCAGTAACCATCCATGAAGAGGGGAAGAGTGACAATGCAGGAAAGAGAAGGAGACTGAAGACACAAAGTCCTCAGGGGGTGAGGGTCACCTCCTTCTACCAGGCCAGAGAGCAGAGCGTGTGGGAACAAGGGCAGGCAAGCTCACAGGGGTGGTAGTTGAAAGGTGAGGATGATCTCAGAATTGGAAAATAATTTCCATCCAGGGAAGGAAGTGTTCCCTTTAGAGTAACAACACCTTGGGCACACCATTAACAAATGACAGACTTGGGCTCTGCTCCTCAGAGAACTGAAGTCAGGGGATAGCACATGCATTCTTAGCTGAGAAGTTCATAAGAGCTGCAAGGACCTGCACAATGTTTCCTGGAAAGTACACGGGAAGAGGAATCAGGAAATCTGAGTTTGAGTCCCTTTCTTGCCACCAAATCTATCATCAGATGACACTTGAACATGCCTCTCAAAGGATGAGGTTAAGCAAGATCATCTCTCTACCAAACCCTCTTCTCTCACTTCCCAAGAAGAGAGATTGCCTGGCCCTGCTTGAATGTCACAAACAGGTGTGCTGGAGGGTCTAGTCTGGACCAGGTAGCTCCCACTGAGACAAAGCTGCCACCTGCACATGGAGACCCTGAAACTTTTTTGGCTTTTAACCAGCTCCTGAGCTGCTGCAACTCACAGAGAAAGGAAATAGCACAATGGGCCAATGACAAGTTATATCATTTGGTTGAAACTTAAAACAACAGGACCCATATGGATAGGAAATTATTTTAAAAGGACTCAAATGTCTAATTTACATAATCTATGTTTCTTGTTCATATTTGTACCCAGTGGGTGGTTATATGAATATTTGAATACTTGATGACTGATTAATAGAATATAATTTGCCAGGACCCCTCATTGTTGAGAAGGGTTTGAACCAACTGCCTTTTTTTTTTTCTTACCCCATATATGGAAGAAAGTAAAAAAGTTTCAGAATGAGTTTAGAAAAATTATACTACATCTTAAATGCTTACATTTACCAAAACAACACACAAACGCAACACATCTATGTATAAGCCTCATTTGGAGACCGTGTCCAAGGTCCTCTGTGAGGTCCTTGGCGACCCTGGTGCTGACATTCATCCTCCCCTACATGTCAGGGTCTGTTATTTACATCTTACAGTTTGGCTACAAATCCTCCAGCTAAAACTCTTACCAGATCGGCCATCAGAAGACAAAGCATGACTCCCCAGCCCCAACTTTGTTCCTGCCTCGATGTGTCACTTTGGGCAGCATCTTCCCTGGGCCTGGAAAAGGAAAGGATTGCCTTTCAACAAACCCAAGCAACGTAATTAAGTTCACTTTTGACTCCTGATAGGCTTTTTCATCAATAATTTTAATTTGGCTTCTTTGTCAAGAATTTTAATTCCCCTAGAGGCTGAGCGTGGTGGCTCATGCCTGTAATCCCAGCACTTTGGGAGGCCCAGGTGGGCGGATCACGAGGTCAGGAGATCAAGACCATCCTGGCTAACACGGTGAAACCCCATCTCTACTAAAACTACAAAAAATTAGCCAGGCGTGGTGGCGGGCGCCTGTAGTCTCAGCTACTCCGGAGGCTGAGCTTGCAGTGAGCCAAGATCACACCACTGCACTCCAGTTGAGGCGACAGAGTGAGACTCCATCCTCCCCCTACAAAAAAAAAAAAAAGAATTTTAATTCCCCACACACCACAGAGCTGGTTTTATTGAGGTCAATCTAAGCCTTCAGCCAAATTTTCTCCCCCTCAGCCCCTTGAACATCCTTGCTTTGCCTCTTTCTCTCACCACATCTACAGCAAGTCCACTGTGGGTCATGGCAGCTCCCTGCAGATATTGGATTTGTGGTGCAGAGGGGGATGCCCTTTCTGAGAGTGAGACGTGAGGGACAGGGTGGGCCAGCCTCCTGCAAAGACTCTACCAGATGGGTGTAAATGCATGCCCAAGAAGGATGGCAGGGAGGCCACATGCGGCACCATCACGCTTTATCATGATAGGTCCACGGCCCTTCCTCCCAGGGGACCTAGCCTTGGGAGATTTGCGAAAAAAGAAAGTCACAAATATGCAAAGTTTCACCATGAAATGGGCATTGCCCCTGCCAGGGCTGGCCTTGGTAGCATCCTTCCATGTCCCATTCCCCTGGGTTGCAAGAACCACATGCTTGCCCAAGTCTTTATATCACTGGAGAATAACTTTACTCCTTCTTCTCTTTCAACCTCTCTCAATCTCTCTCTCTGTCTCTGAAAGTAAGTAGTGGAAATGAGTCAACAGAAATACTGTAGATGACCTGTCTGAGAGGCCCCAGGCCTCTAGTGTGGGCAAGGGACATGAAGCCTGAAGTTTTTATCTATTTGCATGTTCCCTAGAGAAACAGGAGGAAAATTATTCCAGAGATGTCCCACAGCACATATGTACTTTACATGGATAAAATCATTTAAAATCTTATGAAAATGGCTCAAAATATGAGTTTACATGGTTGAATATGTGTTGGGGTCTCTCAGATGTGCAAAGAACATCTATCTCTTCACACTCTATGATTTAATCTTCCTTATGAGACTCCCATGGCGGGTTGATGTCAGTGACATTGACGTCCCTTTAAGCAATCCCCATTCATCTCTTATAACAGAGCCTGGTAGGTGAATCTCAGCCTTGCAGATCTCACTCCTGTGCCCTCCTTCTGCTGGACACTGGAGGTCAGAGGTCTTGGCAGCCTGAACAGAGGGAATGCTGTGCTGGGTTAGAAGAACAAGAGTGGTAATATTGTCCCCTTTCTCCGTCCATGTCAGCCCCAGTAACAGCTGATGTCCACGTGTGGCAGACATTCTGTGCCCAGACATCCATGTGTCCATACCACATGACTACACTCTGATGCCACCAGTGAGTTCTCCAGAAGCAGATGCTGAAATGGAGCTGGGGTCACACGATGCTGATGAAGGGTCACATCTGAGAAAGGAAGGTGCCACAGGCACAGGCCGAGGGAAGTCATCCTGTGCTGGGGGCCCAGCACAGCCCCTGCCAACCGAGCTGGTCACTACAGAGTGAGAAATATCATCAGAGTTGTACAGCATCAAGCTGACATGGCTGGGTCTTTGTACCTTTGGTGAGGTGGGTCTCTGAGGCTGAGGCTGTCCCCGAGGGGCCAACAGCAGTTGCCACGTTGCAGAGGTGGGCAGCAGACCCTCCCCAAAGGGATCCCAGCATCCGTGTCTGCATCTGGCACACGTTGCAAACGTTTTCTCCCATTCTCCCATTCTGCAGGCATCTTTTCACTTCCTCTTTGTGTGAATTCTGCGTACCCTTTAAGACTCAGCTGAATTTCAGCTTCTCCAAGGTGTCTTTTTTGACCAGGGTAATGACAAATCCTTTCCTACACTCTGGCATACCCACAATAATTTATTCAATTATTTATTTATTCATTTGCTTGTGTATTTATTATGTTTATTCAAAAACTATGCATTGAGCACCTTCTATGTTCTAATTGCTGTGTTTCATGGAGCATGTAGCCATGAAAAAGAGAAACATGCACTTTGCCCTTTGGGAGCTTCCCATCTAGCAAAATTGAGACATGTAATTAAAGTGAGTGGCTCAAGTGCTACGATGGTGATTATAACATAGTGAGTGCTTACCCTATGCCAGGTCCGACTGTGAGGGCTTGACTCTTGGGCATTCTCTCTTTAACCATGGGAGCAGGGCTCAGATATGTCTTCTTGAAGAAGAGGCAGCTAGGGGATTGGTAATATACAGCTGGAGAGATGCAGCTAGGGGATTGGTAATATACAGCCTTGTGCTCTATTTTCTGCATTGTCCAGAATTTAATGCCTTGCTGCTAAATGTTATTTGATTGTGTGTCTGCCTCTCCAGCTGGCCCCTGAACACCTCAAACCCAGGGCCAGTATTATTCATATTTATGGCCCTAGAAGCACCTAACATACAAGAGCTACTCAATAAAAGCTTGGGGATTTTAGTTTCTATTTTCTGAATGGCAGGTAGTACCTGGGTTAGACCACCCTGTGCCTACCCACAGGGTGAAATATGTATTACATGACTTGCTTCTATGGAATTTGGAAGGATGGAAGTTCCTCCACTTGAGCAAAAAGCATATTGTGCTGGCTCAGCCATGCTGGGAATTTGTTGTTCCTTCCACCGTATGGTCTGGTGCTGACAACGACTGGGGGTAGAGGCTTCCAGCTCCCATGAGCCCCAGAATACCCAAGAAGAGGTGCAAACTGAGGGCTATAACACAGTGAGAGCTGGAAGGGGCTTTGCATCTTGCCTAGTTCAGATCCTAAATATCTAATCATCCTGCAATGGCAACAAAAGCCATAGACACTAGGGCTGCTTCCATTGTCATATGGAAACATTGACCTCTGTGCTCACCAAGGTGGTGAGACCTGAGGCCCTGCTCCACTGGCCCAGAAGCTCTGTGGAAATGGCACCCAGGCCCCTTGGCATACCTTACTCATAATTTTTGCAACCTTGAAGGCAGCTGAGACTGTGAGGGGTTGCCATGTCATTCTCCTGGGTGGTCTGGTAGAGACAGGAAAGAGCATGGTTCTGGGAACAAAGCAGGCCCCAACTCTGAGTCCAAATTACACCCACACTGAATTGTCAACAAAAGATTGGTTCTGTGGATTCTTTAGATGAGGCACATGGAAGGATGAAGAATCTGGGGATTTTTGGCGTCGTGGTGTCTCACTGCCTCTTCCCATTCCCCATTACAGACCAGCGGAACTATGCTCACAGCATCAGACGACACAGTCGGGACATGAGAAAGGGACAAATTCTCATACTCTTTAAGTCTTGTACAATATGACTTTTACCTATTAAAATTATGAGTCAGATGAAACACAAATGTTGTGAAGGCAAGGATGTCAGTGTACTTACTGCATTTTTTTAAAGAAGTAAAAATTAAGAGAAATAAGACAAAATGTTAGTAGTCATTAAATAAGTGGCAGGTACAAGGGTATCTGTTACAAAAAGCTCTGTACCTCCCCATGATTTTTTTTCAGCATCCTGATGTAGTGGAGAAGGAAGTGGGTGGATACAGCAGTGGTATTGGAGGGAGAGCTGGGATGGTGGGTGCTGATATTCATGTCAACTGCCCTTGGGGTCTGATTGCAATCAGGATGTTAGGGAGGCGTGAATGTAGGCTCACTCTGCAGTGTATGCCTTAGAAACCTGGTTTCGGTGGTGGTGGCAAAGATAGAGATAAGAAACTGGGAAGGGTGGGTGAAAAGAGAAAGGGGTCTGTTTGGTTTGGGTATGCATAGTGTATGGCAGCTGAGGGCCATTGATGGGGAATCTGTTCATTATCCCCAAACCTTGTTGCCAAAAATGCTAACCTCTGACAAACACCTCTTGGTAATACATATTTGAAACTTTTGTCACCCTTTTGAATCTCTGACCTCTCCTCTGCCTCTTAGAGGATAAACTTGCCTCATTCTTCATAGAGAAGATAGAAGCCACCAAACAGGACAACCCTTAGCAGCCTGCTACATCATCCACAAACCTACCTTTATCTGATTCCCTCCAATCACTCCATGGCAGGCACCTGTTCTTGTGAAGTTCATCCTTGACTTTACTGTTGCTAAATTCAGGGATGCTTTTTGGTCCCCTTGATACTAGATTTGCTCAGGTTTCTATTGCATTCGCCACACCTTCCTTCTTGCAGGAGGCTCCGTTGTTCTGGGCAACGCTTTTCTCCCAAGGTTCCCCAGGCTCCTCAGTGCCACTCCCAGCCCATCTTCTTAGCCATTTCTTCCCTGTCTACCCAGTATTTAAACACTGGTGTCCCAGGTTTAGCCCTTCGGCCAGCCCTCCTTGTAGGCTCTGCTCCCTTCCCTGCAATCTCAGCCTGGTGCATGACTTCAGTTACCCACAGCATCCTCCAGTTTTCTCTCTCTCCTGAGCTCTAGCTCTGTGCATCTAACCATATCCATAAAGTCTCCACCTGAACATCTCACTGACATCTCAAGCTTGACATATTAAGTCTGAACTCATGGTGCAATGCCCCTCAAGCCTGCTCCCAAGTCGACAAATGAGTCCCTCTGGTCCTTGCCTCACCCTTGCCCAATTGCTCAAGCTACAAACCTGAGCACTGTCCCTGAGAGGCCCCTGTCCTGAGATCCCTACAAGTAGTCATTGGCAAGTTGGCTCCACTCCCACACATCCTTCCTTCTGTGTCATCTGTCCCCATCACCATCCAAGTCCAGGCCCATCATCTTCTGCCTCTACGTCGACCTCTGCATCCATCATGCTAACTAGTACATTCTCCATATGCTAGTTTAAGATGTTGCTTCTTCCTTAGAAACGTTCTCAGGCCACCCATTATTCTTAGAATAGGGTCAAGGTCTCCATGGTGATTGGCATTTGACTCCTGCTCACCACTCTGGCTTTATTTCCTGCCACACCCACCCCAGTCTAGCCCTCCTTCAGTTCTTCCTTTACCCAAAACCCCTCATTACTTCAGGGCCTTTGCACACACTCCTATGTGCATCTGCCCTTTGCACACACTCCTTTGTGCATCTGCCCTTTCCCCATTGCTGTCCTGGCTCCTGCTCATGCTGCAAGTCTCAGCATGAATGTTGCTTCCTCCAGGAGGCTTCCACGAATGCCCAGATTTGGTCGGATCTCCTAACATATCCTCCCCCAGCACCCCATTCTTCTCCATCACCCACTTAATGCAATTGTAACCAGATAGTGTGTAAATGTTTCTTGAATATCACTCTAACCCAATGGGTTAGAAGTTCCATGAGAGCAGGGACAGTGCCTTCTTTATTTGCCAAATGTGCAATGGGAACTCAGTAGATACTCACTGAATGGGGGCTGGGGAACAGATACATATGTGTGTGGCTAGGGAAGAAAAAGATAAAATGAGAGTGAGGAAAATCTTTACCATCCCTTTGTAGGCTTGTGGGGAATAAAGCGTTACTGGGCACAGTGACAGGAAATAGCAGATGCACACAAATAGGGGTCCTGCCCTCTTCCCTGGCTGGAGATGGCAGGGTGTTATCCTGCAGTCTGGAAAGCCGGGCTCCTGGGGCAGGTCATCCCGAGGACATCAGCAGTGGTGGTGGGACTCACAGTAACGAACACCTGTGACGCTCGCCCTGCCACTGCCTGGTTAACCCTTTTCAATGGCATTCATTAACCTTAGGGGAGAAGACAGGGATGGATCACAAACAGAGATTGAGTGGCTTGAGATTTCATTTCAGTTCCTCTCCCTTTCTGTCTCAGGTTCAAAGTTTTTTATAAGTCTCATCTCCCAGTTTTTCCTCTCTTCTGTCTGGTCTTTCCTTCATGGGACACAGCTTGTTTGGATTAGAAGTGCGTCCCATCAGGTAGAAAAAGCTGAGGTCTAGAGCCTGGAGTTAGAGGATTTGGGGAGATGCCAGCAGTGCCTGGAGCTGCACTGTGACAATCAGGAGGATGGATGAGGACCGAATAGGAAAAGGGTCCTTCTCAGAGTGGGGTCCGTCAGGGATTTTCAGTGTAGCACGGGGCTCCAGGCAGGCAGAAGCATCCGTCCTGACCCACACACAAGGAGGACAGTCAGGAACCACAGTCACAAGGCTTGGACTACAAGAACTCCATGAGCTCTGGAAACCACCAACTCCACTCGCCCCCTGCCATTTGTCACTGCCTTCTGCTTACCCAGAGGATCAAAGGAAGCTCCTTAAAGCAAACAGCCAGCATGTTTGTCTCTGGAGGCGATGCAGGAGGGAAGCCAAGGGATCTCCCACTCCAAGAGAAACCCCAAGAGACAGAGTTGTGATGGGACTGAGCTCCCAGAGAAGTAGGAGCCACTGCAGACTCCAGCAGGAAGGAGAGTCCGCAGTAGAGTAGGGCTCTGCAGCATCGGAGCTCCTGTGGTGTGAGCAACCTGCGTCATCTCTCCTGGGAGCAGGTGCATCTCAGCAGCACCTCTCAACAGAATCCCCCCATGCCCTGCATGCACACACACACAAACATGCAAACTAATGTGATCACCTATTCTGGGCTGAAGGGGGAAATGAGAGCCCAGTGATCTGAGCTTTCTCTGCCTCAAGTGGCACAGATCCCAAAGAGCAGACTCCTCAGAGCCAAGCTTCTCAAACTTCATGGTGCATGCAAATCTTCTGAGGTCGTGTTAGAACAAAGATGGCCCAAGCCCAACCTTCCCAGAGATTCTGATTCAGCAGATCTGGGGTGCAGCTCATGAACTGGCATTGCAGACAAAATTGAAAATTCTCAGGTGATGCTGAAGCTGATGCTGAGGCCTCAGGCCCACACTTTGAGTTCTCAGAGACTTTTGTGGTCAGTCTATAGAAAGATCACTGTGGGAGTGGCCCTGGGAGAGCTTGGAACAGAAAGGAGTCATGGAAACTGACATCTGATGTCTGGGAAAGGGCCTTAACAAAGATATTGAAGCAGGAATGAATGAGAGGGGTCAGATGGAGATTAAGTTCCTTTCTCTGGAAGGCTCTAAATAGCCCCTGAGGCTCCACCAGCCAGAAGCGCCTTTATGCTCCCTAAGAACCTGCTTCTGTTCCTCAAAAATTAAACATACAGTTACCATATGACTCAGAAACTCCATGCATAGGTATAGAGTCAAGAGAATGGAGAGCAGGTGTCCACACAAAAACTAGTACACGAATGTTTACAGCAGCTTTGTTCATAATAGTCAAAAAGGGGAAACAACCCAAATGTCCACCAAGTGATGTGTGGATAAACAAAATGTGGCATATCCATACAATAAAATAGTATTCATCCATAAAAAGGAATGATACCTGCTATAATATGCATCAATCTTGAAAATGTTATACTAAGTGAAAGCAGCCAGACACAAAAGGCCACATATTGTATGATTCTGTTTATATCAAATGTCCAGAACAGGCAAATGCATAGAGGCAAAATGCAGAGTTGTGGTTTCCAGAGGCTAGGGCTTGAAGGAATAGGGGGTGATTGCTTAATGGTTATGGGGTTTTGTTGAGGGGTGATGAAAATATTCTGAATTAGATAATGGCGATGGTTGCACATCATTGCAAATTTACTAAAAGCCACTGCATTGTATACTTTAAAATACTTAAAATGGTGATTTTATGTTATGTATATTTTACCTCAATAAAAACATATTTTAAGTATCTGCTTACATCTTCTGTCTAGATCCCATTGAGGAGGGCTAAGCTTGAATCCAGGACTTACTGAGGAGCAATCACACAGAAAAGGACAGACACTTTGAGGGAAGTGGCTCAGAATGAGAGCCTTGCATTTATTTACTTTGGCTCGGTAGCTCCTACTCCTATAGCATTTGGGAAGGAAGAATGATTGCCTCCATCCCATGTTACACAGCTCATATTATACAGAAGGAGAATGCAAACTTCTTTCTCTCAAGCCTCTAAAGCTGGAAGCAAACCTACCTTACAAACAGCAGGCTTGCTCCTGATCAGTGCCATGAAGGGACCAATGCTGCCTGATACATGGAGCCAGTAGGAGGATGGGCAGATGGCCACTAGCATCAGTGACAATGCAGCCTTGAGTGGATTCAACAGACAACACAGACTTCCCTTCACTTTCATCCCTGCCCCCCACCAGAGGCACTGAGTCACTGGCTTAACTGAGTCACTGAACCTGGAAGGGACCACGTCCTCCTTCATTCACTCATTCTCTCAGTCAGCATTTACCTCTGTGTGTCAGGCACTGTCATGACCACTGCTCCAGCAATAAATAAGACAGGGCCCCTGCCCTCAAGGAGCTTCCAGTCCAGTCAGGGCTACCCCTTCAATGCCACCCCCCTGCTGGAGAGCCTGGATCTTAGGTAAGTTTCCACATCTGTTGCTGCTGTAACCTGGTGATGTCACTTACTCCTCTGTGTCTTGGTTTCTTTATCTGATATGAAAGTCTCATGACTTGCTGAATAAATGTTATAACATTTCATTTAACACAATTTATAATGTTGCACTAGTCATCAGATTCACTGAGTTCTTCAAAAATATAGCTCTTTAACAAAATCCATTGTTAAAAAATAAATAAGCCATTGTAAGCAATTTTTATAAATTTAGTTTGTTTTTATTCATTCTAAACCATGGGATGCCCTTCGGACATAATACAATAATGATTCTAGGGTTCTTAGAAACATACTATTTGTTTCCTTTCTTATCCCTCTGGATGTGAAGTAAAATAATAACTTAATTAACTTGAAGTAAATTATACTTTAAAAAGAATCTCAGCCGGGTGCAGTGGCTCATAACTGTAATCCCAGCACTTTGGGAAATCAAGGTGGGCAGATTACCTGAGGTTAGGAGTTTGAGACCAGCCTGACCAACATGGTGAAACTCTGTCTCTACAAAAATACAAAAATTAGCCAGGCGTGCTGGCGTGCACATATAATCCCAGCTGTTCTGGAGGCTGAGGCATAAGAATCACTTGAACCTGGGAGGCGGAGGTTGCAGTGAGCAGAGACTGAGCTACTTCACTCCACTCTAGACTGGTCAACAGAGTGAGACTCCGGAAGAGGAAGAACAAGAAGGAGGAGGAGGAGGAGGAGGAGGAGAAGGAGGAGAAGGAGGAGAAGGAGAAAGAAGAAGAAAAGAAGAAGAAGAGAAGAGACAAAGAAGAAGGAGGAGGAGAAGGAGAAGGAGAAGGAGAAGGAGAAGGAGAAGGAGAGAAGAAGAAGAAGAAGAAAAGAAGAAGAAGAAGAAGAAGAAGAAGAAGAAGAAGAAGAAGAAATAATCTCAGATTTATAAGACGAGAGATTCAGAAATATTTGGTTTCCAAGATCAAGATCTAGGCATATTTGGTTTCAGCACCCAAAACTTTGGACAGCAGCCTCCTCATTCTCTCCTGGTAGAACTGACTTGAGAGAAAGCCTGGTTAGGGCTAACTGATTCTTAACATCTCTCTTTAATCAAGGTCATCTCAATTCTAGGAAGGAGAGTGTGCCTCTGGCTCAGATAAACCAGTGAGAGTTAAAGGGTGCTGAGGACAAGGTACTCAGATGACAAGGCTAAGGGGAAAGCTGCACTGTGGGCAGCAGGAAGTAACTGGACCCACATCAAAGCCAACAGCAAATATTCACACTATAACTCTGAATTCTCAGATCCTAGGTAGACTCTGACTTCCTCAGAACCCCACTGTGATGTCTAAGCCTCAGAGCAAGGCTTGGATACCACAGTGGGCTCTCCTGCTTAAATGTAGTTTGAGTCACTCCTTTGTTCTTTTGCACCATTTCAGCTAAATCCTGTGCATGGGGTGTGGGGGTTTCTTTAGACCTTGAGCCGAAGCTAGAAACCAGATTTCAAAAAGTTCTGTGAGCAGCATTGAGAAGCTATTCCAGGGAGAAGCAAGGACCAGGCTTTTCAGTCAAGCATAACTGAGCTATTAAGACACAGGAGACTCGGGCATCTGCCTGTCGTCATCCATCTAAGGAAAACTCAGCACACCTTGCTGCAGCAAGCAGAGGTTTGGACATGGGATGGGCTGTTATACTCTGCATAATTTAACCAACACATGTCGGTGGCTGAATGCTACAAAATCCACTTCTTGCTCAAGTCTTACATGACCAGTAGGGGATCAGCAGGGGGCTCTTCTCCACATGTCTTTCAAGGACCCTGATGGAGGCTGATGGAGGTTCTACCACAGCATGGCTGCACCATCTGGAATCCATGGCCTTCTCGGTCACCTGGCTGGGCAAGAAGGAGATGAGGAGGCTTTGCACTGGCAATTAAATGCTGCAGCCTATACGGACACACTCATTTCCTCTCACAATCTATTAATCAGAAATAGTCAAATGTGAAAGTCCCCAAAACAAAAGGGAAGAGCTGGCTGTGGCTGAGCACTAGGAGATTCTGCCACAGTCCCTGCTATGGGTGAGTACTCCTCCCCTTCTGAGACCACTCATTTCTTCCTGCATATTTGCTGTACAAAAATATTATAACAATACAAGGAATAAAAATGGAAAGGACGCCCTCTGCAATTCCATCACTCTAACAAATCAACTGCTTTTGTTTTTCATTGTTTCTTTTCCATGCTCTATCCACCTGTGTAAATAATTTTACCTGATTTCGTGTTTTTTTCATGTGTTACCCAATATTATAAGCCAAACATTTTTCCACATTGCTCTATGATCTCCATTAGCATTCTCTGATGACGGTCAACTCTTTGCACACCTTCCGTGATTTAATAGCTCCTTCACTGTTGGCACTGGGCTCTCACTGAACACCAGGCTCAGCACTGGAGCTTTTCATGTGTCACCTGGCTTAATCCTCACAGCATCCCTAAAATCAGATGACGTTGTATCCCCATTTACAAGCGAGGAATGCAGGACTCAGAGATGGTGAATAAAGAGCCCAAACCTTCTTAGGCAATAGGTAGCGGAGACAGAATTTGAACCCATGAAGGTAGCCAGGTTTTCTCTATGGTGGGTAATCATTGCTTTCAGAAGCCCAACTAGGGCCTCATGCCTCCCAAACCCCTTGTCCTTCCTGGCACCTCCACGACCCCAACTCACTGGCACAGTAAGACCTTCCCCAGAACAGGCTCCCAAAGCACTCAGGGTAATGTGGCTCTTTACCGTAGGTTGTGAGGGTAGACAAGACAGGGTGACATTGTGTACCACTCAGCAGGACTTCCTAAAAGTGTGTTTTAATTGTGTCTTTCTCTCTTGACAAAATCGTGTCTTTCTCTCTTACAAAATGTCACACATGCGCACACACACAGCTACTTAAAATTCCCTCTCTCCCACCTAGCTTCCTCCCTCTGCCCCTTTGCCCCCTCCCTGCCTCCCTCTCCCCCAATGCCTCCCTCCAAAGTCCCCCTTCTTGCCATGCTCCATTGTCAGCTCCCAAACCTCCTTCAGGGCCACCTGCCCTGGAACAGGCTTCTCCTCTGCTTCCCATTCCTCTCCCAGAGAGTTTCTGCTGACTATCTCTTTCCTTAAGCAAAACAACTTGTCCCTGTCTTGGCTCTCCATCTCTCTTCTCCATGCTCCATTCAGCATGATGTGATCCTAGATGCAAACCCAAGATGCAGGCCAGCTAAGAGTCCTTCCTCTTTAGAAGGTGACAGAGGGCAGTGCACATGTTTATAAGCTAAAAGGGCATTTTTTCAGTCATGTCTTTTCCCTCATACTTTGTGTTTTTCCTTAGGGCACACCCATGTGGAAACAGGGCACAGAAGAGCAGCACATTCCTTTTCAGGTGACTGCAGGTATGAGGGAGAGCATTCCTGAGCTGAGCTGCAACCCGCCTCCCGGTACCTCCTCTTGCTGAATCTAGCCCCCTTCTCTGCACCACAAGCCCTCAGGGACCCAGAGCAGAGAAAACCTTGAGTTTTCTTTTCCAGCCGAATGTCCTAAGCCCTTGGAATGGCAGAACCTAGGGAGGCACTATGTCAGTCCGTTTTTGCATTGCTATAAAGAAATACCTGAAGCTGGATAATTATAAAAAAAAGAGGTTTATTTTGGCTCACTGTTCTGCAGACTGTACAGGAAGTATGGTGCTAGCATTTGCTTCTGGTGAGGCCTCAAGTAGCTTTCAATCATGGCAGAAGGCAAAGGGGGAAACTAGTGTGTCAGATGGTGAGAGAGGAATCAAGAGAGAGAAGGGAGGCACCAGATTCTCTTTAACAATCAGATCTCAAGTGAACTCATTGCAGTGGGGAGGATGCCCAGCTATTCATGGGGTGCCAAGCTGTTCCTGAAGGAAGCCACCTCCAACACTGGGGATCGCATTTCAACATGAGATTTGGAGGGGACACACATCCAAACAATATCAGGCATTAGAGCAGGGGGTTTGATGCTACTCAGCCACACAGTAACAACTCCAATATCAGGTGTTCAATCTGACAATGTGCCATGTGAGGCAGTTGGATGTGGCAGAAACTGCACCAGACAAGGACTCCAGAGACTTGGGTGCTAGTTCCGGAATTTGGTGCTGAAGTCTCAAGACTTTGGACCAGCTACTCAACTGGTCTTTGTCCTCAGTTTCCTCATCTGCAAAACAAGCATAAGCGCTAAGCACTGCCTGCCCTGCCCTGCCTATAAAGCAGTGGTTGGAAATGCAGACGATGTATGAGAAAAGGCTTTGCACACCCTGAGGCTGGTCCAGCTGGCAGGAATCATCTCCTTCCCTTGAGTATCTTCATTTAGGATGGGGTCATCCATCAGCCCTCCCCAAAATACAAAGAGGAGGGACCGGCTGTCACCAATGCCTGCTTCCCCGCTGTCTTTCTGGCCTCCTAAGGGCATGAATCAGCCTGCAGGCTGTGGCCCTGAAGTGCAGGGGAAGGGGTGGGAGGAGGAGCTGACCCCACAGTGGCCATGCTGTGTCATCCACAGAGGCAGGGAGCCCAGAGGAGAAGCATAAACAGCACCTTAGATGTAAACAACGGCCAAGAGCTGGGAATTTTCCAAAGCTTTCCCTCAAAAGCTGCCTCCTCGGCCCATCTAGGGATGGAATAGGAAACGTCAAAGTGGGCAGAAAGCTCAGGGCTCCCCATGCTCTGGTCCAGTGGAGAAAAGGAGGTGAGAGAGAGAGAGAGAGCAAGGGGCTGCCTCAAAGTCGCTTCCAAAGGAACTCTGTCCAGTGTGCCCTTTCCAAGCCGCCTCCTGAAGTAGCCTCTGAGATCTTTTCTGAGGGTATTTACATCTCTTTTCCCTGGGTCTATGAGGCTCTCAGGCTGGGATTAGGTTAGGAACTGGCCAACCAGAGCAGGAGCCCAAGGCTGAGCTTTCACGACAAGACCCTCTCCTAGGAGTCAGCACCCAGCACCCAGCAAGACAATGCAGGGGCCTGTCCATCCTTAGGAGGCGGCTGTGCCAGGCACCCCATCTGAGCATCCATGCCCCCAACTGGGGCCAACCACCCATGACACAGAATCCAGGAAAACAAAGTCCATGCCCTCATGATTATGCAATCTGGTGGGTAGAAACAGACCACGAATGATTCCACAAGTAAGTACATCACATGGCAGGGGAGGGGAGAGGCTCTAAATGCTATAAACAGATAAAGCAAGCCCAGTGAGACAGAGTGAAAATGGGAGAGTTATTGTTTTGTACAGAACAATCTTGGAAGTTACTTGACAGGGGAGCCCAGGAAGAAGGAAGAAGGCAGTCCTTGCAGATCTCTGGAGAAAGAACCGTGCGAACAGAAGCAGCAGTGTGTATAAAAGCCAGGATCGAATGAACCAGGTGTGCCAGGAGAATCGCTCATTGGCTGTCCTGGCTGAAGAAGCATGAACAAGGGAGCCAGAGGAGGTCAGAGAAGAATGGGAGTGATCTTTTCCAGGGTTATATGTCATATTGAAAGACTGGATTTCAACCTGAGTGAAAGTAAAAACTGTTGTTTGTTTGTTTGTTTTCTGTGCAAAGCAGTGGTATTTTCTGACTCAGATTTTAAAGGGGTAACTCTGGCTGCTGTTTGGAAGAATGGTGGCATTCAGAATGTATTTTATAGAGCCAATTTAATTAACTAGTAGTTGTAAGTGGGAGTAAGAGAAAGAGCATCAAAACGTAGATTTGAGGCAGAAATCTATCTCGTGGCAAAACTGGTCTGTCTGGATGTCCTCCCCTTGTGAGACTCAAGAGAGGATGCTGGTTGGCCAGAACCAAGAGTCTGCCAGCCACAGGCAACAAGTCCTCTTTCTGCAGGGCAGTCAGGAGCCTCAGACCTGGAAGAAATGTCAGAGATGTGCTGGGACAACTTTCTCCACCCAGTACCAGAGCTGAAGTCCCTCAGCAGCCCTCCAGAGAGTGGCCATTCACCAAGGCTGTGCTAGGAAATGCTTAACAGCTGGTTTGAGGTAGGGGTGGGGGACTCTGATCTGTAGCATTTACCAATTTCTGTGGTGTAAATACTCCCATTACGGCTGATTTCAAGCTACCAATGGCTTAAAAAACACCCGGCAAAATTCCTGATAACTGAACAACTGTTCTACAAGCCAGTACAAGGTGGCCATAGGGCATTAATGCCCCCCATCCTCTTGCTACTTATCTCCTCATACAGAAAGCCTACTGCAGTCAGTCATCATCCATCCCAGCCAAGTGCTTGGGAAAATTTTTTACCAACTGGCTTCTTGTGAATTTCACTGTTGAAATAAACCTCTGGGCTTTTGGCAGGAATTAGGCATGCATAAGTTAGAAGGACATGCCTGCTTTGTGACATGGTGGTCACAGATGCAAGTCACCTGCTGTGTAGAAGGTGCTGATACCTATGAATGTATCAGGATCCCACAGATAAAGACTCTGGGCTTTTGATGGTATCTCTGGGTACAAGCTCATGACAAAGGTGACACTTCTGTGCAGGACAGAGCAAGTAGATTGGTCTGGAAGCTACAGTTGGTGCCATTCTAGGGCTTTTTGTCCTTACCACAAAGAAAGTAGGCTTCTACATAAGCTGGCTCGGGAGCTCAAATACCCGCAGAAACCAGGTGCAAGTGAGTGAGACTTAACTAATTCTGTTGAAGGTGACCTGTGTTTTGAACTTTGGAAGTGACAAAGGAAGTGTCACAGTTAATAACTCAGACATAAATTGGAGAGATTACATTCGTTTACTCCCAGTGGACACTAAACAGGAACAGTTAGGAAACTTTATCTGTTTTTAAAGGTTAATAATAAGGGCTGAGCTCACCTATGACATTCTTCTAGATGGCTTACCTTCAAAGTTGCATTTGATCTCTACAACAATCCTTCAAACATTGCTATCCCTGTTTCATGACTGAGAAGACATTAAATACGGGTTGAGCATCCTAATCTAAAAATCTGAAATCTGACCGGGCATGGTGGCTCATGCCTGTAATCCCAGCACTGTGGGAGGCCAAAGCAGGTGGATCACTTGGGATCAGGAGTTCAAGACTAGCCTGGCCAACATGGCAAAATCCCATCTCTACAAAAATACAAAAATTAGCCGGGCGTAGGGGCACATGGCTGTAATTCCAACTACTGGGGAGGCTGAGGCAGGAGAATTGCTTAAACCCGGAAGACAGAGGTTGCAGTGAGCCGACATTGAGCCACTGTGCTCCAGCCTGGGTGACAGAGCGAGACTCTGTCCCCAAAAAACAAAACAAAACAAAAAACATCTGAAATCCAGAATCTGAAACTTTTTGAGCACCAAAATTCCACTCTTGATCTCATGTGATGGGTCTCAGTCAAAACACAGCCAAATCTTTGTTAGATGCATAAAATTGTTTTAAAATTTATATAACATTACCTCAGCTTTTGTGTATAAGGTGTATATGAAACATAAATGAATTTCATGTTTACACTTGAGTTTCATCTCCAAGTTATCTCACTATGTATATGCAAATATTCCAAAATCTGAAAACATCTGAAATCTAAAACCCTTCTGTTCTCAAGCATTTTAGATGAGGGGCACTCAATCTGTACCATGACTTGGCCATGATTATACACATAGTGAGTTGCAGAGCCAGAACTTGAACCCACACCTGTCTGACTCCAAGTCCAGCTTTCTTTCCAGTGTATCCCAGTTATCCCCAAGGATGATTTAGCCTATTTGCAGGTTCACAGAATCGTTAACTGAATGATCACTCTGGTCAAGATTAATGCAGTTGTCTTCCCAATGTTCCTGCCCCCTTTTTCTGCACAGAGCTGTATCAGAACATGGCATCCTTGTCTGTCCCATCCAGTGGTTGTGGTGATCAATGTCATATTCTATTAGGACCCCATCCTCTTGGCCACAGTTTACTGGTGTGTGAAGCTACATTGTTGGCTGTATTGTAACTCTGGCAGAGCTGTAGACTTGCCTATCCCACTGGTGTTAGACTTGGCCATGTGAATTACTCTGGCAGCAGCTTTAAGAGTTAGCCCATGGTTTCCTGTGTCTTCTCTTTTCATCTGCCATGAGACCAAAATGCTCCAGTTGTAAATTACTTCTTCCCAAGTAAAGTTCCCAACATGGAGCCAAGCCACAGCCAACCCACAATGGACATGAAGCACCTGCAAGAGGTAAACTCTGTTGTTGTAAGGTACTGAGATGTAGGAACTGTTTGTTACTACAGCATAACCCAGCCTATCCTGACTGATGCCCAGGGGAATTGATATTCTCCCAAGCTGGGTTAAGAAAGCCCTGGTCTGGAAATTTTAAACCTAAGGACCAAGAAAATTAATTTATTTGGGTGACTGAAGATGTTACATAAAACTCAGGTGACTGCCATATTTTCATGGACTGAGGAGGAGAGGACACCAGTGTAGAATTAAACAGATGAAACTGATGCCCAGACAGAAGCAGAAACAGGGAGTAGATGGAGAAGCCTTAGAGGTGATGATGACAGCAGTTCTTAGAGTAAATTGCATCTTGGTTCTTACTGTGCCTTCGTTGTCTTACTCTCTCTGGATTCTCTAAACCTTCAAGAGACTATGCCTTATTTTTTAAACCAGTGTAAGTTGTATTAAATAATTTCTGTATTTTGCAATTAGAACCCTAACCTATATATCTAACTTTACAGATGAGACACTAGTCATGGAGAATGGGTGGGACCTGCCCATGTTCTCAGCACCCCTTTTGATAGCAGCAAGATTCACTTGACATAGCCCAGTGCACGATCTTCATTCAGCCAGAGGCAGCAGGAGGTATATGGGGGATGCTTAGGGTTTACCTGCTGCTGGGAACTCCCATGATCCTCCAGGCTGATTCCTAGCCAGGTATCTCAGCTGTCGGAATTTGAAGGGAGAAATAACAAGCTTGCAGAAAGCCTAGACTATCAAGACACTAAAGCATGGAATCATAAAATGGGAATTGCCCCCCAGGATTTTGTTTTCCTGTTTTTCTAAACATTTAAAAAACACAGCCAGGCACAGTGGCTCACGCCTGTAATCCCAGCACTTTGGGAGGCTGAGGCGGGCAGATCACGAGGTCAGGAGATCGAGACCACCCTGGCTAACAGGGTGCAACCCTGTCTCTACTAAAAATACAAAAAATTAGCCGGGCGTGATTGCAGGCGCCTGTAATCCCAGCTGCTCGGGAGGCTGAGGCAGGAGAATGGCCTGAACCCAGGAGGCGGAGCTTGCAGTGAGCCGAGATTGTGCAACTGCACTCCAGCCTGGGTGACAGAGAGAGTTTCCGTCAAAAAAAAAAAAAAATATATATATATATATATATATATTCATAATACCAAAACCTAAGTCATTTAGAAAAGTACAGTGAAGAAAGTAAAAACTCTCCTGAAATCCCATCACTCAGAAAGAAAGGCTGTTAATATGCTAGTGATTATTCATCCAGATATTTCTCTCTGTCTATATGTATAAGCACATATAAATAGATTCAACGTTATGCAAATGGAATCATACAAGTATGTGGTTTTGAAATTTTCTTTTTTCACTTAACAATATGTTATAAATATCTTCTATGTCAGTAAGTACAGAATTATATTGTCATTTTTAACACCTATTTGGTATTCCACCCTATGGATGCACTTATTCTCGCATGCTGTCATGGGATTCCATTCAGTACGCAACATTGCATAACAGCTGAGAGTGTGGTCTCTGCAGCTACCACACCTTGCTTTAAATCCTAGTCCTCAATTTTCCAGCTGTAAGACCTTGGGAAAGTTGCTTGCCTCTCTGCGTGTTTTGTCTTCTGCAGAATGGAGATAATAGTACTTTCTTACTCAGTGTTTCTGTTTTGTTTTGTTCTGATGATTAAACAAGTTAATACACAGGAAGTGTTTAGAATAATGCCTGCATCAGCCCAGCACTGTGGCTCATGCCAGTAATCCCAGCCCTTTGGGAGGCCAATCTAGGAGGATCGCTTGAGCTTAAGAGCTTGAGACCAGCCCAGGCAACATGGCAAAACCATGTCTCTACTAAAAATAAACAAACAAAACAAAACAAAACAAAAATTAGCCAGACGTGGTAGCATGCACCTGTAGTCCCAGCTACTTGGGAAGTTGAGGTGGAAGGATCGCTTGAGTCCAAGAGATCCAAGCTGCAGTAAACTGAGATCACACCACTGTACTCCAGCCTGGATGACAGAGGGAGACCCTGTCTCAAAAACAAAGAATAAAAAAGAATAATGCCTGCATCACACATCATAGTAAGTCTCATTGCATAGTATTATGATTTAATTATATTTCAATAACTAATCCCCTATTGACAGATATTTGGGTTGTTTCCAATTTTCTACTATTCTAAATTATTTCTGCAAAGCCACAAACATCTGCTATGTATATTTTGTCCACTTGTCTAATGATGTCTTTACATAAGTTCTTGAAAATGAATTTGCTTGTACATAAAGTATTCAATTTGATATTTGTCCTCAAACTGCTTTCTAGAAATATTGTACTAAATTACATTCTCATAAACACTGAGAGAGAATGCCCATTTTTCCAGACCCTTCGGCAGCACTGAATTTGTTCAATATTTTAAAATTTGCCAGCTAGTAGGTAAAAAGTACAACTTCCTGAATTTTTTATTTGCATTTATTTCACTGCTAGAGAGGACAGTTTTTTTTTCTCTTGTTTGGGACATTTATATTTCTTTTTTTGTGAACTGGCTGCTCATCTCTTTTATTCTTTGTTCTATTGTGGTGATCATCTTTTTTAAAAAATGATTATAAGCGTTCTTTGTAAGATATCTACATTAAAATGTTGCTGTTATGTTAGGGCTGCCAGATTAAAATGCAGGACATCAAGTTAAATTTGACTTTCGGACAAATGATGAATGGGACATAATCATACTAAAAAATTATTCATAGTCTATCTGAAATTTAAATTCAACCAGGTTTATATCTCTGTTTGTTAAACTTAGTAACCCCATCTCATATGGATAGAAAATATTTTTCCAGTTTGTTGTTTATTTTTGAATTCTGTTTACGGTGTCTTTTTCCATGAAGACGTTTCTTTGGATCTTTTATAATCATATATATCAGTCTTTTCCTTTATGGTTTTATGATATATTTAGAAAGGCTTTCAGAATTCTAGGTTTATGACGACTTTTATATATATATTCATCTAATTATTTTTTGACTTCAGTTTTATATGTTCAATTTATGATGGATCTGGAGTTTGTTTTGGTCTGGGCAACTAGGTAGAAAATGAGATCCCCACACTTTCACTAATGACTATCTAGTTATTCCAATATCATTTATTTAAACATCTATCTATCTGGGCCAGGCACGGTGACTCACGCCTGTCATCCCAGCACTTTGGGAGGCAGAGGTGGGTAGATCACCTGAAGTCAGGAGTTCAAGACCAGCCTGGCCAACATGGTGAAACCCTGTATCTAACAAAAATTTGCCAGGTGTGGTGGTGCACGCCTGTAATCCCGACTACTTGGGAGGCTGAGGAAGGAGAACTGCTTGAACACAGGAGGCAGAGGGTTGCAGTGATCCGAGATCGTGCCATTGCACTCCAGCCTGGGCAACAAGAGCAAAACTCCATCTCAAAAATAAAATAAAATAAAATAAAAACTATCTATCTGATTAACATGAAGTGCCACCTTAAACACCACTGTTTCTCATGTACTTCTAATTCTGGGCTCTTCATCCCATTCCATTGAACAGTCATGTCTGGACCAGTAATGTGCTGGTTTTTGCTTTGTGACAGAGGCGGTGTCGTGTGATGGGGTTGAAGCATATAGATGCATAGTTTTTGCAGGCAGAACACCTGCATCAAACCTCTGATCCCCTACTCCTACTTGTGTGACCTTGGGTGTGATACTTACACTTTTGGGCTTCCATTTCCTATCTGAAAATGGCAGCAGTATCAGTACCTGCATCATAGGGTTGTTGTGATGAATAAAATGCATTAATCCACGTAGAGCACTTCCTTAAATAGTAAGCACTCAAACAATGTATTTTATTTATTCATGTATTCATTTATGCATGCAAGCATTTCTTCATTTTAATATCCAGCAGGGCTAACTTCCCTTATGCTCTTCGTTATCAACATTTTGTTGCCTGTTCTCTTTATTATTCCACATGACACTGAGAATCATGTCAAGTTAAAAAGAAAATTCTACCTGGAATTTGATAGAGATGTCATTTAATTGACAGATAAAGAGGACATGATGGGATTACAATGTTTACTTCTTCTTGTCCAAGAATAAGGCGTGTGTCATAATAGATTCAAGTCTTCTCTAGTCCCCCAGTAGAGAAGGTTGTTTTTGCGTTTTGTTTTTTTTTTCACACTTCAGGATAAGTTTATTTTTCCTAGCTGCGGTGGCTTGGCTATTAGTGAGAATGGGACTTTTTATTTGCCTTTCAAAATGGTTAGTAAGTGCACAAGAACACTGTTAATTTGGTATGTTTATTTTGTAGCCTGCCAATTCCTTGGAAAGGCTGTTATTTCAACAATCTTCAGTTCGCACTTTCCAACTACACAATCACATCCGCTGCAAATAGTAATCATTTTTCTCACGCTTCACATATATATAATATATATACATATATACACACATATAGAATATACATTTTTTAACAAAGGCACAACTTCAGTATTTTTACACCTTATTTCCTTCTCTTGTCTAATTGCATTGACCAGACGTCCCAAACCGGCCCCCTGCTTTTGCCCCTAACTTTAATGGAAATGTTAGGCTTACTATTAAGCAAACTGCAGGAGAAGGCTTTGAGAGGGTTTTATTGTCGTTGTTGTTTGGGGGGATTGTTTTTTTTAACTGTAAAGGGAATATCTGAAGAAAATGCATTTGAAGAGCATATTGGAACAGCCCAGATTGGTTTGTGCGCCTGCAAGGAGCTCTTGGGCCCCCTCCCCTCGCTGCCAACGCTCTGCCCCGGGGGCTGAAGTTTCTCTCTGCGTTTCCGCTTGAACGGCGTCCAGCTGCCTCGCCTTTAAAATGCCAGGGCGGCCGCGGCTCCGCTCAGAGCCCCCTCTCGGCTGCTGGCCCGGGCTCGCCCGCGCCGCCGGGGCTCTGACTCAGCCGCAGCCCGGCCGCTCCCGCCGAGCCGGGCCTGGGCAGCGCCCCCCGGGCCCCGCGCGCCCGCGCCCCCGGCACCGGGAAACGGCGTAGCCAGCGATCCGCGGTCGCCCTGGGCTCGGCGCCGGCCCAGCCAGGACCCTGGGAGCGCACGGGACGGGCCTCGCCAGGTAAGGACCGCGGGAGCATCCCGGGACCCGCCGCCGCGGCGCCTGCGGGGCCAGCATCGTCGGTGCCGCCGGGGCGTCGCGCGGGTCACCGGCCGCAGGCGGAGGATCTGCTCGCTGAATTCGGGCCGAGCCCTGCCGCAGCCGGGAGGGGACCCGCGTGGACACTGGGACCGATCCCCTCCTCGGCGGCACAGCGCCCCGGGTGCGCCTCGGTCGGCGGGGAGGGCCGGACCCACGCGGCAGGTGACAGTAGCCTCGGGAGCCGCACGGGCGCCGCGTCGCAGCGGCCGGAGTTCCACTGCGGGGCTCGGGGCTCAGAAACCCGGAGAGTGTGGTGCTGTGCTCAGGCACCCTCGCTGTTCTGAGCCTCACCTCCCCATTCGGGGATCCTCGGCCTCTCTGCCATTGAGGGGTTTGGGGAGTGTGAGTTGAAACTGAATCAAAGTTACAAAGTCCTTCTCGTCAAGTTCAGTGCCTAGAATTCCGTCTCCTGTGGCTGACAGTCACATAGAACAGATTTTTTCTCAATGTAACTGGTGAAGGTCAGCACGGATGTAACTTCTGGGAAAAGTTCTGTTGGTGGCAGCCTTTCTAAAGAAATGTCAAGTCTCCGTTGTATTTTGTTCTCATCTGTGGCAAAATCCCTAATCCACGCTTTCATATATTTTTCCGTGTCAGTGGAGACGTGGAGAATGATCCTGGGTTCTAATGTTTTGGGGAATGTATTATGGAGCCGAATTTGGTAAGAGTCTCCATGCCCGCAGCAAAAGTTCTGGAAAGGAACCTGTTAGAAAATCCAAGCTGATGCACCTCTTCACCAGGTGTGCAATAGGGCCACAGTGGCCTGTCAGGATGTGGCTCGGGACCCAGGAAAAAAGCTCCATCGAAGCCTGTGCTGCCTTCGTGGGGAGAAGTCCCATTCTAACCCACTCGTGCATCCACCGGCAGGTTCTTCTCAGTCCTCCTCTGATTCTAATCAGAGGATTCGAGTTTCTGGATTAACACTGTGATACAATCTTACCCTTTTCCATAAAATATATATCCAGTGAACTAGGGGATCTAGTTCCGAGGGTCTGGAGTTGAAGTCTTCTATACTTCCCTCACCCTCATTAAGCCACATCTTGAGAGGAGCTGTAATAATCTGATCTGTGGTCTTTGCGAACCTGCAAAGTGTGTTTAAGACCTCATAAAGCCAAACATTCAAGGCTTTAAAGGTGATTTATAGATTAGATTTTGATTAAGGCTACCTTTTCAGGGATGGCTCAGCATAAGATACGTACCAGCTTTGAGGAGGCATTAGGGAGGAAAAGCAAAACCTTACGTCCTTGGGAAAACTGTTCTGAAACTAATGACTTTACATTTGTCCAAAAGAGAAATTATAGGTAAGCTGTTTATTTATTCTGTGTAATCATTGCATTCATATATTCTTGTTTCAAAGGATTAATTTCCCAATCAGTTTTCCCAGTAATACTATTTATGATTTTTGAACAGCATGCAAGTAATGAATGCATAGAGTATAATGTGTCTCTAACCCAAATACATGTGGAAAATTATAGCAAATTTCTCGCCATTACATGTTTAAGATGCAGATTTAAAATAAAGTTATGGCAGAATAGGAGTTGTTTAAAAAATAATATGAACTTTAATTGGCCTGAAAAAAAAAAAACTAGCTCAACTAGAAGTTCAATTGCTGCTTGCTTATAAATTGTGATTTACAGAATTGCGTGTATCTTTCCAGTTTCTTTCCTTACAGGGTTAATGAAAGAGGCAGCCATTCTGAATATACTGCCTTGCTAGTTAATCTTTCTCCAACAAATATTTACACTACCAGGGCACACTATTATAGCACAGACTCAAAATCTGCAACCCTAAAGTAGTTTGTGAGTAGTATTGCCCAAATTCAATACTGTTTTCATGACTTAAATAGAAAATGAAATGATATCAAGGAAAATGTCCTTAAAGTATCCTGTCTTGCCATAATAGAAAGAACAGTGTTTATAAAACTGACATGGTTCCAAGACTGAGGTTAATGCTCCTAATAAGTTCTGATGTAGAAGAAGACCATAATGACTCTGAATTTTGGCATTGAAGGCTCTGGAACCGGTCCGTGTCTGCAAATTTTTTAGATAGCTTAAGTTTGCTATTAAAACTGACAACATTTAGAACTGTTTGGGATGGAAATATTTCTTTCTTTTTTTTTTTTTTTTTTGAGATGGAGTTTCACTCTTGTTGCCCAGGCTGGAGTGCAATGGCACGATCTCGGCTCACCACAACCTCCGCCTCCCAGGTTCAAGCGGTTCTCCTGCCTCAGCCTCCCGAGTAGCTGGGATTATAGGCATGTGCCACCATGCCCGGCTAATTTTTGTATTTTTAGTAGAGACGGTGTTTGTCCATGTTGGCCAGGCTGGTCTCGAACTCCCGACCTCAGGTGATCCACCCGCCTCGGCCTCCCAAAGTGCTAGGATTACAGGCTTGAGCCACCGCACCCGGCTGGGATGGAAATATTTCTAAAGCACATTACATGCTTCCTACAATCAGAGAGTCAGCGAATGGGAATTTGTGTGTTTCCTGACAACTCAAGATCAGCACTGTGAATATCAGTTGCCTTGTGGACAGCAGGGGAGAAGAACACTGGCATTTGTGGGGGACAGATCAGTGTTTAGTCCTGGCTCTGCCACTAAGTCAGATGACCTTAAGCAAGCCACCTTTTTGTCTTCAGTTCTTATTTGTAAAACCCCAGAATCATCAATACCTAAAAGTCAGTTCCATTTATTAAGCACTTAGTATATACTAAGCATTTTATATATTCCATCATTTAATTCTCAGGTTTATTATCCCCATTTTCCTGACAAGGAAATTAATGATCAGAGAAGCAACTTCAATTACCCAAGGTTAAATGAGGTAGGAAAACTGGGATTCTGAGTAGGGGTCACCTGGTTTTGAAGCCTGCGTTCTTCTCACCTATGTTGAACGTATGGTATGGGGTTGCTCAGAGAAAAATATCTTTGATATAAAGTGAGCACTCAAAAACATGTAGCTACACTTAACTTATGATGACCAGTTGCACTGAGTGAGGATAAAGCGAGATAAGTTATGTTTTGGGCCTGCAGTGTGGCCCCTCTGGAAGTCACCACAGCTGTGTCAGTTATCCCCTGGAACCTCCATGCCTCTGAGACTCAGCTTCCCCGTTTATGATTTAGGGAAGCATTGCCTTCCTTGCTGGATTGCTGTGGGACTCGTAGTTGATGTATGTGACAGCCTGGCACCTAATAGGTGTTTCACAAACAGTCCTTGTAAACCATTCCCTTCCATACTCTGTTCCTTTTGCTTCATCATGGGCCTCAGTGCTCTGTAGATTTCTGTAATCTACACATCCTCAAACACATGCCTCTAGGGCTGGACATTCCCAAAAGGGTCCCTGCTGTGCCCCAGTGACTTGATGCTTCAAGTCCCCCCAGGTGAAGGCCCCTGGGAAAACACACTCAGAGGGAAACGTAGGAAAACAGTATCATGGATGGGAAGGATTAGGTTGGGATCCCTAACCCCAGAATCCCAGCCCATCACTCACCCCTAGAGCCACAGGCTTCTAAGAGGCCCCTGCAGCACAGAGGCTTCTACACACATGAGCATCCTCTGGTGTTTCTGTGGCTGTGACCTCAGGCCCCTTTGCTGGTGCCCTGACTGCTTGCCAGCCCAGTTCTGCTTTTAGCCCTCACTCAAGGTCCAGTCTGAAAGCAGAACAAGTGCCTCCCTGATCCTCTACTCAGGGCCACATCATCACCCTGGCCCTCAAGTTGTTACGACTCATGTGGCAAGGACAGGCCCAGACAGGGACCTTTCTCATTTAAACTAGAGCCCTCAGATTTTCCTGTTGACAGAAAATGTGACCCTGGGGTCTCAGTAAATGACCTCAAGGCACAGATTTCATATTCAATACGAAGTTTATGCTCTGTCTTTATGGGAATTTTGTATCCTTCCTCTAAAAGATCTGACTCCTAGTGCCCTTGTCCCATTAGAATCCCACAGACCCCAAAATTGCATTCTATCCCTGTCCTTAGGATGGTGTGATGGAAAAGAGCTGAGTTCCCCTGAGACTGGAGTAGGGTCAGAAAGACAGGGAATTGAGGCTGGGCACAGTGGCTCAGCACTTTCAGAGGCCAAAGCAAGAGAATCGCTTGAAGCCAGGAGTTTGAGACCAGCCTAGGCAACAGAGTGAGACCTTATCTCCACAGAAAAAATTTTAAAAATTAGCCAGGCATGGTGGTATGCCTGTAGTCCCAGCTACTTGGGAAGCTGAGGCAGGAGGATCACTTGAGCCCAGGAGTTCAAGGCTGCAGTGAACTGTGATTGCACCACTATACTCCAGCCTGGACAACATAGTGAGACCCTGTCTCTACCGAATTAAAAACAAAAATCAAAAACAGAAAGAAAGGGAACTATGCTGCCACTCCTGCAACCCAGCCTGGTGGCAGAGGTGGGTAATCGAAATACAATGTTCTTTCCATAGACATGAATCTCCATGCCCAGGTGGTTACCACGAGTTGACCAGAGGTAGCAGGCATACTGACACCTGTTTGTTATTTAGAGGCTGATATTATTAATAGCTGACAAGTGGCCTGACACTGCATGGCCTTTATCATCACATCCAGTTCCCTCCGGATACCCTGACTTCTTGGCTCAGACAGAGCTCCCTGTGTTCTAGAAAACTGCAAATAAATGGCATACATTTGTCACACCTCCCTCTCTTGCCTAGAGCAGACATTGCTAATCAATCATGATATTCTTTCCCATGGAGCCAGAACGAGGCCTCAGAATCCTTTTCTACAACTGCCTGGAGTTGGCTTAAGAAATGGTATCTAGTTATGTACTGTAGACAATGGGGAGACATTGAGGAGTTTTAAGCCAGGAGAGTAATATGGTGGCAAAACTCCTGAAAGTGTTTCCCTAATGTACCTTTCTTTCTCTCCTTACCCTTTCCGCTGCCTCTCCTGTAAGTCATAGGAACATCTATAGAAATGACCCCTGTGCAGGCAAACCTGCCCCAAGATTCCCCACATCAGTTGCAGGCTATCTGGATGCTAGACATGAGAGAACATGTCTGTGCCCAGGTTGGGCTGCCTGCATCGAATCAGGTATGACTTGTATGACCAGGACATCAAAAACAATGAGACTTTAGAGTTGGTTCATTTGTATGTGAGAGGGCATAGTCTAGGCTGGCACAGCAATGAGGCTCCATGCACGGGAACAGCCACAAGTCTCAGGTCCCTGGAGGGCATGGGAGGGCATCCTCTCCATCCAGAGTAGGCTGTTCAGCTCCCAAGATGACCCTTCTATTGGAAGATAAGTCTGGTGCCCTCTACGATAGCTGATGTTTCAGAGGGGTGCACTTTTTCACTAGGTCAATTGACTTGACAAATTGCCATTATAGATTCAGCTCCCAAGAAGTGACCTGGGTTCCATCAGCATTAATGGAATGGCAGAATTGTTCAGTGACAGTCAAAGCGTGTTCCCTTTCCCTGGGCCCCAGTTAAAATGTTAATATATTCATTCTCAGTGTCTGCAGAAGAATAGAGAAAAGTTGCTTACCTTTAGGAAACTAAACTATGAAATCCTGCCTCTCCCTGGTGGCCACATTTCCATGTGAACAAGGAAATTATTGTTAATCAATATGCATGCCCGGTGAAATCTAACTCTCCTAAAATGTGTCTTCTTGTTCAGCAGTTTTTCTGGTTTCTGAGGATACTCCTCAGAAAGATAATGGGTTTGTATGTTAGTGTGAGGAGGGTGGATTTGAGTGTTCCAAGGGTCAGATCTCAACCTATGATTAAATTCCTGCCTTACCACTCCCACCCTCCACCCTCCCCAGGAGCACCCAACGCCTGCAATTCAGAAGAGGCGTTCTTCATCTGTGATTCCAAGGAGGGGACTTCTGCCTCCACTGGAGACCAGCAACAAAGCCTTTTACTTTAACCCTTTGACTATTCACACAAGACAAAAGGCACCCCTCTTAGGGGTGCAACCATGCACCTCAGAAGCATAGTTGATGGGGATGGGGGACAATTTAAGGAAGCTCCATGTGGAATGTTGCTAAGGTGGTGGAAGGATGGGGAAGGGAGAGATCTAGTCATCAATACCTTAGCAGTTGGACTCACCAATTATGGATCCTTGGAGATATTCTCTTAGGGGAGCATAGGGACCTCCTGGTGTCACATTCACCTGACCTGGCTTCAAATCTTCACTCCACCACTTCCAGCTGCGAGACCACAGACACATCACCCCACTTCTTTGAGCCTCGATTTTCTCATGGGTAAAATGGAAAGAGGAATATTGACCTCCTAAGTTTTAAGACAGGCTGACAGAGGAGACTATATGAAATTAACTAGTACTGTGCTTGTCACACAGCAGGCCTGGGAAAATGTATGTGACATCTGAATCCGACTGTGAGGACAAACCTTTCAGTGTAAGTGGGCAGCAGAGAAAAGACCAAAGAACCAACTGTAAGTCTCATTGTAAAATGCAGATTCAGGGACCCAACTTCAGACCCCTGAACTGGAACTTCCTGGCAAAGAGCTGGTAACAGACATTTTTAAACAAACTCTATGAGAGATTATTAGGCACGATAAACATTAGAGTCTAAAATCTGAGAATCACTGACCCAGCTTGGGCAAATTAGCACAGTTTGCATACTTGCTTGACTCAAACTCCAAATCCCCCAAAGTCCACAGTTCATTTTGCCTGGGCAGAAAAATGAATGCCCTCTTTCTCCTTCTAAACATAGAGAGACACACATTAACTCCCACAACGGGTTTCACACAAGGGCACTTCATAATTTCCTGCTTCCACCAATGTCATGACGCAGTCGGCTGTCAGCACTGCCAGTAGCCAAAGCTTCCCTGTCTACGCTCACGTGGCTCCTATCTTCATCATACCAGCCCTGGAAAATCACAAAAGGATAAACAGCAAAGCCCAGATCTGATGCCAGGGTGACTTTTAACCATGACTCTTCCACAACAAAAGTCCATAATTACTCCAATTTCAATCTATACACTAGGAAGTTTCCCTCTATTCTTATTTGATCTGATAGTATTGTTTCCACTTTTATACAAATTGAACTTTGGAATTTCAGAAAATTTGCTTCTTTGGAGGACAAAGATTTTAGTAGCTTAACAGCTGAGTCCTTTGAATTCAGAGCAAGAAACGTTTACCATGTATTTTTTAAATGTACTTTTTGGGGAGAAAATGTTTTTCTCATTGTACAAGTTATAGATGTGCTAGGTGGAAGTTTTGGAATACTGAAAATTATAAAAGAAGAAAATAAAAACTACCTATGATCTCAGACACATAATTACCATGTTAGTATTTCCTCCAGTTTTGTCTCCCTGGTGTTTTTCTGGTGGTGGTGTTGATTTGATTTTCATTACAAAAGTGGAATCTGTGAGAATGACACCTAATAAATTGTGTTCATGAGGCTTGTGGCGTTGGGGGTTGTCCATCAGTAGCATGGGGCCTGGCCAGGGAAGATCTTGGAGAGAATGGAGTTTGATGAGGCTTTGAACAACGGACAGATTTGGGCAGAGAGGTAGGCAGGTGGCATTTCACAGGGAGAGGGTGGTGGCAGAAAGGGGTGGGAAGGGTGAGAGCCTCAGAGTGGTTTTTTTTTTTTTAATATTAATGCCATTTATTTCTGAATTTTGAAGTTACAAGTAGTTGTATTTTTTCTTTTTTTATTATTATTATACTTTAGGTTTCAGGGTACATGCGCACAATGTGCAGGTTTGTTACATATGTATCCATGTGCCGTGTCCACAAGTTCCTTGATAATCAATCCATGAAGAGGTGGAGTCCATGCCCCCGTCCTTGAAACTGAGTGGGCCTCTGTGGCTGCCTCAATGTATAAAATGAGGTGGAAGTGATGTTGCATGACTTCAAGCCTGGGATAGAAAAGGCCACATGGCTTCTGCCAGGCTTTCTTGGGACACGTGCTCTGGGAGCCTTGGGCCACCATATCAGGAGCCAGCTGTCCCAACCAGGATCTGAAGACACAATACAGGTCCACGCAAGAGTTGCCCAGCTGAACCCAGTCACCCTCCAGATTTGTAAGCAAAATAAATGATTGTTAGTGATTTATGAATAAAGAACCATCTCTTCGGGAACAGTATTTACATCAGTCTCGATGTAAACACAAGCTTGCTACTGGCAATGTGCCCGGTGAGGCTGATTGGGGCAGAACCTAGCAGTCTTGATGCCTGCAGCACTGAGAGGTATCAGAGGCCCCAAACTGTTCAGCTATGAGCTGTTGCCCATAGAGGGATTGCATGATCATGATAGCCGCTGGTGTTAGTCTTACCATCCCTCTGTGTAGGTGCTGTCTTCAGTGCATTCTGCAAAGTCATGCCTCTGATCCTCACACCAACTCTGTGAGGCTGGCACCCTAATCCTCACCCCTATTTTACCCATGAGAAGTCTGAGGCACAAAGAGGTGAATGAATTCACCCAAGTCATGTTGCTGATAAATGGGATTTGGGCTGGGAAAACCCAAGGACTAGCTCCAGGCCCGACTCTCAATCCTTACACTCGGTTCCAGCTCAGTGGAGGCTGTTGGAATGCACATGAGATGATGAGATTGTGTACGTGATAGTGCTTTACATGGTTTAAGGTGCCGACGGTGTTAGGGGGCTGAACTTGCCCTTCTCTGTGGGAAGGATCTAGCCCACAGGGTCACAGACCATCAGCATCAGCATCCCCAGGAGACTTATTGGAAACACAATTCCAAGTCATTTTTGTCTTCTTTGCCTCAACCACAGGGGGCAGTTTCTGGGGCTGATTCACTCTTTCTTGCAGCCAGAACTATCCAAAGCCACCCAAGTCCTTGCTGACAGGTTCACCCTGCACCACTCTGGTGTGAGGCCTTCTGCACAGACTCAAAGGAGACTCTGCCTGATCTTCAATCAGAGTGCTCCTTTACTTTTTCCGAACTAGAGATCTCATCACATTCTGCACATCCTCCTGGAAGAATGGGGTCCAGCCAGTGATGCACCTGAAGCGCGGGTGGTTTCCAGCCCAGCCTCCCGTGACCAACCCTGTGTTGGGCTGTGCCTCCTCATGGTTCAATTTTTCAAGAATAATGTAAGGATCATTATAGCTTCAGCTGACTTTGATACATCCTTTGACAGCATATCCCTCACTGTCCTGAACGTGGGCTTTGCACATAAATTTTCAGACCTCATCTCTTCATTTAAATCTCACTTGCTAGGCTCAGAGGAAAGAAGGCATTAGCAGGGTATAAGTAAGATTACTTATGTTCAGCAGAAAACAAGCAGACAGTTTCAAGGACTGTAAAGAGAGAAAGGTAATTAATAACAATGGCTTGGTTGATCTTCCCATTTCCCACCTCCTTGGTGAGCAGGATGGGAAAAGTCAATCTTCCCTCCATGGATGCAGAGATGCAGGAGATGGAGGAGATGGGCAGGATGGCTGAGCCTTGGGCTCCTCGGTGGACTTCAGCAGAGCCTGACTGCTTGTTGCCTTCCAGATGGTCCAGAGCATCAGACCCTCCAACATCCCGGGTCTCCTTCCAGGAGCTGTTAACACAGCTCTTTCCACTTATTCAAAATGCCCTTCCATGTTGACTACACCATCTAAGCTGGTAGCCCCAAAAGAAGGGGTATCATTGCTCCATTATCATGAGAAGGCCACAGAGACTCAACGACTGAAGGGACTCATCTCACTGGTGACTGGTGGACTAAGTCCAATGTGAGACAGCCACATCTGCACACTCTGTCTGTCTCATCTCTCTGGCTCTCAGCTGGGAGGCATCATTTACCCTTGGGGTGCAAGGAGAAAGATGGCTTTGCATCTGAATTTTGCAGGAAGAAAGGAGGGGAAATGATGATGATAAATAATCTGGATTCTCTTAGTGTGTTGCTACCTGCCTAGCCCTAGAAAATAACTCTGACCTCTTGCCCAAGGCATCTGCTATAGCTACTGGGACACTCTACCATTGCAAGGTTCTACCTGCCCCCACCTCTCACCACTCACCCCATGAGTGCCCGTCAAGCCTTCCCTTTTAGGGCTCCTGGGTCCTCACCCAGAGAATATGCTAAGGTGACAATTGGCAAAGGGAGTTCCCTGTGCAGGAAAGTGTCTTAATGCCCATTAGAGTAGCCACTGCCTAATGTACAGCTTACACCATACCCCAGGCTTGGTAGGTATAACTTGGGAATGTAACTTTGTGTTTACCAGCCTGGGATGGCTTAACACAGCCCTCAACAACTAGGCCCTGTAGGAGACCCTGAGACTCCCAAAGCTGGGCCTGCCTGGCAGCACTGACTGGCATCTGTTCTGGGTAGCGGGTCAAGGGAAATGGGCAGATGCACTTGGCATGGCTTCCTTCCTGAGTGAAGAGGAGGTAGTTCAAAGGAATCAGAGGATTGGCAGACGGAAGCTGCAGCTCATGTGGTCACAGATCAAGCCTCCTGACCTCCCTGTGCAACAAAGATTGGAAGTTCTAACTCACAGCCAACTTCTTTAAAGCCACACATGCATGAGATGGTAAAATCAGATGCCTCCAGAGGCTGGGCAGATGGCATAAATGACCAAAGCTGGCTGGGTCTGAGCCATAGGGAGTGGTGGGCACTGTGAAAAACCGACTCCATGAGCAGTGTAAAGGGGACTCTGGCAGCTCAGCTGCACCTGCACATTGTGGGGCAGAAAGGCAGCCCCGGTGTAGCCAGTCTTCCAAAAGCAGAAATCTTGAATTTTATGTGAAATTCTCCAAGGGCCAACTCTCTCAAGGTAAAATAAAATTAAATGTAAAGCCAGTCTGCAGCCCAAACATAGCATAGCTTTGCTCCGATCTACCAGAGAGCCCCGTGTTGTGACCTGGGATTTACAGGCTCCTCCCTCGGCATTGACTAGTGAGGCATTGTTCATGCAAAATTTGCAAACTCCAGGGGAGGTGGAACTTGTTTCAAACACAGTCCCCTGTGATACCCCAATCTAGAAAACGGATAGTTCAGAGCCGTTCTGGTTGAGGAGGAGCCAGATGGGGCCATATCTCTGCCTCCCCTTCCTGCCCAGTGTGCCTAAACCCTGAGATCTCAATGGTAAGGCTTCCACATTGTTTAACACCTTGCCCGGGCTCACAGGAGCCCCCTTGCGGGCCAGGAGAGTTTCTGCAGATTTCAAAGACATCTAACTTGCCATCAAGTCCTGAAAGCACAGAGTGGATACCTGGAGTGCAGGAACTCATTTTAGGGCCTCTCCTCTCCTTCCTGCCTTTCAGCATAGGAGACGGTCACTCAGAGTGACCACGATGCAGGTCAAAGTGCAGCCTCTCTGTCTCTCTTAGGGTGTCTTTCTCAATCTACATACCATAGAATAAAGAGACTCAGTTTCTCATCTATAAAACAGGAATGTCCTGTCCAGACCAGGTGGCCTCTCTGAGCCTCGGTTTCCTCATCTATAAAACAGGAATGCTCACTGCTCTGTCTACCTCACAAGGGTGTTATTGGAATGAAAAAGTGAGATATGGACATGAAAGTGTTTTGGAAGGTGAAGCCAGACAGGGGAAAGGGCTTATCATTTTGCACATGTGAGTTTTTCTATGGGTGGGATGGGAAGAATTGGACTTTGGTAGTTCTGCTTCTCTTTCTTCAATCTGCACTAGGCAGGCTTCCAGGAAATGGTGCTGTGGGTGGAAGGGAGGGTAAGCCAACAAGCAGCTGTTTCCCCCAAAGGCCAGTGCGCCTGACTTCTGTGGGCACCTGGGGTCTCTACAGTCATGAGGCCCTGTTCCATCACCTCAGCTCTGTGGGGGAGGGTGGGACGCAGAGCTGGGCTTGCTGTCCTCACTGTGCATGGCCACTGAGCACCCACCCTGCCCTGCAGAGCAAAGTAAAGGAGAATGGGGGCCCCTGCCCTCATGGCAGCTGAAGCCCTTACATGTCTGAGCACGTAAAGCCAAGAGGCATCAGAAACCCAAAAGGGGACTTCAGTTCAGATCAGAGCAGGTGATACTTGAAGGTGGTCCTGAAAGATTTCCTAGGGACTGTGGGCTCTCGACATAGAAAGGTCTGTTGAACAAAGGCATGAAAAGGGGAAAAGTTCCTATTTCGTTTGAGAAGCCCAGTATTTGGAGAATAATATATGAGAAAAGAATGAACAGGAGGCAGGAAAGGAAGAGAATCCTTCTCAGACAATGGTGCTGCAGGGCCTCTTTTTCCCTGAGCTCCTGAATCGTGACCCTGGAGAGTGGTCTAGGGAGTCACACATGGGGCTTTTCTGTTTTCCGCCCACAGATGCACACACAGCTCCCACCTCCATCGCTTAGATCTTGTTGGCTGGTAGTTGCCCCATCTCTTTGTTTATAACACATTGATAACAGACTTCACTCACAAGGGAGGGTGAGGGTGCAAGGAGCATCAACAACATGTGTATCACATGCCAGTTTAAGGATTCCATGAGCAGCAGCGTTTCCGCACTTTCTCTGCAGTAGAGCTCATCTCTGTAGAACTTGTCTCCCTAGTGGGTTCCCCTCACAGCCTGGCACAGAACAGGATGAAAAGGCAAAGAAAGCTTTGTCCTGGGGATTCTCCAGGTACCAGGATATCCGGGTGCTTTGACTGAGATTCATATGGCTGCCTGGTTATGAGAAAATAACATCCCTCATTAACAGCTACTGAAGTCTTTATTCACTGGATTTATCTTCCCTTGAATGTGACATTTGCCACTGATTTTTATGTCTTGTACAAAGTGTCTCCAATAAGCAGATGCATTTTCAAGAGCTCTTATCAATGAATCAATTAAACAAATTAGCTTTCAAAATCCTGTTCCCCTTAACAGATGTCTGGAAAGTTCTTAGGACTTCCAGAAGACTCTTTGGGAGAGGGCTTCCACCCTACACAGTGATTAGGAACTGATTCCATTGCTAAGAGCCTTTTATTTGTTGGGTGGTGGGGGTGGTGTTGGCAGGCACACAACAGTAAGTCAAGCACGCAATTCAATTTAACAGATAGTGCAGGCTTGTAGATTGGCTAGGGGACCTAGGCCATGTTCCAATCTGGGACGCCTGGCAGAACAGGAAAACAGAGTGGTAGAGAGAGGGAGAACTTGGTCCTCCTTGGAGATGAGGGACAGGGGCAAATTCAGGTTTTATGGGTCCTAAGGTTTATGCAATTTGAGGAGCCCCCCCTTAATAAAGTAATACAGGTGGGGTGTGGTGGCTGACGCCTGTAATCCCACCACTTTGGGAGGCCGAGGCAGGCAGATCACCTGAGGTCAGGAGTTCAAGACCAGCCTGACCAACATGGAGAAACCTCGTCTCTACTAAAAATACAAAATTAGCCGGGCGTGTTGGTGCATGTCCATAATCCCAGCTACTCGGGAGGCTGAGGCAGGAGAATCGCTTGAACCTGGGAGACGGAGGTTGTGGTGGGCTGAGATTGTGCCATTGCACTCCAGCCTGGGCAACAAGAGCAAAACTCCATCTCAAAAATAAATAAAGTAATACAAAATTATGAAAACAAAAGTAAGCACAAAAGTCAATATTTGGGATGAGAAAATAGCAGCAAATTATCAATAATAAAAAAGACTTAATTTTTTTTTAACAGTCAAACAAGATAGAAATGCCATAGACATCACAAGGAGACAGGGAGGCTTGAATGAGCCAGAGCATGGTGATCCTTGAATGCTTGGCCGAAGGGACTGGACTCTGTGGACGATGGGGAGCTGTAGCGAGTTGGTGATTGTGTTAGTCAGGGTTCTCTTAGAGGGACAGAACTAATAGGATATATATATATATAAAGGGGAGTTTATTAAGTATTAACTTACATGATCATAAGGTCCCACAATAGGCTGTCTGCAAGCTGAGGAACAAGGAGAGCCAGTCAGAGTCCCAAAACTGAAGAACTTGGAGTCAGATGTTGGAGGGCAGGAAGCATCCAGCATGGGAGAAAGACATAGGCTGGGAGGCTATGCCTGTCTCTCATTTTCACATTTTTCTGCCTGTTTCATATTCGCTGGCAGCTGATTAGATTGTGCCCAACAGATTAAGGGTGGATCTGCCTTCCCCAGCCCACTGACTCAAATGTTAATCTCTTTTGGCAACACCCTCACAGACACACCTAGGATCAATACTTTGTATCCTTCAATCTAATCAAGTTGACACTCAGTATTAACTGTAATTAATGTAGCCATTTGGGGTGGGTGGTCACCAGAGGGCACAGGATGGAGAGGTGGGGAGCAAGAGACCATATAAGGGATCCAGGCACAGAGGACTGTGGGGCTCGGGGAGGGCCTGGAAAGCCAGAGCTGGTGGGAAGGGCTTCAGATGGCAGAGCCTCCAGGGCTGGCATTAGTAGGTGTGGGCAGAAATCGAGAGGTCAAGGAGAGCTCTGACACTGTGATGCTCTGTCGCTGACTGCTCGGGACGCCAGCAGGTGTGACTTGGAAGAAAACGGAAGATTCAGTTCAGTTCAGTCATGTGGTGCTTAACAACAGAGATCCATTCTGAGAAATGCATTCTTAGGGGATGTCGTTCTTATGTGAACATCATAGCATGTACTTACACAGACCTAGATGGCAGAGCCTACCACACACCTAGGCTATACAGTGTAGCTGATTGCTCCTAGGCTGCAGGCCTGTGCGCTATGTTACTGTACCGAATACTGTAGGCAATGGTAGAACTTGTTCCCTGGGTTTAACATGGTTGGGCAGGCCAGGTGCGGTGGCTCACGCCTGTAACCCCAGCACTTTGGGAGGCCAAGGCGGGTGGATCACGAGGTCAGGAGATCGAGACCATCCTGGCTAACAAGGTGAAACCCCGTCTCTACTAAAAATACAAAAAATTAGCTGGTCGTGGTGGCGGGCACCTGTAGTCCTAGCTACTCGAGAGGCTGAGGCAGGAGAATGGCGTGAACCTGGGAGGTGGAGCTTGCAGTGAGCCGAGATGGCGCCACTGCACTCCAGCCTGGGCGACAGAGCAAGACTCTGTCTCAAAAAAACAAAACAAAACAAAAACGTGGTTGGGCAAAGTCTGCCTGCTGCTTGTTATTGTACGGCCCATGAAAGAAGAATGGTTTCTACATGTTTAAATGATGGAAAACAATAAAAGATCGAAATCATGACACATAAAAATCACATGACACAATTATAACACAAAGTTAAGTTTTATATATCCAAACATATCTAAACATAGAAAAGGTACGGTAAAAATATGGTATAAAAGATAAGTGGTACACCTGTGCAGGACACTTACCATAAATGGAATTTGCAGGACTGGAAGTTGCTCTAGGTGGGTCATTGACTGAGTGCTGGGTGAATCTGGCCTAGGACATTACTGTGTACTAGTATAGGCTTTATAAATACTGTACACTTAGGCTACACTGTTTATTTAAAAATTTTTTCTTCCATAATTAATTAACAGCTTACTATAGTGTTTTGCTTTATAAATTTAAATTTTTTTTTTTTTTTTTGAGATGGAGTCTCACTCTGTCTCCCAGGCTGGAGTGCAGTGGCGTGATCTCAGCTCACTGCAACATCCACCTCCTGGGTTCAAGCGATTCACCTGCCTCAGTCTCCTGAGTAGCTGGGATTATAGATGCACACCACCACATCCAGCTAATTTTTGTATTTTTAGTAGAGATGGGATTTTGCCATGTTGGCCAGGCTGGTCTCGAACTCCTGACCTCAGGTGATCTGCCTGCCTCAGCCTCCCAAAGTGCTGGGATTACAGGCGTGAGCCACTGCGCCCAGTGTGTTTTAACTTTCTGACTGTTTTGTAAAAATATCAGCTTGAAACACAAACATATTATACAAAATATGGTACAAAAATGTTTTCTTTCTTATAGTCTTATTCTCTAAGGTGTTTTCTACTTAAATTTATTTTTATTTTTATTTTGTAACCTTTAAATTTTTTTGTTAAAAACTAAGACACAAACAATCACATGAGCCTGGGCCTATAGGAGCATCAATATATCTGTCTTTCACTTACCTTGTCCCACTGGAAGGCCTTCAGGGGCAGTAACAAACGTGGAGCTATCATCTCCTAAGATAAAAATGCCTGCTTCTGGAATACTTCCTGAAGGACCTGCCTGAGGCTGTTGTATAATAAACTGTTTTCTTCTTCTTTTTCTTTTTCTTTTTTTCTGAAACAGTGTCTCGCTCTGTCGCCCAGGTTGGAGTGCAGTGACGCGATCTCGGCTCATTGCAAGCTCCGCCTCCCAGGTTCACACCATTCTCCTGCCTCAGCCTCTACAGGCACCCACCACCACGCCCAGCTAATTTTTTGTATTTTTAGTAGAGACGAGGTTTCACTGTGTTAGCCAGGATGGTCTCGACCTCCTGATCTCGTGATCCGCCTGCCTTGGCCTCCCAAAGTGCTGGGATCACAGGCATGAGCCACCACGCCCGGCCAACTGTTTTTTTAATAAACAGAAGGAGTATCCTCTTAAATAACAATAAATAATATACCAAATACATAAACCAGTAAAATTTTTGTTTATGTGCTAGACATAATTGTAAGTGCGATGCTTTTATATAACTGACGGTGCTGTGGGTTTGTTTACACCAGCATTGCCACAAACACGAGTATTGCATTGCACTATGTGCATTGCACTATGATGTTAAGAGGGCTACCATGCCACTAAGCACTAAGTGATAGCAATTTTTCAGCTCCATTATAATCTTTTTTTTTTTTTTTGAGACTGAGTCCTGTTGTATAACCCAGGCTGGAGTGCAGTGGCACAATATCGGCTCACTGCAACCTCTGCCTCCCGGGTTCAAGTAATTCTCCTGTCTCAGCCTCCCAAGTAGCTGGGACTACAGGTGCACACCACCACACCTGGCTAATATTTGTATGTTTAGTAGAGATGGGGTTCCACCATGTTACCCAGGCTGGTCTCGAACTCCTGACCTCAGGTGATCCACCCGCCTCAGCCTCCCAAAGGGCTGGGATAATAGGCGTGAGCCACCGCACCTGGCTCAGCTCCATTATAATCTTACGGGACCACTATGGTTGATGGAAACATCATTATGCATTACCATGACTGCAAATCTAGGTAGTGTCTGTCCCAACTACTCAATTCTGCCTGTCATAGTGCAAAGGCAGCCATAGACAGTGTGTAAATGAACAGGCACTGCTGTGTTCCCATAGAACTGTACATTCGCTGAAATCCCAATGTCACATGATTTTCATGTGTCATGATTTTAATCGTTTTGTTTCCTACCATTAAAAAAAGTAGAAACCATTCTTATTTATGTCTGTATAGAAACGAGCAGCGGGCCAACCTTGAAAGGAAGTAGAAGGAAGATGTTCCTTTTTCAAATGCAGTGAGAATATCCCAGAGAGGACCATGACATAGGATGTTCCCCAAAAGGCTGAGCATCACTGGGGTGTTCCCCACCCTGTTCCATCAAGCATATTTTGGGAAATGTGGTGCTAAGAGTTTGAACTTGCAGGATCTAGTATGGTTCCCAGCACAAGGTAAGTCCAGATGGAAAGCTGGTTGAGGGATATTTATGTAGTGCTGACTAGGAACCCGACACTCTTCTAAGTGCTTTATGTATATTAATTCCTCTAAGTCCTCATCATCATCCTATGAGGTAGTTACTTAGTATCCCCATTTTGCAAATGAGCAAGCTGAGGTTCAAAGGAATGAATGATTTGTGTCAGGCTACCCAGTCAGTGAGGGGCAGAGCCACATTGAAGCCTGTTGAGGAGAAGAAGGGATTGGTAGGGTAGCCCTGTGATAGTGGCAGGTGGGTAGAGGGGAGGTGGTTCCAGGTCATAACTACAGAACTACACGATAAGAACTTTATGGAGCTGAGAGCAACAGCCCAGGACATCCCAGTGAAGATGTCCAGCTGGCAAGATTGGACCTCAGGAGAGAGTTAAAGGCTGAAAATAGTAACTGGGACTTGATTTCCCCTGCAGCCTTCCACAGTCGCGTTATGCCACTCCCAGTACGCTTGCTGTCTCTGTCAACCAAGCCCACAACTAGGTTATGCAAATGAGCACAATTTAGCGCGAGCTCTTTCGGAGATGCTAAGCCAAGGATGCCAGCCATCTTAGCCAGCTCTCCACCAGGGCCATATGTGCACCTCGGCCCTTGGATTGGGAGGGCACCTGACCTGCATCCCTTCTGTAGCTGGCCTTATGATGTACTTTGGGTACCTGGAGAGAAAAACGTTTACCCTAGGCTTCTGGGGCTCAGGCTATCTATTAGGTCCTGCCAGCCCCTAAGGGTTGACTCCATAGGACACCTTGAACAGAGGAACACAGGAGGCCAGTTTTCCATCTGCTCTGCCAGGCTGGGAGGGCTGCCTTGTGACTCAGTAGCTGAACTACCGCAAGGGCCCCTTTCCTTGCCTCCCCCACAACCCTCCAAGGAAGAGCAGCTGAGAGGCAGGGGAAGAGCCCTGGTTGCAAGACAGAGAAGTCATGCAGCCTGCCCAAGGTCACCCAGCCACCAGGGGGCAGAGTCATAACTCAAACTCTGGGGACTGAACCTCAGCCTGCTGCTCTCCGCATCCTGCTGTCACTGCTTCATTGAAGAAGGCCATTCCCCAAAAGCAGGAAACAAAACACGGCAGGTTTCTGTCCACAACTGGCCTGAGTGATTGTGCACTGTGCAGCTGTTTAGATAAAGGGGACATTTTGACACAGGCGATGGAACACAGCCCCATCAGAAGAGTATGCTCAGGCCAGGAGTGGTGGCTCACGCCAGCACTTTGGGAGGCCAAGGCTGGCAGATCACCTGTGGTCAGGAGTTCAAGACCAGCCTGGTCAACATGGTGAAACCCCATCTCTACCAAAAATACAAACATTAGCCGGGCACAGTGGCATGCACCTGTATTCCCAGCTACTCAGGAGGCTGAGGCAGGAGAATCACTTGAACCTGGGAGGTAGACGTTACAGTGAGCTGGGATTGCACCACTGCACTGTAGCCTGGGTGACAGAGTGAAACTTCCTCTCAGAAAGAAAGAAAGAAGGAAGGAAGGAAGGAAGGAAGGAAGGAAGGAAGGAAGGAAGGAAGGAGAGAGAAAAAGAAAGAAAGAGAGAGAAAGAAAGGAAGGAAGGAAGAGAAAGAAAAGAAAGAAAGAGAAAGAAAGAAAGAAGAAAGAAAGAAAGGAAAGAAAGAAAAGGGCATGTTCAAATTGTGGAATAATACACGTTATTTCAGGATGCTGTGTATAATACACAGCCCTGTCTCACCCTATCCCTGACCCAACCTCTCCCCTGATTCCCACCCATCCCTGACCCTAATCATTGTACTGATTTAGCCCATCGCTTGGATGAAAATAAAACATATTTAATAATTGGTTTTCTAAATTTCATCCAAATGTCCCCTGGTCTCAGACGAACAGCCTCTAAAATGTCAGGTTTCCATAATCAATCTGTATCCCCAAAGCCTTCCCCCAATAAGTTTGTAGATGCATTGAAGTAAGACGGCTGGGCTTTCTTTGTTTTCTTATTTCCACATGATGCTCTTCACACGAAGGACCTAATCCTCCAAAGCAATGTGCTGGTTTTGCTGGAGAAGACCCAGGCTCACTCGCTTGCTCAAGGTCACTTAGCTTCTCCACCGCAGGCTTGCTCCTCTTCTGAGGGACAGCTTTTTTACCTCTGTTAATGGGAGTGGAGGGGGTCGGCAGGGAACCCCATGGTGATGACCCCATTCCTGCGTGCTTATGGAACCCGTGGTCAAGTTGTGTGGGTTCCCGAGGGCCATGGGCACCCACAGTGTGTCATCTGTCCTGTTAAATGTCTTCACGCATGCAGAGGAATCCTGCAATTTAGATGCGCACAGCCACTGCAGCTGCCTGCCTTTGAAGGGCCATTAATTTCAGGGAGATTAATTACTCCGTGAGACAGCGAAGTCAGTCGCTTGCAGGTTGCCTTTGTTTGTCTGAGTCGCTGTGGGGGAAGTGGGCTTGTCTAGCTCCCCCAGTCTCTTTGTAGGGCAGAATCCGAGGCTGGCATGGTGCAGCCCCCAGCCCTCTGAGCTCACTTTGATCAGGGAGGAAGAATCCTTGGGAGACTTGGTCATTCTGTGATGTCTCCTTGTTAGAGGAAACCAGGGGCTGTTTTCTGTGGAAGCCACCAAGAGCCAGGCAGTTTGCAACCTGAAGGACAGGAGCATCTTGTATTCCAGCAGCCAGACTGGAGGCTTGGACACCTAGAGAGGGAAACTGTAAGAACAAAAGTAAGAACGACAGCTAATATTTTAATTGAGTAAATATGTTACTATGCTAAGTAACTATGCTAAGCACTTTAGAAATATATTCTCATTTACTCTTCCCAGAGATCCAGTGAAATTCACTGGGATATTATTTTCTCCGTTTTAAAGATAAGGAAACAGAGACTTAAAGAAGTTGCACAGGCCAGGCACAGTGCCTCACGCCTGTAATCCCAGCACTTTTGGAAGGTGAGGCAGGTGGATCACGAGGTCAGGAGTTGAAGACTAGCCTGGCTAAGAGGGTGAAACCTATCTCTACTAAAAATACAAAAATTAGCCAGGTGTGGTGGGGGGCGCCTATAATCCCAGCTACTCAGGAGGCTGAGGCAGAGAATTGCTTGAACCTGGGAGGCGGAGGTTGCAGTGAGTCGAGATCGCACCACTGCACTCCAGCCTGGGAAACAGAGCAAGACTCAGTCTCAAAAAAAAAAAAAAGGAAGTTGCATTGTTCGTCTAATATCACACTGCTGGTAGTTCGGGAGCCAGAACCTGAGCCTGGACTTATGCCCAGGACCAGAATTTCCAACGAACATTCTTCAAGTAGTCTGGCTTCTGTTTTTCACTTGGGAAGGGCTTTGGGATTTTAACTATGGTGATGGGAAATCATTGCAAAGGCATACGCACCTGAGTCTAACTGACTTGTCTTGTGAAAGAGAAACTACCTGCTGGTACTTTGGGGAGACGGAGAGTTTTATTTGGGGGCTTCAGAGCACAGACAGAGCAACATAGGTTCAGGGAGGCCTGGTCTTGAGGCTCTTGTTGGGGCTTTAAAGGGCTTGAAGGAAAGGGTACCTTGAGCAAGAGCGGTTGTGCCAGGACGACTCTCCTGCTCATGCATGGTGTTCCAGTCAACTTCATTATTTGGAGAAGAAAGATTGATTCTTTCCATTAAAAACAAACAAAAAAAATCATTAAATGCTGTTTGTTAGTGTTAAGTAAAATAAAAGGGAAATAATTACATAGGGGCCACTGATGAAATTACAATCAGATTAGAAACATGAGCTCAATTTCCTGAGCATTTCTTTGGCCACGGGTCTGATCTAAGATAATTGGGTATCTCTAAATACATGAGACTCTGCAAGCGATTCCTCTGTGATTCAAAAGGATTGGGGGCAGGGAGGTATGCAGAAGCCAGGGGTTATCTCTTTTGGTCCAGGAGAATTTCCCACAGAGCACACGCTCACTGCCTCGTTCACAACTCTCCTCATCTCTCCATTGATCAATTGCATGTCGCCAGCATTCCAGGCTTGTCACAGTCAGATACCCACCACTCCTATAGCCTCACTCCGCTTACACCCATCCCTAGTCTTTCTCTCCAACTGCAACCAGAACCATGGCTGATCCCCATGGCCAGGTCCTACTGTGGCCCCAGAAGCTCCACGCCATCCAAGTTCTTGAGACTGGGACCTTTGTGAACCTGCTTAGCCTTATAACCGTAACAGCCCAATTGTTCGTGCTTAAACAACACCGTGAATGGAAAAACCTCTTCCAAAATATAAATTATGCACAGCTAGCAGCTGCTGTTCTCAGTGTGGACAGACTTTTCTCCTGTTGTAAGATGGAAAATTTCTTAATAAAAGTTAATATGCTTTTCTTTTTCTCATTCCTGGGTATGTGACTTTCAGCCTAGTTCATCCTGGGCAACACTCTGCCTGGAAGATTAGACTGTTACAGGAGGAATGCAGAAAAAAAGGCCACAGGAATAGTCCATTCCTGACAATCAAAAATACGATTATGCAGCAGAATAATAGCCTTGCAAGCCTGCTATTTTCTCAAGAAGAAATTTTCCAAACTCCCTTATTTCGTTCTTTATTTAGCATATCACAGACCAATTTAGAGGAGTTGGCTTATAAATTTCTCCCATGGTTTAGAGACATGTTTGTGTCCTTAATGAGGTATTAGCTGCATTCAGGAAGAAGTTGACACAGGAGAAGTTTTTTCTTTTTTTTTTTTTAAATGCAGGATAAAAATGGCAGGCAAAGAGGATGGTAAAAGAGAGAGAGAAAGCGGCAAGTCTCTGTCATTCAATTTCTCTTCTCCTAGCTTAGATTTGGATGGGGCAAGGTGCATGAGATAATGAGGGAGCATTGAGGGCTTGACCAAGCAGGACTGAGCCATCTTAAAGACTGCCCGTGTGAACCTGGAGAGAAGTAGGCACAGAGAGGTAGCGGTCAGGCTCCAGAGCAGAATTAAGCTAGATAGCAATAACAAGAAGACACACACACCAAAAAAAAAAAAAATCTCTAAATGCTTGGAAATTAAGCAACACACTTTTTTTTTTCTTTTTTGAGATGGAATCTTGCTCTGTGGCCCAGGCTGGAGTGCAGTGGCACCATCTCGGCTCACTGCAACCTCTGCCTCCAGGGTTCAAGCGATTCTCCTTCCTCAGCCTCCTGAGTAGCTGGGACTACAGGTATGTGCCACCCTGCCCGGCTAATTTTTGTATTTTTAGTAGAGATGGGGTTTCAACATGTTGGCCAGACTGGTCTCAAACTCCTGACTTCAGGTGATCCACCCGCCTCAGCCTCCTGGACTGCTGAGATTATAGGCATGAGCCACCACACCCAGCCAAATTAAGCAACACACTTTTAAATACCCATGAGTCAAAGAATAAATCACAATGTAAATTAGAACATACTTTGAACTTGTGGGTTACAGCCAAAACACTACTTAAAGGAACATTTATAGCTCCAAATGCGTATGTTAGAAAAGAAGAAAGGTCTAAAATTAGTGATGTAAGCTTCCAACTTAGTAAGGTTAAAAAAAATAACGGCAAACAAAACCTAAAGAAAATCAAAGGAAGGAAATAACAAAGATAAGGCTGGAAATTTATGAAATAGAAAGCATACAACAAAGTTAAGAACCGATTCTTTTAAAATAGTAATAAGATTGATAAACTGATGAAGCAAATGAGAAAGAATATTACCAATATCAGGAATAAAAAAGGGTATGACTGGCCAGGCGTGGTGGCTGACGTCCGTAATCCCAGCACAGAAGTGTGTGAGCGTGTGCTTATGTTTGTGGGAAGTTGTGAATATTTAAGTAATAGGAACTAAAAGTACTCCTTCTTATCAATGGAGACACCGCCCCCGCCTTCCAAGAGGCATTTAGAGACACATCATCACACTTGCCTGCACAGCAAGATGCACTGTATGATGACACTGCTACAGATCTGAAAACAGAATTGATTTTCTACCTTACACAATCCTACCAACTTAAGAATTATAGAAAGTCATTCTAGAAATTAATTAATTAATTTGGGGAATGTCTATAAAAGTATCTAGAAAGTAACTCACCAAGCTTATTAATTAAAGGACATTGGTCCCAAGTCGTTCAAATAATTCTGAACACGACCAGGAGTCCTGCTGCCCATCCTTACAGATGCTTATCCTGTCACCATAGTTGCTCCTCTTACCTTACTTCAACACAGGGCCTTCCAGCCTGAGGTGAAAGGAGAATTTTAATACTTAGCGTTTTCCAACCTGGATAGATCTCTCTTTGTTTGAGACCAATATAAAAAGGGATTTTTTAAGAACCCCATGTAATGTACTGTTTGTATTTTTGTGCAGCTAACCTTCTCCCTAGTCTGCGCAAAGCACACTACACCAGGACTGCAAAAAGAAAGAATGGTTCATTCAGCTTTTGACTAGCAAGGACCATATCAGAATTTTTTAGTCAAGACGATATTGCTTTTCAAAGCCAAAATACCATAGGTACAAAGGATATTTTAACATCCTTTAATTTGCATCAGAATGTCAAAATCACAGAGTTTCAATGGAAGAATGGATGCCCACACATGAACCCTTGTGGTGGCCAGGGCGTGAATTTGCAGTGAATGACCTGTTGTTGGCTTTCTTCCTAAATTTCCAGTCTGTCATGGACCTGAACATGGTTTGCCTGGTCAGCACTCAGCATGCACCACATATGACTTCCACATAACTGGCCTATGCCCTGCTCCAAGAGAGAGTCCACTATCACACATTTAGACACACTGCAGCATCACATTGCTTTAAAGGTTTCCTAACACTTATTCTCCGATTTGTATTTACCTTGGTGTGACCAGCAACCACAGTTCCAGAATGAACATAAAACACTGATGTAAAAGACCCAGAAACCCTGAAACCTGTCCCTTTCAGCCTGGGCCGGGGGGATTGTGGGAAAGAAACAGGAGACAGGAGAGTGGGGATATCAGGTGGCAGGATCTTGTTTCCCAGCCTCACCCAGCGCAGGGTCATACACCTTAGGGGCTTTCAAAATATAGGTTGAGTGTCCTTTACCTGAAGTGCTTGGGACCAGGAGTGTTTGGATTTTGAAATGTTTGCATTATACTGACTAGCTAAGCATCTCTAATCTGAAAATCCAAAATGTTCCAATGAGACTTTTCTTTGAGTATCATGTCAGCACTCAAAAAAAGTTTTAGATTTTGAGTCCGGTGCAGTGGCTCACGCCTGTAATTCCAGCACTTTGGGAGGCCGAGGCGGGTGGATCATGAGGTCAGGAGTTCAAGACCAGCCTGGCCAAGATGGTGAAACCCCATCTTTACTAAAAATACAAAAATTAGCCAGGCATGGTGGTGGGCGCCTGTAATCCCAGCTACTCGTGAAGCTGAGGCAGAAAATTGCTTGAACCCAGGAGGCAGAGGTTGCAGTGAGCCAAGATCGCACCACTGCACTCCAGCCTGGGCAACAGAGCAAGGCTCTGTCTCAAAAAAAAAAAATAGTTTCAGATTTGGTAGCATTTCAGAGCTTGAATCTTCAAACTAGGGATACTCAACCTGTACCCTGCTAAATTTGAGGAGATCAGAATGTGGGGCCAGTAGCTCCCTTTCTGACATAACATGAAGGAAGTTGTGGGGCCCTGGGATAAGCCCAGCTTATGCTTACCATGTGAAAGAGAATGTCAACTTTCCGATCTTATTATTTAAGAAATACATTTTGTAAGTCTCTAGCTGCTATAGATTGTGATTCCTCTGATGGATTTGGGCAAAGTAAATTGAAAACCTCTGCAAGGAATTTATCATTCTAGATGTCATTAAGAACATTCATGATTCATGGAAGGAAATCAGTGTGTCAACACTGACAGGAGTTTGGAAGAAATTAATTCCAGCCTCATGGATGACTTTGAGGAGTTCAAGACTCAGTGGGGGAAGTAACCGCAGATGTGGTAGAAATAGCAAGAGAACTAGAATTAGAAGTAGAACCTGAAGATATAACTGAATTGTTGCAATCTCATGATCAAACTTGAACAGATGAGGAGTGGCTTTTTATGGATGAGCAAAGAAAGTGGTTCCTTGAAGATGTGAACCTTCTTGAAGTGACATCCAAGGATTTAGAATATTACATACACTTAATTGATAAAGCAGCAGCAGAGTTTGAGAGGACTGACTCCAATTTTCAACGAAGTTCTACTGTGGGTGAAATGCTGTCAAACAACCAGCGCTGCATGCTACAAGAAATCTTTCATTAAAGGAAGAGTCCATTGATGTGACAAACTTCACCATCATCTTATTTGAAGACATTGCCGTGGCTACCCCAATCTTCAGTAACCACCACCCTGATTAGTTAGCAGCCTTCAACAACTAGGCAAGACTCTCCACCAGCAAAAACATTACAACTTCCTGAAGCCTCAGATGATCAGTAGCATTTTTAAAAAATAACGTATTTTCTAATTAAGGTATGTAAGTTTTTCAGATGTAATGCTATTACATGTTTAATATACAATATAGTGTACATATAACTTTTATATGCACTAGGAAACCAAAAAATTCCTTTTATGTGCACTAGAAAACCAAAAATATCACTTTATTGTGATAGTCACTTAATTGTGGTGGTCTAGAACCGAACCCACAATATCTCCAACATATGACCCTATAATAAGCCCTTATATAGCTGATGTCTACTTGAGGAGGAGAAAGAATAGGCAGAATTCTGACAGCCTGCATGTTTACCTAAATAAATCATGTTTATCATTGAAATCACCCCTAGTGAGAAAACCTGATGACTATTTAAACTGAAAAGAGACTTTTAAGTGTGGAAGACTGTGATATTAGTTAGTAAGTTACCTTCACTACTCAATGAGGTGGGTGCCTATAAAGGACTTTCAATCTGTTATAGGAAACAGAGGCACATTTTTTTCAATGTCAAAGGTACTGTGAACACACTGCTTGTGTACCAGTTGTTTGCTTGATTTGCTTTTCTTTGTAGCATTTGAAAAAAAATGCTAGAATTCAAGAGTCAGACGAAACAGAAAATGATGTATTTCACAAAACAGAAATAAATTTTAAACAGCATCTGCTATGTGCACTCAATAAAACTCACTAAACCATGATCCCTATGAATAAGATATGAAGAGAAGACTAGTTAATACGCAAAGAGCAAAGAGATGGGGAAAGAATCCTGCTCATGTGGCAGGATTTCAGAATGGTGAATTGATTACTCTTTTCCTTCTCTTCGCTCTTTACATCCCACTGAAATTACCAAAGAAATAAAAAATAGATTCAAAAGTCTGTAGCAGTCATGGAAAACAAATCAGGGCATTCTCAATGCAGCAGACAGGTATAGGAATTTCAGGAAGATATAAAGCAGATGGGGTCAGATTGACAATCAATGGCTGAAGGCTTGACTCTCATGTCAAAGGTTGATCCTTGTCAGGGGAGGAGTGGCTGGCTGTCCCTAGTAGAGCAGCAGAAGGCCACCAGGGTCAGAGTGTCAGGCCAAGGGGACCCTGGATCACTCAGCTGTGGGGGAGTTGGGGAAAGTGGAGAATTCAATTTGACAGTGTTCTTTTCACTTGAAAGGCTTTCTATTTGCCACAGGGCTTCATGAGTGGACTGACTCCTAAATGAGGCAGAGCATTTGTTCTGGGAGGTTTCTAACACTAGCAGGAGGGCCAGAGAGAGATCAGGGAGGGACAACTTGGGGCCATTACAGCAGATACTGAGTGGGAGGGAAACTCTTACAAAAGAAATATGTCCTTTTTTTTTTTTTTTTTTTTTTTACCTTCATTGGAATTACTTCCTTATTTCCTGCTATAACATATTTTCAACCAAGCAGAAAGACCCTCCTGTGACCTCAACAGCAGATTTAGGCAAGTTGACGTATGGACATTAGAGAACAAAAGAAAGTGTTCATAAAGCTCTGCTTTAAATCCATTAGGGAACCACCAGCTCAGGCATTCACCTCATTCTCTTTTTACTGACTACAACTGGACAATTGGGGATTTCCTCCATAGTAGCTTTGAGCTACCCACCTTACCCTGATGGTGGAGTGAGAGGAGAGAAAGGTTAGCCTCCTCTTTTTGTTTCTGGCCCAAGCCCAAGCACCCTGAAATAAAACCCACGTATTGCTTCATCCTCTAGTCACTGTGCTCAGGATGAACCCTGCCCATGGTCCCTTAAGCTCTTGGAAAAGATAGCTAGGGTATAAACAATGAGGCAGTTGCTGGAAGAGCCCACATCAGCTACCAATATAAATGAATCTATACCTCCATTTATAAACGTGAGCAGAAAAAAAAATGATGATAACCAGCATCTCAACAAGCTGAGCAATTAGAACAAATGACCTCTAATTTAAAAATGGCAATGAAGGAACAGAAGGAAAGATTAAATTCTAATTGGTATGCTCAGTAAGATTGATTTTATGGAGTGATAGCTTCATAAAAAAGAGAGCAAGGAAGGAAAAAATCCTTGAAATTGAAAGCATAATGGATGAAACAGAAAGATGCATAGAAGCAGTAAGTAGCAGCGTGAAACATGGCTGAAAATGAAATTATTGATTTAAAAGACCAACTTGAGGAATTCCTCAAGGACAGAGGGATGGGAAAAGTAACAACCTGTGAGAGAAAGAAATAAGAGATATGGAAGACAAATCCATAAGATTCACTATCTTATATATTATACAAATATATACAAATATATAATAAAACCAGAAAGACAGACACAAGAAAATGATGGAGAAAAAAGGGAAAAAATTTATCTGAGCTGAAGAAAGACTTGAATTTTTAAATAAAAGGTGCCCACCAGATGAAGAAAAAACAAATGAAAACAAGACACACAAAAAAACACACATTAAAAATCTCTTGGTAAAATTTTTGGATATTAAAAATAAAGATTATATCCTATAAGCTTCCAGGCTAGTAAATAATATATTTGTTGCCAATAATGGAAAGAAAAATAATATTTTTTTCATCTCTAACACTACATGCTAAAATCCCAGACAACAAAGAATCAATAGTTTTAAAGTTCTGAGAAAGGAACATCTTGAACCTAGAAATCTATGTTAGCAAAACAACACTTCATATATAAGGATAAAAGAAAGGCATTTTGAGGCATTCAAAAATGTTCAGAAGGCCGGGTGTGGTGTTCACGCCTGTAATCCCAGCAATCTGGGAGGCCAAGGCAGGCAGATCACCTGAGGTAAGGAGTTTGAGACCAGCCTGGCCAACATGGCAAAACCTGGTCTCTACTGAAAATATAACAATTAGCCCCGCATGGTGGCAGGTGCCTGTAATCTCAGCTACTTGGGAGGCTGAGACAGGAGAATCGCTTGAACCCAGGAGGCAGAGGTTGCAGTGAGCTAAGATCAAGCCACTGCACTCCAGCCTGGGTGACAGAGTGAGACTCTGTCTCAATTAAAAAAAAAAAAAAAAAAAGGTTCAGAAAACTTGAAAACACTACTCAGAGAAAATACAAAAAATCTAAATAAATGGAGAGATATACCATGTTCATTGTTTGGGTCACTTGATATTGCTAAGATGTCAATTGCCTCCAAGTTGATCTATACAGATTTAACACAATCCCAATCAAAATGCCAGCATGCTTATTTTTTGTGGAAATTGATAAACTGAATTTATATGGAAATGCAAAGGGCCAGGAATATGCAAGACAATCTTGAAAACAAATCTGAAGAACTTACTCTAGTAGATTTCAAGACTTAAATAGAGTTAGAATCATTAAGAAAGTGTGGTGTTGTTAAAAAGAAGGACAATGGAATAGAATGGATAGATAATTCCATAACTAGACTGTTCTGGTTGCCTGTTGCTGTGTAACTAACAACCCCAAATCTTGGCTTATAACAATAGCAATTATTTTGTTGTTCACAAATCTGGGAGTTAAGTGGGCTCAGCTAGGCAGTTCTCACTCAGGATCTCTCAGGTGATTGCAGTCAGTCGGTGGCTGGGGCTGGGCTGGGGTCTTCTCAAAGTCTTCTTCACTTGCATATCTGGCACCTGAGCTGGGGAGACTCACACAGCTGCGGCTGGAACTGCTGGGGTTCCTCAGGCATCCCTCTTCCCTCTTTGGTCTCTCCACTTGGTGATCGTCAGAGCAGCTGATTCCTGACATGATGGCTCAAGGTTCCCAAAGTGAGCGTCCCGAGAGAAAACAGCAAAAATGATGTGGCCTTTTCTAACTCAGCCAAGTCACACAGCATCATTTCTACCTCATTTTATCCACTAAGGCAGTCACAAAGGCCTACCCAGGCTCAATGGGGGGAAGCATGGACTCAATCTCTTCAAAGTATTTGTGGACATATTTTTAAATTAGCACATCAACCCTCACATATGGTTGCTTTTTTGTTTTGGGTATTTTTTTTTTTGGCCAAAAAGCATATTAAAAGGTTCTAATTTCACATCAGAGAAATGCAAATATAAACCACAATCTACCCACCAGAAAGGCTGGAATTTACAAGGCCAAACCTACCAAGTGCTGATGAGGATGCAGAGCGACTGGGACTGTTGATAGGAGTGTAAATTTGTCCATCCACCATGGAAAACTCTGCCCATAACTGCAACAATTAAACATACACCTATACAGTCCAGCAACCTGACTTCTAGGTATACAACTAATAGAAATGGATACATATATCCACCAAAAGATAAACAAAGACAGACAAGAATTTCTTAGCAGCACTATTCATCATAGTCCCAAACTGGATACAACCCAAATGTCCACTAGTTGTAGAGTGAATAAATCGTGATGTAGTGCATTTCATACAATGGAATACTTCACAGCAATAAAAAAAGAAGTACTAATACATGCAAAAATATGAATAAATCTCGGCCGGGCACGGTGGCTCAGGCCTATAATCCTAGCACTTTGGGAGACTGATGCAGGCAGATGACCTGAGGTCGGGAGTTCAAGACCAGCCTGACCAACATGGAGAAACCTCATCCCTACTAAAAAAATACAAAATTAGCCGAAGGTGGTGACACATGCCTGTAATCTGGAGAATCGCTTGAACCTAGGAGGCGGAAGTTGCAGTGGGCCGAGAGCGCGCCATTGGATTCCAGCCTGGGCAACAAGAGCAAAACTCCGTCTCAAAAATAAATAAATAAATAAAAATATGAATAAATCTCATAGACCTTATGTTAAGTGAAAGAAGCTAGACACAAAGGAAAACATTCTGTATGATTCCATTTATATGAAGTTTCAGGACAGGTAAAACTAATCTGTAGTGATATCAGAATAGCGGTTTCTTCTAGGGGACAGGATACAAATGTGTGTCTGTATGTATTTGTGTTTATTTGTTTATTTATAACAAATATATCTAGGAAACATTGTCATATGTGAATCCATTGTAAAACAAAAAACACACTCAAGGAAATACTACAGCAGATTTAGTGAAACAAAGAAATAATTTTTTTAAAAAGATGCAGTAAAAAATAAAAAGCATTATAGAACAACAATAAAAGTAAAATAATAATAAGGCAAAACTGTTAGAAAAACAAGAAACTTGGCAGAATTACAATTATACCCGTTTCAAAAACGTTCCTATTAATTGCATTAAAAAGAGAGGAGGAACTGTTAATAATAATTAAAAGAGATAATGTGTAAAACTCATTCATATCTTAATTCAAACAAACCTATTTTAAGAAAACAATTTTGAGATAATTGGGGAAAATTGAACATGAATTGGATATTGTATATTAGAGAGTTACGGTTACATTTGTTGGTTATGACAGAAGTATTATAGTTATGACTAAGAAAAAGTCGTTAATCGTCAAAGCTTTAAATTGAAGTATTTTACTGGCAAAATGATATGTTACCTGGGATTTGCTTCAAAATACTCCCAAAAGGGGGGGGTATGTTGATGAAATAAGAGTGGTATAATATTCATAATTGATCATCTGGATGATTGGTACATGTGGATTTATTATATCGCCATCTCTACTTTGTGTATGTTTTAAATTTCCATAAAATTTTAAATTCAAATTTTTCCTTACAAAAAGAATATAAACCTTAAAATTGGATGGATCAAATAGCCATGAAGAAATAGAGGATTCTATAGCATAATGAATAATCTTGATTTAATGAATATATCTAAAATCCTATATGCCCCCAAAACAGAGAATATTACATTTTTATAAGTGTCCATGGAATCATTTCAAGAAACTGACTATGTATACACACACATATAATGCAAAAAGCAACACCTATACAAGCTATATTCTCTGACCACAGTGCAATGAAACTAGAAATTAACAATTAAGAGAAACCCCAAATAAAATTTTCTAGCTATTTAATAATCTTTGAGAAACATATTTCCAAACAACATTTAAATCAAAATATAAACTTGAGACTACATAGAAATTAATAGCAGTTAGAACAATGGTTTCCAAAATCTATGGCACGCAGCCAAAGTTATACTCAAAGAAATATATATAGCCCTAAAAATTATTTTTCTATTAAGCAAAAATTTTAAATAAATTTACTAAACTGTCACCTTTAGAAGCTAGATAAAGAACAAAAAAGTTACTAAAATTAGGACAGAGGGATTAATAATGTAGGTTAAATCAGACTTACCAAAAAAAAATCATTTTTATTTTTAGAGCCAGGGTCTCTCTCTGTCACCCAGGCTGGAGTGCAGTGGCGCTCTCATAGCTCACTGCAGCCTGGAACACCTCAGCTCTAGTGATCCTCTCATCTCAGCCTCCGAAAGCACTGAGATTTAAGGCACGTGCCACCATGTCGAGTCCAAACAAATCATTTTTATGATGAAAGATTAGTAATATTTCTTTAAAATAAAGAACAAGACAAGGATGCCTTTTATCATCCCTACTATTCATTATTTCACTTGTGGTCTGAGCCAATTCAACAGGAAATGAAAAAAGTGGCAATGTGCAAAGAAAGGGACAGAACTGTTCTTTGCGGGCACTATGATTTTCTAAATCTAAATCTTCTACAAATAAATTAATAATAGAGCTCAGTACATTTTCTGGATTTAAAATTCATACATAAAAACTTATATTGTTCTTCCATACCAACAATTACCAATTATAAGGTGTAAAAAAAAATCAATACTATAAACCACAAAGTACCTAGAAATAAACAAACAGAAAATGTGTTTTCCCATGGGGAAAATTATAACACACGATCAATGGACATGAATGAAAGTCTGAATACCTTTATCACAAATGGGAAGACTCAATATCATAAAGGTGATAATTCATTATTAATTAAATCATAAATTCAATGTAATTCCAATCAACATCCTAATAGAGTTTTTCATGAACTCAACAAGGTGATCCTAATATATAAAAGTGTAAGGAGTCAAAGTGCTCTTGAATAAAAATTACAAGGTGGAGAACTTGGAGTAGCATATAACGAGATGTATTATAAAGCCATTTAATGCAATTTAACACAGTATGGTATTGGCAGAGATAGACAATAAACAAATTCAAAAGGATAGAGAGCCCAGAAATGGACTCATGTAGATGAAAACTAGAAGTGGCATTACAAATCCCTGGGGAAAGACAGATTCGTCAATAAATAGGGATGAGACAATTGTTTATCCCTATAGGGAGACATAAATATAAACCCCCCACATGAAAATCTATCTTAGATGGATTATAAACCTAAATGTGAAAAATAAAGTTGTAGAATTCTAATATAGATAGATAGATAGATGATAGATGATAGATAGATAGATGATAGATAGATGATTGATAGATGATAGATGATAGATGATAGATAGATAGATAGATAGATAGATAGATAGATAGATAATAGATAGATAGATACATAGATGAGAGTATATTTGACATCAGGACAGGAAAGGATTTAAGAAGTCACAAAAAGCATACATTATAAAAGAAAAGATTAATGTGGCTTCCTACATTAAAATTTGAAACATCTGACCAATAGGATTCTAAGAACAAATCTGAAAAACAAGCCACAGATTGCGGGGCGGGAGGGGTCGCAGAATGGCAAAGCACAAGACCAGTGAAGAAATGATATTTAGAATAAAGGTAAAGCCTAAAAGACAAACAAGAAAGAGAAAATTAACATAGTAATTTATAAAGGGGAAAACTAAACGCCCAATAAAATTATAAAAAGATAGACCACATCATTAGAAAGCAGAGGAATGCAAATTAAATCCATAATGACATACCATTCACGCGCCCCATGATGGCAGAAATTCACGTCTGATAATACCAGCTCATGCCAAGGGTATGAAGTGCAGGAGCTCCCAGGTACTGCTGGTGACTGTGAGATTAGGAATAACCGCTTGGGAGGAAAAATTGGCAATGTCTAATAAAGTTAGAGATATGCCTATTCTACAACTCAGGAATCATACCAATTAACATAGCCTAGAAAAATCCTCACCCAAGTGTACCTGTATAGGAATGTTCACTGAAGCATTGTTTTTATAATTTAAAATTTTGAAATAACATAAGCCCATTAGTTGGAGACGAAATGAGCAGTGAACAAACCTTGTTCCAACCACAGAATACTATGCAGTAGTGGAAAAGAAAGAAACAAAGTTACATGTATTGGCACGAGGAAAAGTCTCAAAGTCATCCAGTTGAATGAAAAAGCAAGTAGCAAGATGATACATACTCAAAAATATTTAAAGTTTTAAAAACCACAGAAAATAGGCTGGGCACAGTGGCTTATGCCTGTAATCCCAAGTACTTTGGGAGGCCGAGGTAGGAGGATTGCTTGAGCCCAGGAGTTTGAGACCAGCCTGGGCAGCATAGTGAGACCCTCACTCTACCAAAAAAATACAAAAAAAAAAAAAATTGGCTGGGAGTGGTAGTGCGCACCTGTAGTCCCAGCTACTACGGACACTGAGTGGGTGGGTCCCTTGAGCCTGGGAGGCAGAGGCTGAAGTGAGCAATGATGACACCACTGTACCCCAGCCTGGGCGACAGTGCAAGACTCTGTCTCAAAAAAAAAAAAAAAATCACAGAAAATAACACTCAGTATGGTGTATGAATACATTCTTCTTATATAATAAAAATATGCATAAGAACGATCCACAACTTCAGGAGCGTACTCACGTCTGGTGAAGGAAAGTGGAGAGTGGGATCTAGTTCAAATACATACTGGGCTTCGCTTACATCTGTAATATCTTTCCTTTTTAAAAAGGAAACAAACAGAGTAAAATACTAATATTGGTTAAAGCTGGATAGTAGATATACAGATATTGTCTCAGATTTCCCACATGTTTAACTATTTCAAATAAAATATCAATGGAAAATGTATATATATATATATATATATAAAACATCGAGAAGAAAGGTAAAACAAATAATATGAAAACAATTCATTGGAAAGCAAGGAAAGCATACCATTGATCTGTAATATCAATACTTTTAAAACATCAACAAGGCCGGGCGCGGTGGCTCACGCCTGTAATCCCAGCACTTTGGGAGGCCGAGGCGGGTGGATCACGAGGTCAGGAGATCGAGACCATCCTGGCTAACACGGTGAAACCCCGTCTCTACTAAAAATACAAAAAATTAGCCGGGCGAGGTGGCAGGCGCCTGTAGTCCCAGCTACAAGGGAGGCTGAGGCAGGAGAATGGCGTGAACCCCAGGGGGCGGAGCCTGCAGTGAGCCGAGATCGCGCCACTGCACTCCAGCCTGGGTGAATGAGCGAGACTCCATCTCAAAAAAAAAAAAAAAAGAAAATCAACAAAATGCAGAAAGTTCTGGAAAGCCAAGAGAAAACACAAATAAATAATATATGCAATAAGAAATAAGCAAATAGGCCAGGAGCAGTGGCTCACACCTGTAATCCCAGCACTTTAGGAGACCAGGTGGGAAGACTGCTTGAGGCCAGAAGTTTGAGACCAGCCTGGGCAACATAGTGAGACTCCACTTCTACAAAACACTGTTTAAAAACATTGCCAGGTGTGGTGGTGCACACCTGTAGTCCTAGCTACTTGGGAGGCTGAAGTAATAGGATCACTTGAGCCCAGGAGTTCCAGGCTGCAGTGAGCCATGATTGTGCCATTGCACTCCAACCTGGAGGACAGAACAAGACCCTATCTCTAAAAATATATATAATAATAAGCAGATAATTACAGCCAAGAAGGACACAAAAAAGTAATGAGAATACTACATACAATTTTCTATGACTGAAGTTGAATCTATAATATGGACAATTTCCCAAGAAGTTATACATTTCCCAAATGGCTATAAGAAATGGTAGAAAATCTAAATACATCAGCATCCATAGAAGAAATTGAAAGATATTTACCATGATTTATTTCCAGAAAAGGTCCAAGTCACACAGGGTCTTTTAGAATTCAAAAAACTTCTAAGGAACACATAATTCCCCTTACTTAAACTATTAGTGGGCTGGCCACGGTGACCTACACCTGTAATCCGAACACTTTGGGAGGCTGAGTTAGGCAGATCGCTTGAGCTGAGGAGTTCGAGACCAGCCTGGGCAACATGGTGAAACCTTGACTCTATAAAAAATACAAGAATTAGCCCGGTGTGGTTGTGTGCACCTGTAGTCCCAGCTACTTGGGAGGCTGAGATGGGAGGATGGCTTGAACATATTAGGTGGAACTTGCAGTGAGCTGAGATTGTGCCACTGCACTCCAGTCTGGGTGACAAAGCCAGACACTGTCTCTAAATACATAAATAAATAAATAAGCAAGCTATTGGAGAGCACAGACACATATATAAATCTTCCCAATTTGTGCTAAGAAAGTAGCACAACCTTGACACAAAAATTAACAAAATAGTACAAAAAATAGATTCCATTTTACTTAGTAATGGTTGTAAGAATCTTAAATAAAATATTAACATTTGAATCTGACAGGGTATTAGAAAATAGTATACAAAGTAGGATCTATTTCAGGAAGTAAAATTGGTTCTATATTAAGATATCTATTTGTAGACAAAGAAGAAAACTGATGTAGGAGTTTTGTCAGTTTCCTAGACCTTTCTTTTAACTCCCCAAGGCTTGATATGTTGCTATTCAACCCACAGCAGAAGTGAGGTTCAGCTTGCAATTGGCATAGAAAAACCCCAAGATGAATGATTTTTCCCTTGTGTCCTGGCACTAGAGCCTACCTTCTGATGTTGGAACCAATTCAAGGAAAGCAGAGATTTAGTTGCAACTATCATGGATAGTGTCAAGTTGCTGCACTCACCAGTGACTAGAACTCAAGAGTTCTGGTCCATATAAGAAGAATCTTTGATCAAATCATTTGCCCTTTCTGAGCCTTAGTCCATCAAACTCTAAAATAATGGAAGGGGCCAGGCACGGTGGCTAACGCCCGTAATTCTAGAAATTTCGGAGGCCAAGGCAGGTGGATCATTTGAGGTCAGGAGTTCGAGACCAGCCTGACCAACATGATGAAACCCCGTCTCTACTAAAAATACAAAAATTAGCTGGGCATGGTGGTGTGCCCCTGTAGTCCCAGCTACACAGGAGGCTGAGGCAGGAGAATCCCTTGAACCCAGGAGGCAGAGTTTGCAATAAGCCAAGATCGCACCACTGCACTCCAGCCTGGGAGAGCAACAGATCAAGACTTCGTCTCAAAAATAAATAAATAAATAAATAAAATAATGGAAGGGACTGGATGATCTCCAACGTCATCACTTCTGATTCTATATTAAATGATGACCCATAAACAAGGCTCAGATTACTTTTGCAATTGCAGCAAAGTAAATGACCGTTTGTTGGTCCCCCTGCTGCTATGTAACAGTTGTCAAATTTGTAGGAAGGAAATGCGAACATCTCAATTCATGGCTGTAAACAAATGAAATGTGTTCTTTGGAAAAGAAACCTCTCTTCCTTAGTTTGCAAAATTTTGAGCTTATGTCAGTTTACCCTTCAAACACAGAAAATCAATTTGTGTAGCTGCGCAGAGGGGATTTGCATTAATTTAGGGGAAATACTATCAATAGGAAGTGTTCCCTTTTGCCATATGTCCAGCAGGAGTAGAGCCAGAAAACATATGCTTGATGTAGCTTGGTGCCGCCCCAGCCCTGGAGAACGGGGCCATGATCTTCAGAGTTTTCCAGAGAAAGGTGAGATAAAGACAAACATCTTTAAATGCCATTTTGTGAATTGTTGAATATTCCGTGTCAACACAGTTAACACAGAATGTTCAACAAGGTGGAAATCTAACATATCTTTCTGGGAGAAAAACTGCTAATGAGCAGACCTTGGAAGATGCTGGGGAGAGGCCGCACATTTGTATGTGGTCCCCAGGACCCTTGAAAGTGGGAAGTGATCGAGACTCCACCCACTTCTTCCCAAGATTGAAGTTGCAGAAATCAGCTTCAGTAGCCCAGTCTCCCCTAAGCAACGTCCAGAGGGAGGAAAGAGCAACGAAGCCCCTGGAATGAAATCATCTTGGAGATAAAAAGCATTAGGCTTGGGGCGGGCCACTGCTGAGTTGGGCTCTAAAGAGAGGAATGGTTCTGAATCCCCAATGCTGTGGATCCTAGGACAGGTTCCTATACAGCCATCCTGGAGGCCAGATGATGCCCCAGGAACGTGCCCTATATGAGAAAACAAATCTAAAAAGCTGTGACATTGGAACTCTTGACAAAGAGCTGAGGAAGACCAGGAAGCCCCCTTCCCACACCTTGAAGGACCACCCATGCAGAGCCACCGTGGCAGGGACTGGAATAGACTTCCTAATCACCTTCTCTTGTTGATGTGACATCCTTTGTCCTCAAGGAGAGGAGACATGCCATCTGGAAGGCATGAATAAACTGGCTCTTTGGTCATAAATAAGCACCTTGGGGACTTCTTTCATCATAAACATATTCAAAACAGTCAATATTGGAGCTTGAGCTGTTCAATGGAAGTACTAACAGGAAATGTGTTCGTACCCCAAAGGGGTAAGGAGGAACTCCAATGGTGGCCAACACGATTCCCCCAGCTCTCAGAACAAGAAATGGTACCCCCAGTATGGAGGAGTTTCGGGCATAGGTCATTATGTGCTGGAGAACATTGGGTGGCTTCATGGACTTGGCCTTGGTCTGGCTGCTGGACTGGAACCCAACTTGGGACAAACACCCCATGGAGATTGTTTAATTTGGGTTTTCTATTTCATTTTGAGCCAATTTTGACTATTTACATTTTTCTGGAAAACATCCATATCATTGAAGTTTTCCAATGTAATGGCAGAGTTTTCATAGTACTGCCTCATTATATTTTTGATCTCCTTTGTATAGTATCTGTGGTTATATCCTGTTTCTCATTCCTAATGGTGTGTATTTGCCTTTTCTCTTTTTAACCAGATTAAACTTGCCAGAAGTTTGCCCAGGTTCAAGCTATTTTAAAGAACTTGCTCTAGGGTTTATTTTTAACTGTGTTGATTTTGTGCTTTGTGAATTATTAATTTCCACTTTTAACTATACTTGTCTCATCTTCTGGATTTTCTTGATGCTGTTTATACAACTTCCTAAGTTGATTCCTTGTTTCACTACATTTAATTTCCTTTGTTCAGTGACGAGAGTTATGATTTTGCCCCTGAGTGTAGTAAACAGCTGTCACTCACCTCGTCCCATAAGTTTTAATAGGAAATATTCTCATTATAGTGATTTTCTAAATCTTCTGTAATTACAGCTTAATTTTCTCATTGACTCAATTGTTTTTTTAATGTTATTTAAATCAAGAAGCTTGTTGGTTTGTTGTTTTGTTTACTCCTTTGTGCTCAGAAATGCAGTCTGCAGAATTTTTACTTTTTAAAATTTATGGATCTTTCCTTTGGAAATCAATTTTTGTAAATATTCCATGAACATTTGAAAACAATGTCTATTCCCTCCCAGTGATAAAAACATTTATTCAACTAATTAATTATATTATTCAAATTTTGTATTAATATATCATCCTACTAGTGTTATCTTTAAATGTTCAAACACATATCTGAACTTACACTTTTCTATCAACATTAAAATAAAATAATATTTATTGACATTATCCAATAATGTGAAAAGTGTATTGTACTTTCATTTCCTTCTACCTTTTCCCACTAATTTTTATTGAAATAATATGGGCTCATAGGTACAAATTATTATTATAAAGCTCTTATACGTATAGGTAACTATACCTTAAAGCTCTTATAGGTATAGGTAACTTTTTTCAAAAATTGTTTTAATGTTTACACTGTTTTATACCTATATAAACACAGTAGGTTATTGCCTTACTGGTTTTATTATTCTCTATATGCCTTTTCCTCCCTTCATTTATTCACTTTGATTCATCTCTTAGTGGTAGAGATACCTCTTCACGCAATTTTTTCTTGCTAGAAAGGTTTTTGCATATCTCAGACAGGTATATACAATTCTTTAATGTCTGAAAATGTCTTTCTGTTGCTGTCACAGCTGAATAGTACCACTTAATATAGAATGTATTGTTTATAATCTTCCCCTTCAAAATCCTAATGTTGCTCCTCATCCTCAGGTGTTCAGTGTTATAGGGGAGAATCCTATGCTAGCCTGTTAACATAATTTTCTTCCCCTATGTGGATAACCTGTTTTTTCTTTCTCTTTATGTCTTTATAGGATTTTTCTTATCCTTGCTCCTTCTACTCCTAGTCACTGCCAGCATTCCTTGGCCCCTGGCCACATCATTACAGTCTCTGCTTCTGTGGGTCACATTGCCTTCTCCTCTCCTATAGTCAAATCTCTCACCTCCTCTCTCTTATAAGGACACTTCTGATTACATCTAGGGCCCGCCCAGATAACTCAGGATAATCCCCCCATCCCGACACCCTTAACTTAATCACATCTGCACAGTCCTTTTTGCCATATAAGGTAACATTCACAAGTTCCAAGGATTATATGGTGGACTTCCGGGAGGCCATTATTCAACCTACAATAGTCCACACTTTGGTCCCCAAAGATTCATGCCTATGCTGCATATATTCACCTCATTCCAACATTACCCCAAAGCCTCAACCCATTATAGCATTAAAGTCCAAAATCTCATAATCTAGATCATCTAAATTAGATATACATGAAACTCTGGGTATGATCCACCCTGGGACAAAATTCCTCTCCATCTGTGGACCTGGAAAACAAGTTATCTGCTCTGAAAATCATGGGACAAGCATAGGATAACAGTTACATGCATTCTCATTTCAAAAGAGAAAAAAACAGAAGGAAGAAAGGGGTCATAGTCCCAAGAAATCTCAAAATCCAACTAGAAAAACTCCATTGGTTTCCAAAGCCTGAATAATCCTCTATTTTTGAGGGCTCCACCCTTCCTGCCCACAGCTCTGCCCTCCTGGCCACAGCTCTTCCCTCAGAGTCATCCTCCCTTTTTTCTTGAAGGGTGGCACATATTTTCAGCTGATTAGTTTTATCAGCATGTTTTCTGCCTGTAGAATTTTGGGAGTCCAACAGCTTTCTTTCATTTCATTTTATCTCTGTCCCTTTTAATCCAAGCTGGCAGTGTTTCTGCTGATATAACATTTGAAAAATTTTTGCGGATCTCCCATATATGTCATGGTGATTTACTCCTTCAGACCAGAGAGTTTTCCAATATTTTTTTCTGGATAATTGTATCTCTATTTCTAACTTCTGCTGAGATGGCTGAGGGGATCTGCGAGTGACACATCTAATTTTTACAGTATTAGCAACAGATTGTCCTTTGGCTTTCTCTCCAGAGCATACTTTCCCAACAGTGAATATCCTGATTTTAGCATGTTTTGCAACCCAGATATGCAGAGAATCCTTGAGGGTAAGGACTTGGTCTGATTTAACATTGAATATCCAAAACATACTATGTTTCCTGTTCTGGCTTTCAGTGGAAGTTTGATATCTTGAATTTAAAAGAATGGAATAAATACAGAAAACTGACATTTATCTACCTTGGATGAGGTTACCCCAAAGCAGACTCTGAGGCAGTGATTCATGTGCAAGGATTTATTTGGGAAGGGCTCCTAGGAGAAACTGACACGGGACTGGAGGAAGCAGGGCTAAAAGGGAAAGAAGCCCAGTAAGGGTGCAATTTCAGATGAAGCACAAGTCTCAGCCTGATCCTGTGGTGCTCTGTAGTGTAAATTACACAACAGAGTTTTTCCTCCCTCAAGACTAGTGAGCTAGACTTTCATACTCCTGCACAAGTTAGCCATTAGCTATGGGCCACCCCAGGGTGACATAACTCCTGACTCCCAGGCACTTCCAGCTCTCTACACACATGGGTGAAGTAGCTCTAGTAGTCTAAGGATAGTCTTCTACGGAGTTGTAAGTGTGACCTGCTATAAGAAAAAGAATAAAAAACATTCAGGGCCTGGGTGCTGTGCATACCAAATGGTAAAGGGAATCCAAGGAGATCTGAGTGAGACCAACAGCATCAGCATTATTGTAACATGATACAGCAGAATTGGTATGGTGGTTCTTAGAATTATGAAGTAATGACAATGCATTCTCTTGGCAGAAATACCCCTATTTTCTTACTTTTATCTAAAATGGTGTTAGCTCATACTTCCTCCTTGCTCTGGGAGGCTTCTTAGAGGGTAGGGGTGTTTAAATATCGGAAGATAACAAGTCTTAAACACAGTATTCCATTAAACCCATCCGCTCCGCCCGCCCTGCTAATTGTCATCGTTTTAATTATCTGTTAACATATACTTATCGCCTCCCGCTGACAGGCCTGTTAATTGTTCTGGTAGAGGAGTGAGGCCACCAAGTGCAGTCCCACAGAACGATGTGATTGGTGGGGGGTTAGGACACTGAATATCTCCTCTGTCCAGAGCAAATGCCATCCACTTAACCCATTTGTCAGTCTGGGGAAGTGATTCTGACAGGTCACCTTTCGTAATGGCTACACTTCTATTTATAGAACTAGCTGATGATTGCACATGGTCAGCTCGGATTCTTCTTACCCTGAGTGAATTCATAATGTCACTGCAGCATACTGTTTATCCCCACAGTGAGAAGTTGGGTGCTCTCTCAGTCCCTTCATCTTCCTATTTTCAGGAGCTGGTGGGCACCAGCCAGGCACTGGCTCTCACCTTCTGGCATTTACTGTGAGCCAGCCTAACAGGTGTAGGCCTGGCCTGGCCCCAGAGAGGCAGTGCCCCTCAGCAGACTCAGACTCTGCCCCTCGAGGATCTCATTGCTATGGACCGAATTTTGTTCCCCCCTCCTCCAAACTCATGAACCTCTAACCCCCGATGTGACTGTATCTGAAGATAGGGCTTTTAGGAGGTAATTAAGATTACATGAGTCATAGGGTGGGGTCCCAATCGAATCAAATTGGTGGCTTTACAAGAAGACTCACCTACCTAGGAAAGGTCTTGTGGGCACCCAGTGAGAAGACAGCCATCTGCAGGTCAGGAAGAGATTCCTTGGGAGCAGCCAACCCCACTGGACCCTGACCTGGGAATTCCAGCCTCCAGATCTGCGAGGAAATAAATTTCTACCGTTTAATCCACCCAGTCCGTGGCATTTTGCTATGGCAGCCTCAGCAGACTAAGAAACACATGTAGAGAGATAAGGAAATACATCAGCATAGAAAGCGAGGCTGCTGATTCTGAAGTGTTCAGGCAAGGGATGGCCTTGAGCTGGTGCCTTTCGTAAATCCTCCGAACAGATAACAAAGCTCCGCACACTATACAGCACACTATACTATCTCATCATTTCATTAAATACATGTCCAGGGGAACAAGGTGACACAGCAGAAGCAGAGTCAAGACGTGGGACAGAAAAGGCAAGTCCCTCTCTTCCTACCCATGCCAAGTTCTCTGGCTTCAAGAGGGAAGAGAAGCCACAAAAGGGAGAAACAGCTTCTGGCTTACTGTGGTTTGAATCAAGCAGATTGAAGGTGGAAAGAGTCTTACATTTTGGAGAAAATATTTAATGAGTACCAATACTTACTAGTATTAATATTTAATTTAGTATCCGTGCTTAATACTAAACTTCAGTGGACCAGCTAGAACAAGCCTGGCTATGTCTCATGCCCACCTTGCCCCCAGAGAATAAAGAAAAAACATTAAGGAGGCAGCGAACAGGTGGATCTGGAGAGATTCAGAGGCCAGTGGAAGAAAAGGTCTGCCTGGGCAGGCCTGTGTTTCTATTACCAGATGATCGGGGGCAAAATTCCTCAAATGTAGCCAAAATGCTGAGGACATTATTTTCTTATCTGCATTGAGCAGGTTTCTAATCTTCTATAACTTTTTAAAATTGAGTTTAAGTTTGATTTAGATTAATAGTTACATGTATGCTTTAAAAGTACAAATAAGGTGTCATATTTTTGAAATGAAAAATTGCCCTGATTGGCATGTTAATAAATTACCAAAAATACATACGAGTCTAAATTAGGCTTACCCAAGGCATAGTTGTAAAAGAGAGGATGGGGTGAGATTATTCAAATATATGCGCCTTCCCTGAGCACCTCGCTCCCAGCCCTGGGGTAGTACACAAATTTGTACATAAATCCTGTATTTGTGCACCCTTTGAATTGTGATTGCCTTGCTGCTACTTTTTTCCTAAAATCCTGATTCGGATGCTTGTTTCCAGGTCTATGTTTGGATGCTTCGTTGTGTCCTATGGCTTTCTCACAGCATTTGGCAGGACTGTTTTCCACTTGGATCTGCTACAACCCTACCTTACACCTTCATGCTTTGTCAAGTACACTGGGTCAGCCCAGCAGCCACTTTCTTTGAGGGTCACTCATTCGCCTAGGTCAGAGTCCCTGACTCTGAAGCAAATCCACCTCCAGCTGCCGCAAGAACATGGCAGATGGAGCACTTGGCTCGTACGGGCTCAGTGTTCAAGGATGATGCAGTTATGCTGGGGCCCACTGAGCTGGCCACCGGGAAGGCCAGCAGCTCAGCTCCCAGGGAACTGCAGCTGAGTTCAGGGTTGCCTTCTCTCCTGGATGTGTGTCCTTGCTTCGAAGCAGAGCTGGATGGGACTTATGCCTGCCTGGTAATTAAGGTTAATGAGCACATTCCATCTGCAAGGCAGAAAAGCAAATCTGGTTTTTGAGTCCACATTCTTGGCATTCACCCCAACAAGAAGGATCCAGGAGACAGTGATAATCCTCCCCTGGGATATGTCACCAGGTTATAGGACCCAATCCCGGTTCCACACAAGACAGTGGAGGGTCACAAGGTGAACTCTGTGAGATCTGACCCCTGCAATCTGTATGAAGTTATCTGATATTAACTTAAGGCAGAGCCTGAGATTTCAGAGTCAGGGTTTGAGAGGCTAGGCTGAGTCCTACTATGAAACATGGGAGCAGGAATCCCTCGCACATTCATCTTTCTCTAGCAGCCACTAAATGACTATGTGGAACGCATGCTGCAGGGCCCAGGGCACAGGCATGGGGTCGGAAACATGGGTTTCTCCAAATTCTGCTGTGCTATTGCTCTGAGACTCTGAGCAAAAGTCTTCCTCCCCCTACACTTCAGTCTCTTCATCTGTGAAATAGAGAGAGATGGATTAGATCCATGTTTTCAAAGTATGGTTCAAGGAATCCTAGAGGTTTTGTGGATGCCCAAAGTGGAAAGCGCACACCACACTCATGATGGTGATACTGCTGAAGAGGGTGTGAGAAATGGTTCTATAGGTTAGGCGTTACAATGTAAGGATTTATTTTTTTAAAAAAGACAATGCAAAAACGGTAATATAATAATTGCAAATTCTGCATCATGGAAACGTAAGTACTTGTTATAGTATTGTTTGTACTTTTCTAGGTCTTAAATTTCTCAAAAAAAAGCAATTAAAGCAGGAGCAGGTCTTGACCTAGCAGTGAGTAGAGAGCCCTGACCTTCCACCCCCAGCATGGGCAGATTGTACATAAAAAATTTATAGTTTTTTATTTTACATAAATGATATATTTGCAATATTGCTTGTCAACTTACTTTTTCACTTAACAAAATTTCTAGCCCTCTGTTGTGTGTATGTGCATATGTTTGTGTGCACATGTGTGTTTCCAGTGAAGTAAGAGTATTCCATGACACAGATATACCATGGCTGTTTTAACCATTCCATTATTGACAGAAGTTCATTTTGTTCCCAGTTTTTCACTGTTACAATACTGCAGTGAACATCTTTCAAAATCCCAGGGCAAAAGAACAGCAGAACTTTGACCAAACACCTATTTCCTCATCCTCAGGCCTGGCCTCATAGTTATGAGTGGCTATTAATGAATGGCCAATGTTCTTAAGTTTCACACACTTGCATTCCACAGCACAGAATAAAAAACCAGTTGCTGGATAATCCTGAATAATTTCCCCCAGGAAGTTTTCAGCTATCTCAAGGCACTAAGGAGAAAAACTAGAACCTAAGATATGCCAAGAAAGGAACAGCTCAAGTAAACATCCCAGGATCTCAACTTGGAACCCTACAGTGCAACACCCTAGGAATATTGTCAAGCCAAAGATAGACACAGCCTTGTTTACAATAAGTGAACCCCACCCGAAGTGGGCTTAGCCCCTTATTGAATGGAGGTGATCTGCTTGCACAATAGTTGCTTACCAAAGAAAATGGTGAATCCTCTCTGCAGAAAAATAACATCACCCTGAGCTACTACAATGTTTTACATCAGTGCTCAGTAACTCACTGAAATGTTTATCAGGTATATCAAGAAACTGAACCAAAAGAAAAAATAAACAATAGAAGCAAACCCACAGATGACCTAGATATTGGAGTTATCAAATAAGGACTTCAAAAAAATTATGATATCAGTGACAAGGTGGAAAATGGCACTGGAGGGCTGGAAATTGTTTTAAAGCATCAAATGGAAATTCTAAAACTGAAAAGTATGGCTGAAGGGAAATGTGAATAGGTAGATTTAATAGCTGATGGGACATAGTTAAAGACAAGATTAATGAATTTGAAGTTAGTTCATAAAAATATTCAGACTACAGCATAAAAAGAAAAAAAAAAAACAGGAAAAAAGCATAACAAATAAAATTGTGACACAGTGAAAAGGTCTAAGTGTATCTGGAGCACCAGAAAGGGAAGAGAGAGAAAATGGGTCGATGAATATTTAAAAGGGAAAGAGCCCAGAATTTTCAGAAGCTGACATCAAGTAACATTCAAGAAGTAGTACAAACACTAAGTAAGAAAATACAGAGAAAACCACACATAGGCACATTCACAGGAAAACTGCTGAAAACCAAAGACAAGGGGAAAATCTTTAAGGCAGGCAGAGAAAAATATACGTTCCCTTCAAAGGAAACAAGACCTTGGGGAATATTATTCACATGACCTCTTCCTGAAGGACATGGTAGACAACAATCTACAGCCAAACAAGAGATGACAGAAAATCTCCAGCCAAAGGACTGGTGGGAAGCCTTAAATGGATGTCACTGTAAAACTGAGAATGAAAACTAAGATAGACATAAGGGCAAAAACAACATATAAATGTCACATCCCCTAACCATGTAGAAATAACAGAACTAACTGACAATAGAAAGAGAATGGGAAAAGGAGGTGAAAATTAAAATAAGCTCCCTAATTTCCTAATATCTTACAGCTGGGAATAAATATACATCTGAAGTTGACAATTCAAATTACAGAAACTGACACACATTTAAAAGAACAAAGGTAAACAATCAGAAAGCTAATACTAGTGACTAAAATTAGGTAGTGGAAGAGAAAATAAGAAATAAGAGTAAGAATCAGGGATAAAGAAAAAAACAGTAATAAAATAAAATAAAAATAAATAAAACGAGTATATTTACTTCAACTCTCTGCTTCCAAGGCCAAAAAGGAGAGATACCAAAAAACCAATAGAAAAATAGACAAAGGATATTAACGGAGAGTTCACATAAAAGGAAAGACAAATGGATCTTAAACACATGCAAAGATGCTTAACTTCATTCACTAAGATAAATGAAAATTACTCTGAGAGCTACAAGGGTATATACATTTGTAAAATCTCAAAATGATGCATTTAATATTTGTACATTTCATTACATGTAAATTTTGCCTTTTAAGAAATCTATAAACAAATATTGAATTCTAGTTAATGATACACATGCTGGAGTACTTTGAAGTGAAGTGTACTAATGTTTGCGTCTTACTTTGAAATGCATTCAAAAAATAAAAAGGATGGATAGGTGAGTAACTATGAAATTTTTAAAATGCAGCAAAATGTTAACAACTGTAGAATCTAGGTGGTGATTATATATTTGTTTACTGTATAATTCTTGCAACTTCTCTGTGTGCTTGAAAATGTTTGCTATAAGATGTTGTAGCATCTTCTTTCCAATTGGCAAAAATAAAGGATAACTCGGTTATCAAGATTGTGTGACTGAAACACCAGGAGGTTGGTGTGGGTCCTGTTGCTCACTGTACAGAAAGCCAGTAACTGAAACAATGAGTATTCCCAGGGAAGAAGGCTTTTTATTCTCATGATGTCAACTGGGAGAATGGGAGATAAGTCTCAAATCCATCTCCTCAAATTCGGGGTTTATAGACTAGGGAAAGACTAAATTTGGGGGTTTATAGAGTAAACCCCTAAATTGGGGGTTTGACTAAAATTGGGGGTTTATAGACTAGGGAAAGAATGTGGAAAAGTTGGACTAGGAAGGTAAGGAAGAGTAAGGAAGATGAACAAGGGGTCTAGTGTCTCATTGTCTGGATGCCAGGATCTGGTGCATTTCAGTCCCTTGCCTGAGAGTCAGTTTTCTAAGGAAAAAACTGAGATGAGACAAATGTAAGTTTCAAGTTTTAAGACTGGGAGGGTCAATTTCTATGTTTATTCAAAAAAACCATAAATATCAGTTCTATGGGACAATTGGGCTGGTTTCAACTATAGGACAACTGTGCCTCACAACCTTTGCCAATGGAAGCTTACATAGGTACAACCTCCAAGAATAATAATATCAATCAGAATTAAAATGAATTTATCCTGGCCGGGCGCAGTGGCTCAAGCCTGTAATCCCAGCACTTTGGGAGGCCGAGGCGGGCGGATCACGAGGTCAGGAGATCGAGACCATCCTGGCTAACACGGTGAAACCCCGTCTCTACTAAAAATACAAAAAAAAAAAACTTTAGCCGGGCATGTTGGCGGGCGCCTGTAGTCCCAGCTACTCGGGAGGCTGAGGCAGGAGAATGGCGTTAACCCGGGAGGCGGAGCTTGCAGTGAGCCGAGATGCGCCACTGCACTCCAGCCTGGGGGACAGAGCGAGACTCCGTCTCAAAAAAAAAAAAAAAAAAAAAAAAAAAAAAAATGAATTTATCCTTAGACACAGCAGTTTCACCTGAAGGAATTTAATTACGGACATACTCAGACATGTGCAAAATGACATTGCTACAAGGACATTTGCTCCATCAATACATGAAAAACAAAAGATTGGAAATCCTGTCTAACTGATAGAAGAATGGTTGAATTTACTATGGGACATCCATACAACAAAATACAATAGAGCCATTAAAAAGAAAGAGGCAACCTTCTATGTATTGACATCAAATAATCTCCAAGATATGTTAAATTTTAAAAGATGTGGAACAGTTTATATAATAGGCTTGCATTTGTTTGAAAAACAAATACATAAACATACATATTTTCCTGTATAAGAATAAAATATCTCCAGATTAGAAGGATGTATAAAGACCTGATAACAGTAGCTTCCTCTCTGGAGATGAACTAGATGGCTGGGGAGAGGGGTAGTAAAAACACTGCTTTGACTGTTTTCTTTTTGTGCTTTTTGAGTTTTGAAAAGTGTACAACTATTAATTACGCCAAATGTTCAATTTAATCCTCAAAAAGTTAAAAACATGATTACCATATGATCCAGCAATGCCACTTCTGCTTATATACCCCAAAGCATTGAAAGCAGAGTCTCAAGGAGAGATTTGTACACCCACATTCATAACAACACTATTTACACAGCCAAAAGGTGAAAACAATCTGAGTGTCCATTCATGAAAAAATGGATAAACAAAATGTGGTATATATATATATACAATGGAATATTATTTGGACCTTAAAAAAAACGAAATTCTGACATGCTACAATATGGATGAAGCTGGAGGACATTATGCACAATGAAATAAGCCAGTCACAAAAAGATAAATACTGTACAATTCCACTTATATGAAGTATGTAGAGCAGTCAAATTCATAGAGACATAAAGTAGAATGGTGGCTGCCCGGGACTGGGGGAAGGGGAGTGGGGAGTTATGGTCTAATGAGGGCAGTTTGTTTTGCAAGATGAAGAGTTCTGGAGATGGATGGCAGCAATGGCTGCACCACAGTGTGAATGTACTTAATGCCACTGAACAGTACACATAAATGCCACTGTACACTTTAAAATGGTCAAGATGGTAGATTTTATGTTATGTGTATGTGGCCACATTTTTTAAAGTTTATGTCTATATGTGTGTGTGTGCGTGTGTGTGTGTATATATATGTGTGTGTGTATATACATATATATATATATATATATTTATATACAGTTTTTTTTGAGACACAGTCTTGCTCTGTCACCCAGGCTGGAGTGCAGCGGCGCAACCTCTGCCTCCCGGGTTCAAGTGACTCTCTTGCCTCAGCCTCCTGAGTAGCTGGGATTACAGGCGTGCACCGCCACGACCGGCTAAATTTTTTTGTACTTTTTGTAGAAACAGTATTTCACCATGCTGGTCTCGAACTCCTGAGCTCAAGTAATCCTCCCACCTCAGCCTCCCAAAGTGCTGGGATTACAGGCGTGAAAGTTGTTTATATTTTAAAAAGAGAGAAGAAATCAACATCAAGCAACAGAGTGTGGCAGCTCCCACCCCCACGCCAGGGAGGAGCACCCAGGCAAGTCCACATCAAATCTGGGGCTGGGCATCTCAGGAAATAACTAGTCTTCTTTTTCCCTTTCTCTTACAGTCACACTCCAGCACCCCCACCAGCCAGCACAGTGCCTGTTCTCAGTGAAAGGCCACTGTTCTCCTTGGGCGACCTCCATGATGCCTGACTGCTCCCCGTGCCTCCTGGAACAGCCAGGGTCCTTATGAAGTGGTGACCACTCCAGTCAGCAGGTCAGTGTCCCCCGAGAGTGGTGAGGGCTGAGACAAGGTCTAAGAGAGGGGAAGGCATGGTTGACTGTGGTTACAGATATTCCCCAGCCAGCGGGCTCCAAGCTTGCACACACAGGTATCTTCCTGAAGCTCCAGAGTGGGTGGGGAAGATGGAGCCCCACTACAGGAGGCAGAGACATGTAGGGACCTAGGGTGTGGGATGTGGGACCTTGGATACGTCATTTCCCTGCTCAGTGCCTCAGTTTCCACATTTATAAAATGGGCCTATTAATGCCTGGGTAACTTGCTTCCAGGAGTATCATGAGCTTTAAATAACAAACAGAACGTGAAGCACAGCGTAGAGCTCAAGCACTCCACAAGTTCAGGGATAAGGATGGGGACGAATGCTATGTATGGGGAGAGGGAGCAGCAGCCCGCCCTCCTCCTAAAGCTGTCCCTGGCAGCTGAACTTGGGGAGCTGCCTGCCCCCTCCTAGCCAGCTCCTCGAGCTCCCAGTTCACTCAAAGTATGTACTGACCATCCACTGGAGCCAGGGACTGTGCATTTGGTCGTCACATCCCTGTGAAGCAGGTATGGCCACCTGTCCTCAGCAGGGAGGAAATTAGGACCCAGAGAAGTTGGCGAACCATCCCAAGATGAATGAGTGATGTGTCAGTGTAGGCACTACCGCTGGAGTCCTAACAATAATTGAGAGCTGTCAAGAGCTGCCCTGCAGGGCGGTGGCAGAGCTGGGACTCTTCCATGTGACTGCCAGAATTGTTCTTCCCATCATACTTAGTTTTCAGACCATGTGCTGGCCTCAGCAGGAGTCTCTGGAGAGTCCCTGTGAGGATCTGCAGCAGGGAAGGGGATCTAGACCCTCCAGGCCTCTCACTGTCTTCCATGACAGCAGCCCCTCCTCAGGCTGTTCCTCTGTGGTTTTCCACAATAGGTTTCATTTGAAATCTAGGTTCTTATGCTTTAAAAAACATAATAGACCAGGCACAGTGGCTCACACCTGTAATCTCAATGCTTTGGGAGGCCGGGGCAAGAGGATTGCTTGAGCCAGGAGTTGGAGGCTGCAGTAAGCTATGATTGTGCGACTGCACTCCAGCCTGAGCGACAGAGTGAGACCCTGTCTCTAAAATATATGCATGTATATAATAATTACCTAATTTTTGGAATGCTTTCAGATCACCCTCAGATAGTGGCTTGGCTAAATGAAAAGCATTATCCTAACTGCCTTTCTAAAGGGTTTCATGGAGTGGAGGCAGCTGCAGGGCCTCTATCCCCACCCAACCCTCAGCCCCACCCTAGTCCCACGCCTGCTGGGACTCATCTGTCACCTCCCCTGCCCCAGTCTGGGGAGGCACTGGCTACACCCTGTTAGAGACTCTGGTTACCTACAAGGTTTCGGGCTGTGACCGTGTGGGTCCATGTGTACCCATCCCCTCCTACCCTCCTGCAGGGTGGTCTGAGCAGCAAGCTCTCGGTGCAGGGGTAGCAGATAAGAGGGAGCAGAGGTTGGTGCCCTGCAATCACCCCAGGCACGTGACTACGCCCCTCCTTCCCCACTGCTGTGGCTGTCTCTGCAGGGGTGGAAAATGGTACCAGTCAAGCCCGAGGCGGAGGAGGAGCAGCCCGCAGTCGCTGCCGCGAGATGGAGGAGCCCACGCCCGAGCCCGTCTATGTCGACGTGGACAAAGGGCTGACCTTGGCCTGCTTCGTCTTCCTCTGCCTCTTCCTTGTCGTGATGATCATCCGCTGTGCCAAGGTCATCATGGACCCTTACAGCGCCATCCCCACGTCCACCTGGGAGGAGCAGCACCTGGACGACTGAGGCGCAGCGGCTGTGGAGACTGGACCTGGTGTTCTGCGGGTGGCTGTGCCCCAGGATGCACCCGTGTGTCCCCTGCCAGCCTGCCACCCCAGAAGAGGCAAGGAATGAATCTGGCCACCCAGGGAAGGAGAAGGTGCAGCTTAGCCCTCTCAGCCCTCCCTCGAGCACCAGCGTGGAATGCCCGGGTGCCATGGGTGTCGCAACCATGGAGCAGCCAGGGGAAAAGAGCCCTGGACCAGGACCCAGGAGGCTGGGGTTCCAGTGTGGGGAGTCCCTGTGAGATGACAGGGTAGTCACCTTTCCAGGCTCCTGGGCACCTTTTGGAACTGGATCCAGCAACAGACACCCCCCATCCATCACACAACAGTGGTATTGTCTTGAGGAGACTCTCTGTCTTTAAAATGCAAAGTAGCACATGAAGGCTCCCAACCGAGAGGTCCCGCCTGAACCCCAGCCCCCTCGCCATGGACTAGCAATGGTGTGGCAGTGAGGGGAGATAGTGGGTTGAGGGAGTCTCACCTGAAATTTCACGAAAGGCACAGGATATGGGCTGCTTCCAAGCAGTATTTTTTTAAACTAAAATATAGAGGGATATATTTTTCCTGTTATAAATAAAATGTACATTTTAGAAACTTAGGAAAATGCAGATAAATAGAAAGAAAGGGGGAGGAAATAACACTTATGATCCCACCTCCCAGAAACCACCATTTTGATATATTTTCTTCCAGCCTTTTTACTTGTATTTTTTAGTCAAATTCATACTCTATGCATGATGTTGTATTGCCTCGTATGATAGCATGAATACTTCCCCTTTACATCAGACACTCTTCTTAGCTGCCAGTTTGAGTACTGAAGGGCATCCCATTGGTTGGGTAGGTCATGGTTAAAAAATCATCTGCTTTGGTTGCACTTTTAATTTTTTTCACTATTTTTTCCTCACACAAAATTATTTCACCTAGTACCCTTTTTGAGGGTGCACAGTCCATGAGATGAATATTGAATGGGGAGACCTGGGTTCTAGTCCTGCATTTACCAGTCAGGTTACAATGTGACCTTGAGCAAGTCACTTCACCTCCCAGTGCCTCAGTTTCCTCATTGTAAGATAGGAAAAGCCTTGTCATTTTCAAATTTTTATTTTTTGCATATACCTCATGTGAACGACAGGACAGAAAGGGGAGTGAATATGCTATAAATGTGCTATAGTCGGAGTTGGGGGGCAAGGAAGAAGTCATCGATGATGGCTCTTCTCAGGCCCTCCCTCCTCCCACTTGTTTCTGCCCTCGACCCCCACTCCCGCTCCAGCACCTACATCTATGACCTTGCAGCAAAATTATTAGAGCAGAGCCTACAAAACTGGACCCAAGTCCCAATTCCTCTACTTCCTTGTTATAGGACCCCAAATAACTCACTCAGCCTCTCTGAGCCCCAATTTCCTCATCTGTAAAGTGAGGGAATAACATCTACCTCACAAGGTTGTTGTGAGGATGAAATGAGAGAACATGGGCAAACATGAATGTTCTTGAATTCACCACCCCAGGAGAAGCCAGGGGTCTTAGCTGGGAGAAGCAGAGGTTCTGGGTGCCTCCTGCCCCTACAGAGCCTGGAACCCTCAGCTTTTCTCAACTTCTGAGGGCTGCTTCCTACAGGCCAAATCCCCCAGCCAGAACCACTTGGTCAGAGGGATACTCACAGCAGCCTTCCCCAGCACCTGACCTCAAGGGATGTGGTGTCTACCAATTTACATAATTGCCTTTGTCATCAGTTTTCCCATAACATGATACGAAGTTAAACGAGAGCACCTGAGCTCCCCTTCCTCTGAGTGCATTTATTCTATCCCTCCAAGGTGTGGCCTTCCATCCCCATCCAAGAGACCTGCAGCTGTGAAGAAGCTCAAGACTTCTTTCTCATTGTCTGCCTCCCAGCCATTAGTCCCCACCACAGCCCAGGCCACCTGGAAAATGGGTTCCAAAGCACTATCACTACTAGGTGACCCCTGAATGTGGACAAGGCCACAGCTCTTCAGGCAGCATTTCAGGGGATATCCAGTTGTCATCCCTCTCCTACCCCTCTCCTACCCACCCCTATCCCCACTATTGTGGAATGCATAAAGGGACAGCTGGCAAAGGCAGTGAACCAAGATGCAGGGAAGGCCCTGTATAATGGGGAGGATCTAAAGCAAAAGCCTTGTGCATTGCCTCAGGTTCAGCAGCAGCAGCCTTCTTGAGAAGCCAGGCATTTCTGTGAAAAGCTCATCAGCATGCATTTACAAGGCAAACTAGAACGAACTCCCAGTCAGCTAATAACAGACCCGAGGAACAAGAAAAGGTCTTCCAGACCTCCCCTGGACACACTTTAGAACCCTCAGGGGTGAAAAAGAGGGTGCTCCAGGGCAGTGCAACTTAAACTGTGGTTGAAGGACAAACAGCCTCTGCAATACTTGAGGAGCTTGTTAGAAACCCAAACTTACAGCCCCTTCCCGACCTACGAACAGAATGTACATTAGCAAGATTCCCTAGGTGGTTTATATGCACGTTAAAGTTTAGAAGCACTGCCTGAGAATCCGTTGGTCCTAATTAATTCTTTTCCACACTTAGATTTGCTAATGGGTTTCACCTTATCTGTTGACTCTTGTTTGATGGCAATGGGAAATAGTAACATTTCAGGAAGGGTGGAAAATATAAAAAGCACTCCCAACCCAAGCCTCCAAAAAACAGCAATTTTCATTTTGTGTCCATATATTCCCTTCTAATCATTGTCCTCATGCAAAATTTTTTTTTCGTATAGATGATCTGCTACATAATTTTATATCATACTCTTTCTCCTAACATTACATCAAAAGTATACTTTCATGTTGCTGCTACATTCTTCACAGTTGTCATTTTAATGGCCATAAAACATGACATCTAGTGCACATATATACATATAATTATGTAGACTCCTATTATTAAACATTTGGATTTCTTCCATTTTCCCTATTATACATGTTCCAAGCAAAAAAAGAAAGATCGAGATAGATATGATGAAGGCGGGCAGCTTGCTTAGGACAGGGGAGAATAAATATTTATAGTACACTCCCTCCATCTAAGAGACACGTGGAGCACATGGGGGAGGGAGACCTGTCTAAGAACTGGATCATATTAAGGAGAAAAAAGCAAATGGAATCTCAGGCTTCAGTTGTTGCATTATGCTGCTGAAGCATAGAGGAGATGGTCCTTTGTGATCAGAGTGTCTCAACTCGTTTCTGGTAAGCTGAGATGAACTTTGGGGTTGTGGATAGAAAGACAAACTGATCGGCAAAAGAAATGCACGGAAGTCTTGAAGGCTAGAAGTTGGCAGAGAAGAAATGAAAAGCATTTAGAGAATGGGAGGCCTGTGAAGGTGGCCACAACCCAGGACTTAAGGAGAACACAGGCTGGAGAGGAACTCTCCAAAGCAGAGAATGGCTGGTGGGTTTTCCAGGCAATGGTGCCTAGTGGCCGGTTTTAAGTTGTTGCTTGTATTGTGCTCAGCTACACTCCCTTCATGTTGCCCCAAGCCCTCTCTAAAGTCTGATAAATGATCCACTCTGCAGCAGTGGTCTTTGGGACAATGAAGACACCTCGGTGGTGGGTCACGTAGGGAAATACAATCTGGAAGGGGCCAACAGTCCCAGAGACAAGTGGGGTAGCAGAAATATGCAGAACCAAGAGTTCAGAGTGATGGTCACTAGAAGAAATGTGGCCCCTAAGGATGCTCAGACAGGTGGATATGTATAGTAGGGCCCTAGCTTTAGCATCCTGGCATATCATTCCAATCATAGCTATTTCATTTTTTTCCAATTTGTTGCTGAAATGTCTACATGTTCTTATCGAGTTGAAAGAGCAGTGTCTCCCTGTCTCATTAAATTTCCAGAACTTTAGAGGCTAAATCAGTCCAAAAGTGGCTGGTCCTGCTTTCAAACACCAAGTGAAGAGAACTGCAAAGTTTGGTGTGTCCACTAGTGTGGTTTCATATCCCTAGGTCTTGCTGTTGAGGACTGGTTCTGCCATGCATGATCAATGACCACCCGCAATGTCCTGTGGCCCAGCCTGTGGAGAGGTGCCCAAACAGAGTTATCTGGGTCCACATCCATGTGCCCAGCTATTCTGTCCAGTCATAGCACAAAGACAGGTTGCCTGTGTCCAGAGGGACACACAGCCTCAGCCACACCAGCTCTTACTTATGAGCTTGATGGTCATCAGCAAAGACTCTCTCCCTTTAGGAGGATTCTCCTTGGGACCTTTCAGTGTCTTGGCAGGAAAGAGATGGCACACACGAAGCACTGATTGAAGATAGTTTAATGAAAGAATATTTACAGAGGTTGGGCAAGGGTATGGAAAACAACAGGGAACAGGAAAACACCCAGGGATGGCTGGGCAAGGTAGCTCATGTCTGTAATCTCAGCACTTTGGGAGGCCAACGCAGACAGATTGCTTGAGCCCAGGAGTTTGAAACCAGCCTGGCAACATAAGCAAGAATCTGTTTATCTACAAAAAATAAAATAATTCAAAAAAAATTACCTGGCTGTGGTGTTGCACACCTATAGTCCCAGCTACTCAGGAGTCTGAGGTGGGAGGATCACTTGAGTCCAGGAGTTTGAGGTTACAATGAGCTAGGATCACACTACTGCACTCCAGCCTGGGCGACAGAGAGAGACGCTGTCTCTAAAAATAAAAAACAAAAACAAACTACCCAGGGACAGGCAGGCCACAAACTATTACCATCTCTTGCCTAGAGAGACAAGGAGAAGGATCTAGAACCCAGGGAGAGCTATAGCCATGGAGAAGGAGTCACCTAATGGAAGCCCTGGCCACAGCTAGAGGATCAAAACTCCTGCACCCACTGCAGCTCAGTAGGAAGAGAGCTGGGGGAATAAATACCTTGACCTCTTGCCTCCTGCCCTCCAATCTCCTGTCTGGGTCTTCCATTGGCCAAAAACAACATAAGCTAAAGGTCAGGGGACCCTGGGTAATACGGTCCACATAGGCAGCACACTGGAGCAAAAGAAGAAAAACCAGCACAATTCACCCTATTACCACTTAGCAGCCATTCACAAACTTTGCTTAGATGGGAGAAAAACATTTTGTCCTCAGCACAGGGGAAACATAAAATCTCACCAGCCGCCATATTGTCTGGGGGTGATAGCAATTTAGTCCCACTCCCACCTGCAACTTAAATCATCATGTAGCCACTCCTGGGTAAGTGGAAGACTTCCTGTAAAGCACAACTACTAGTGCCCCCTCCTGTGGCTGGTCATGGGACCCAGAGTGGTAACTGTAGTCTTGTTCTCCCGCCACCCATTCCATAGCCCCTCTACCTTCTGGCAGTCCCTTAGCTGTTGGAGAATTTTATCTGGTGGAATGACCCAAACCTTCACCCACAGAGGATTCAAATTCTTGGTGCGCTGTCTTCACTGAGTTGCCACAGTATCCACAGATTCCTAAAGAACATGAAGAGACCTTGAAGATCTCACCTGGAAGCTCTGTAAAATTATCAGAAAGAATAACAGGTGCTCTAGGGCAACACTACTCAAACTGTGGTCCACGGATGGACAGCATTGGCATCTCTGGGGAGCCTGTTAGAAACCTAATTTCATGCCCCCACCTCAGGCTTACAGAATGAGGACAAGGGATACAGGGAGTACCAAGTGCCCTAGCGAATCCCAGGTTCCAAAGCTAGTACTTCTTGCCCCTATTGTGTAGCAGAAACCCCACTTTCCCTTGGATATTGGGGTAAACCACCCTGACAGTGCAGTGATCTCTTTCTCTGCCAATGTTTCAACATAAGGAGCCCCAGATGGCACAAGATCATCTTCCAATTTAACAGACCCATAACTATATTCCCTGGTTGAAGCAGTTCCTCTTGGTCACTAGAGATTTCCAAACCCACAAAACCTAAGGTTTCTTGGTTAAAGGCCATGTCTGTGGGATATGCTGAGATGAATATGCTGTGGTTTGAATGTGTCCCCCAAAGTTCATATGTTGGAAACTTGATTCCCAATGCAACAGTGTTGAGATTTGGGGCCCAGTGAGAGGTGATTAGGCCATGAGGGTGGAATGAATGGATTAATGCTGTTATCTCGAGAGTAGGTTTGTTATGAAGGGGGTGTTTGGTCCTCTTTTCTCTCTTGCCTATGTGATTCCTTCCACCATGTTTATGATGCAACAAGAAAGTCCTCACCAGATGCTGGTTCCTTGATCTTGGATTTTGCAGCCTCCATAATTGTAAGCCAAATAAATTTCTATTCATTATAAATTACCCAGTTTGTGTTACTCTGTTTTAGCAGCACAAAACGAACAGAATGAAACACCACAAATGGCAGGGAGGGACAGGGATGGCAAATCCATATCTGGAATATGTGTCTATTCCTACTGCCCTTCATGATGAAAGGGACTCAGTGTAATTAACCTGCTACCAAGTAAGTGGTTGGTCTATCTCCCACCACCCATCTCTGGGAATGGTGCCATATCAGGGGCTTGGCATTGGTCTCATTCATTAGAAGTCTACATATCCAGAAGTTACGGAAACCAATGAACCTTTGCAAGGGAAAGCCCATAGTGTTGATAGCCTCTATCCCTTCCACTACGGTCACTTTGTTCATGATGTCATTGAGCAAACACCAGATAGACAGAGGAAGAGGCTCACACCCCCAGGTTGGGTCATCTTATCCAGCTGATCGTTGAGAGTCTTTTCTGCAGTGGATGCCCTCTGATAGGCATTTAGATGGCTCTTGAATATCTTGACACCCAGGGCCCCTTCAAAGCTGTCTTGTCACACATATCTCCCCAAGATTGCCTTGGACCCTCTCTTCCCATCCTGTTCAGTTGGGTCAATGCTGTGATTCTCCTATCGGAGATGGTTAGGAATTCCGTACAGCACCCCCATTTGCAACAGACACTTCTGGCACTATTGGATCTGCTGATCTTAAGGTCCAAATGGCAGAGTAGCTTTCATCACAGTCTGGATATACCTTTTCTAGAGCCCTGTATTATTCTGGGCCCCATTCAAAACCAGCAATCTTATGATGTAACCAGTAAATCCATCAGACACACACACAAATGTTCTATACATTGCCTCAAAAATCCAGAGATCCATCAACTGCTGAGCCTCATTCTTCATAGTGGAAGACACAAGGTGAAGCAACATGTTTCTCATCTTAGTGGGGATATTCCAACAGGCCTCAGCCTGCTAGAACCCAAGAAGTTTCATCAATGTGTCAGGTCACTGAACCTCCACATGTGTTTTCTTCCCCTCTCTGGCAAGCATGTGGCAGTACAGCACTTGCTGTCCTCATTCACCAGATCCAATTAGCATAATGTTATCAATGTAGCAGGCAATCATAAAGTTCTATGGGCTGTCAAGATGATAAGGGTCTCATATAATATGACAGAGACCAGGAGAATTGGCAGATCCCTGAGGTAATGCATTTAGGGTGTGCCACAGTCTTCTAACAGGTGAAGGTGAACTCCTTCTGATTGTCTGTATTGATTGTGATGCAATGGAAACTATTTCTAATATGACAGTTCTCAAACTTCAGTATGGATTGGAATCACCTGGACGACTTGTTCTAACACAGCTGGTAAGCCCCTAGAATTTTTAATTCAGGTGGTCTTCAGTGGAGTTCTATAAACTGTACATCAAACACGTTCCAAGGTGATGCTGAAGCTGCTAATCCAGGGACTACCCTTTGAGAATTACTGTTCTAGTCACCAGGCACAATACCAGGTGCGTACCAGGTGTCAGGGGCTGAGCAGATCTTCTCTAATAAAGATACCACATCCAGAACAACTCCTGAAATGGCATCAATTCCTGATTGTGTTTATGAAAATCTGTAGTCATTCTCCAGGACCCACCTGACTTTCGCATAAGCCAGACAGGTGACTTAAATAGTGATGTGATTAGACCCACCTGTCCTGCATCTCTCAAGTCTTTGATGGGGGCACAATTCAATTGTCCTGAAGATGCAGTATTGCTTTTGGTTTACTATTTTGGCACAAAGAGGCAGTTCCAAGGGCTTCCATGGGGCCACTTCTACAATAATAGCCCTCACTCCACGGGTCCAATTCTCACCCTTAATACCAATGACTTTATTCATCAAGATTTAAGTGGCAAATTCAAAAGGTTCAGTGAAGAGGGTTTAATTTGGGGACAATTTTCAGAGGGACAGGCAAGGTAAAGAGAATCAGTAAGGGTTGGTGATTAATCCAGGGTTAACAATGATAAGAATCCATTACTGCCCCTTGCTTGGGGAGAAAACAGTGGCATCAGAATCTAGCAAAGACTGTGGTTATGTTGCCCACAGGAGCAGTAGGATGTAGTAGGACACAGCCACTGCCCAAACCATGGCTCAGCAGGGAAAGAGTAAGGAGGATGATGCTCTCTGCTGCTTTATCCCTCTATATTCCAACCTCTGCCTGCACCTCCACTGCCTGCACCTCCACTGGCCAATCTTAACCAGCAGCCAGAGGGCATGACCCCGGGTGATGCTGTCCAACGAGATCAGCCTCCAGGGGCACGAAGAGCAGGGCAGGGAAGGATGGAGAATAGATCTGGAGGGACAAAGGGAGATGACTCTGCAGAGGGTCCTGGGTGTTCTTCCTGCCAACAGACCTCAGTCAGGACCCAACAAGTGCACCCAAACCAATTTTCTAACTTTGACTATTTAGGAGAGAGGATTGGAATACTAGTTCCTCACATCCTTTGGACTTCTTATGCAATTCGGTCCACTCCCTCTTCACCCTTCTGCACCAAAGACAGGGGCACCCTGGTTATAACCAACTATACCTTTTTTCCAAGGAAAGGAGTGTCCACTTGCCTAATCTACATAAATAAGGAGGACCCCAGAATTGAGAATACTTCAGCTGACCATACAGAGGCTGCTGGTCAATATATACCCCCAAAAAAGATTACGCTCTCTCTTAGAAGCCACCTCCATTTCACGGCAGTCATCCCATTAAGTGGGGAGATATGGGGTTTCACTTTGGAGATAGGACAGCAGCTCAGGCTTTCCATGAATATATATTAAGGGAAGAGAGACCCCAGAAAGCTAAGTGACTTGATGACATTCAGAAGGCTGAAAGTTAGGCTACAAAAATAGTGCTTCAGTGACCATCCTTGGTGCATATGTTTTTTTTTTCCTTTTTTCTTCTCTTAGATTACCAAATACAGCACTAACATCATTTGAAAGAAGAGTTTGGCTTGAGCTTATAGCCATGAAATGGGGAACTTTGTGAGTACAATGCCACACACATTTAGAAGCAACTACTGTCTAACAGGGGCTTTGGACACAAAGATGTGTAGAGCACAGCCCTGCCCTTGAGAAGCTTGCTTCCACAGGCGAAATCAAAGTCCACATACCACTAGACCATAAATGGGGAGAGTTATCCTAAAGACTGAAAGCTCTAGAATCCAGTTTCAGCTCTGCCACTCACTAGTTGTGTGAAATGAGCAAGTCTCTGCTATTACACAACAAATATCGGCGACAGTGTGGGGTCAAAAGATGGAGGTAAAGAAGCAATATTGCCCTTAGGCTGGGGTAAGGTATGAAGTGGGGGCTCCCTTGGAACTCATGCCACAGAGGGCCCAGCTTATAACAGATACACACACACAAATCAATTTGTTCAAATTCATACAAGCACCTCTATTCCTTGGGCCTCAGGTTGGTGCAGCTCCACCTGTACCGCAAATATGAGTAATACTGTCCAAGCCAGAAGAGTTCTTCACATCCCTGCCCTGTGTCCTCAAAAGAAAGGGACTGTGTGAATGCCACGCAGGACTGTAGCAGGTCCAACCCTGAGGTGGACATGTCAGTGGAAGTGCTTAGGTAAGAGAAAGGAATGATTATTCAACTTGTTACATGCTTCCTCCTAGCCAGAATGTAATTGACTCTTCCCCAAACAAATGACATTTCCCATTTATATCAAATATCCACTTTCTTGCTTTTTTTTTCTTTTTTGGCTTTTATATGATTGAAAATTGGTAAAATAGGCAACTGAACTTAATTATCATTGCATTTGAAGAGAGTTGATGGGATGTCAATGTTCGGATGAGAATTAAAGACATAAATTCATCAGTTACATACCTACTTTATAAAATTTTAAAATCAAACTGTATTTCCAATCTGTGGTTCTGAAGGGACTCACAAAATGTGCCCTAGTTGGCACACGGGTCTCATAACCTAAACGAAGAGTGATACTAATTCTTTACTTTGGCAACTAAATGGACAGTGAACACTAAGACTGTAAAGTAGTTTTGTTTTTATAAAATATATTTAATAAGATTTAATTAATTTTTTTGAGCTGGATGCAGTGACACACGCTTGTAGTTCCAGATACTCAGATGGATGAGGCTGGATGATCCCTTGAGCCCAAGAGTTTGAGGCCAGCCTGGGCAACATAGTGAGACCCCATATCAAAAAACAAAACACAACAGATTTTATTACATTTTCAAAAAATGAATTTAGACATTTCATTTTGATTTAAAGAATTTTGAGATTAAATGTCAAAGCTCTTTAATTACAAGTTGTATCTCGCTTTTTATTATTAATAATTTTGAATATTTTCAAAGAAAACTAACTTTGAAAATGCATATGAAAAATTTAATTTTTCAATTTTTAACACTTAGTTTGGAGTTTTGATGAAGATATTTACTTCTTGTAAACTGAAGTATAATTCAATGTACTTTTTAATCTTTTATATTGTCAATAAAACACACATTCTATGAAAAGCTCAGGAGAGCATAATTAATGATCCTAATGAAATTAAAGAAAGAAAAAAATTGTAAAAAATAAAGTCTGATTTTAAAAATGTATAAAGTATAAAATTCATGAATTTATGTCTTTAATGCTCATCCAAACATTTCCATCCCATCAACTTTCTTCAAGTGCAGTGATAATTGTTTAGTTGTATCTTTTACCAATTTTCAATCATATAAAATCCATCACTTTGCAAATATGTTTGTTTTGCAATTATGAAAGCAAACATATCTAGGTAGGAGAATAGAAAGTATTTTATTTAATAGTGTACAGCTTGTTTATACCTCCTAAATACTGAGACTCCATGAGCACTCTCAGCTTAGGCCCTGCAAATACTAGAAGTAGACCTATCAATAAGACACAATCTGCTCCCGGTGATCTCCTAGAATTCATTCACTTACTTAATGAGTATACACTGAGTGGCTCTTATGTGCTAGGTACTGATGAACTTTCAGTAAGCAAAAGCAGACTATCCTCAAGGAGCTGAAAATGCAATGAAGGCAGATATTGATCAAATCATCATAGACAACAAACGTCTGTTTATTTCTGGGATCATGACCTTGGCGGGAATAGATGTGCCATGCTACTCCATTCCCTCTTCAAGAAAGAACTTTTCACTCCAGCTTTTGGGTGTGCTGTTGGCAAACAGTCTGAAAATAAGACTGGCCTCAGCCTTATTTAGTTTTCGAGAGCAAAATTTTAAAAAACAAAAACAGGCTTGCATGCAAGCATCCAGTCTTGGTCCATCTCCCATGAGTTTCTTTCCGCCTCTCTGCAGGAGGAGGGAGAGCAAAATACTCCCACAGCCCTGGAAATCTTGCTGAGAGGACAGAAAGAGAGGGGATACACAGAAAACAAATTAGTACTTCGGGATACAACCCTGCCACATTACTTTCTCTGGGGTTGTTAAAAGGAATATGCTTCCAAACTAAAGAAAGGGAAAAAATGTGAAAATAGAACCACTTTTGAGATCCATTTTGGTGTCAGGAATCTTTGAGATAATATTAATTATGATACTTTATGCCTCAAAACTGCTAGGCAGGGTGGCTCATGCCTGTAATCCCAGGACTTTGAGAGGCCAAGGCATGAGGATCACTTGAGCACAGGAGTTCAAGACCAGCCTGGGCAACAGAGTGAGATCCCATCTCTATAAAAAATCAAAAAATCACCTGGGCGTGATGGTGTGCACCTGTAGTCTCACCTACTTGGGAGGCTGAGGTGGGAAGATCACCTGAGCCAGAGAAGTCAAGGCTGCAGTGAGCCAAGATTGTGCCACTGCATGCCAGCCTAGGTGACAGAGTGAGACCCTTTCTCAAAATTAAAAAACAAAACAAAACAAAAAAAAACGCAGAAAAAATCCCTAAAGTTCCCTTGTCCTCACAAACATTGTCTTGGTTCAAGTCTACACTCACCCTCCGGAGAGCTCTCTATGCACAGTGTTTCAAAGGTAAACCAATGTGTGTGAGAGGCCTCAGGACAGAGAAGTCCCACGGTGGGGGCAACAAGGCTTCTCTTCCTCCACTCCCCTCTGCAATAGGGACAGGGGCTCCCAGCCCCTGGAACCCCTAGTGCCTGCCCTGGCCCAGGGCTGTAGCGTGGCCCTGAGCCTAGCTCCCTTGCCACCCTACAATAAAACCTGCAGTGGGCCCTATCTTGCCAGAAACTCCTCTGGACTGATTCCTCCTGGTCAGGTAAAGTTTCAAATGAACTCTACTCTCACTTTCACAGTCATCCATTCATATTCCGAAAGGGCCACTAGTTAAAAACAGGAAGTATAAATGGAATACAAATTAATAAGGAAGATATAGTGATAACTATGGCCAACCTGCCTTGAGATGCTCATCATCCCATCTGCAAGCTCCATTCATCTGGTCAAAATGCTTCTAGTCCTTAAAATACCACTGTCAAAAAGAGGAAATTTGGCCCTGAAAGTCATTTTTGTCTATTTCATATTATTACACACAGATAGGTTTCAATAAATTAGATCTCCAAAACTAAAGATCATTAAAGTCACTTGTCATGTGGGGCTGGCAGTGAGCATTTCTGGAGTTGGAGACAGTAAAACAAAGAGGCTCTTGTCGCTGAAGATTAAGGAAAAGTAATTGCCAAGTAAAGCCCAGGCTGGACCCAGAATTAACATCCATTATTTTGGTTTCTTAAGTGAATCTGGTGCCAGGAACGTTTCTGGCTCTTTCTGCCCTGTGTGTGTTTCAGAATCTGGGGCAGGTCCATTGGATTTTCCCAACATCACCAAGCCCTTTAAGTGCATTAAATGCCCAACAAGGGGATAAGCGTGTGATCTCAACAGATGACATCAGCATTCTCTGGTGCCAGTGGGAACGAGCGGATTAATAATGATTTTAAGTGACCTTTGCCCATGACCCAGAGATCTCCAGTAAAGCCCTACTGTGCAGAGCATGAGGGCCTTTTATCCATGTGCAGGTGAGGGCTTTGAGAAAAAGATGAGTCACTCCTGTGGGTTGATGCCAGGAGAGAAGGCTTTAGGAACAAGGAGAGAAGGCTTTAGGAACAATCTCAGAACACAGCCTAGAGAGCAGGGGTTTTAGCTGAGTCAACAGAAGCAGATGTAGCCCTGGGAACATAAGCCCCAGGAATTCAGAAAAATCCTGGGGAAGGCTTTGGTCTTCCAAATTCAAAGAGGTGTTTGCATCACTGATCTGGAGAGTAGCGTCTGGGAGATCCTGCTGACATCTGCCCTATACAGCATTTCCACTGAAATCAGCAAAGCGCTGGAGAATATGGCCCTAGAGCATAGCTGTAGGAAGTAAAGTCCGCGGGGAGCAGTTCAGCCTCAGAGCATGGTATTTCCCAGCCTGCGTGTAGCAGAGACTACTAATTGTCCCCCAGTATCCATTCTCCCCTTCTTTTAGGGCAATCAAACTAATTTTCACAGGGCAAGCAATGTGTTTAGATGAAAGACTACATTTCCAGGCTTTCTTGTAATGAGGTGTGGCCTTGTGACCAAATTCTCATCAATGAAATGTAAGAAATGTGTGGTATGGGACTACCAGGAAAGCTGCTTAAAGTGACCTAACTCAGGAGGAAGGAGGACTCTTCTGCCCTTCCATCCTCCCAATCCTCACCTCTTTGTTGTCTCCTTCTGCTGGCCTGGAACTCAGATGTACTAGTTGGAGCTCCAGCCGCCATTTTGTACCATGAGGTAACCCTGAGACTGAAAACCACATACTGAGGATGGCAGAGCAGAGGTATCTTTAATGACACTGTGGAGCTGCCATACTAACTCCAGCCTTCCTGACCGCAGATTGCTTTTACGTAAGGAAGAAATACCAGCCTCCTTGCTGTTCTTTAGAAATGATAAGCATATTCCATCCTCAGGGCTTTGCACGGGCCGATTCCTGTGCGTGGAGGACTCTGTCCCTAGGTATCCATCTGGCCTGCTCCCCTCACTCCTTCAGCTCTCTAGCAGAAATGTACTATGGGATTAAGGCCTTCTCTGACCACATTTATAATAGCATCCACATCCCCCAATCGTCCATAAAACCTATTGCCATCTGTCATAACACATGTCTTTTCCTTATCTGTTTATTGTCTATCTCTTTCCACCGGAATGTAAGCTTCAAATGGGCTGTTCTGTTTACTGCTGTGCCTCTCATCCTTAGAACAGTACTTAACATATAGAAGGTGCTCAATAAAGATTTGTTGAGTGAATGAATGAATGGTGCGATCTGACGGATGGGCTCTAAATACTCAACTATCCCCCTAGGCCCCGGTATAAGGCTCATCAGGCCCAGGAAAGGTCGCAGGGCACCCTCCCCTGCTGTAGTCACCAAGGAACTAGGGTAGAACCAGGGCTGCCTGTGTGCAATGGATTGGGGCAGAAGAGATGGGGCAGAGCTCACTCTCCTGACTCTAGTGGGCTTGCAAGAGGTGAAAAGCTAGGTCCTTTCCTGCCATCATCACAGTTCAGGTGCACACCCATGACTCGGAGGCTCTTCCCAAGGCTTACAGTGTGGAGACACAGCCACAGGGCCCATGAACCAAGCCTACAACCCATACGTGCTCATCCGTTAGCCCCAAGAAATACTGGACATGTAGGGTGCTGTGATGTGCAAATTTATGTATTAATTTGGCTAGACTAAGTACCCAAATATTTGCTCAAATATTTTTCTACATGTTTCTAAGAAAGTATTTTTTAGGTGAAATAAAACTTAGATCAGTGGAGTAAAGCAGATGACCCCCACAGTGTGGCTGGGCCTCATCTCATCAGTTGAAGGCCTTCACCAAACAATGACTCACTTCCCAGAGGAAGAGGAAATTTAGAGAGCAGACTGCTTCAGACTCAAACTGCAGCTCTTCCCTGGGTCTCCAGCCGGCAACCCACCCAGCAGGTTTTGGACCTGCCACCCTCCAGGATCCCACAAACCAATTTGCTTAAAATCAATCGATCGATCGATCGATCTCTTTCCCCGTGGTTCTATTTCTCTGGAGAACCCTGACTACTACAGGGGCCAGTCTCTTTTCATATTCCATGGAATACCAGGAGGCCTGGGATGTATAATAAGAAAACCCCACAAAGACCCCTGACCTCACAAATAAGAGTGAGAAAACATATTAATGAATATCTGACAGGGAGGCTTTACACACCTTGACCCACTGGATCAAATCACGATCATAAGTGGACACAGCTGCTTCTGCGGCAGTGCAGGCCTCAGAGCACAATGGCTTTATTTGTCAACTGAGTGCAGGACCAGGCCTATAGCCCGAGGGAGGACCCCAGTCACAGGGTTGAAAGGGGTGCTTGAGCCCTTTGTTTCCAGAAGAGCAGAGAAAATCTCACGATGGCAAGAGAGCAGGCAGCACTTTTCCAGCACACTGGCCAAAGCCGATGCGATAACCATCCCCCTGGCAGTACCCTGGAACAGAGGAGGACAAGGATCAGTCACAAAGTTGCTGGGCTCACCGGAACCAACACCTAGGCAGCGGCAGTGCCCGTCAGCACACAGCTGGCCCGAGGCAGGAAGGTGCCATCAGAATCACACACACATATCTTAAACACAGTAACCCTCCACAGAAGCTGGGCAGAGTCACACGCAGGAGCCCTTGCACTACAGCCTGGGCCCACCCCACAGCCAGGGATCCTCAGAGGCACTGTAAGGCTCAACAGCTTTCCTATGGCTGATATGGTTTGGCTGTGTCCCCCACCAAACCTCATTTTGAATTATAGCTCCCATAATTCCTATGTGTTGTGGGAGGGACACGGTGGGAGATAATTGAATCATGGGGCGGTTTCCCCCATACTGTTCTCATGGTAGTGAAGAAGTCTCACGAGAGCTGATGTTTTTATAAGCGGTTTCCCCTTTCACTTGGTTCTCATTCTCTCTTGCCTGCCACCATGTAAGACGTGCCTTTTGCCTTCCACCATGATTGTGAGGCCTCCCCAGCCATGTGGAACTGTGAGTCCATTAAACCTCTCTTTCTTTATAAATTACCCAGCCTCAGGTATGTCTTTATCAGCAGTGTGAAAACAGACTAATACAGTGTCAACTCTCCCCACATGGATTTGGGTTCAAATCCTCGCTCTGCCAATTAGCCTGAAGCCAGAATGCCTGAGTTCAAAGCCTGGCTCCTCCACTTATTGGCTCTGTAACCTTGGGTCACTCTAGACCTCAGTTTCTTCATGTGTGCAATGGATCTAATGACAGTGCCCACCGCACAGGACTGCTGCAAGGATGATGGGAGCAAATGCATAGAAAACTCTGAGAACAGGCCGGGCGTGGTGGCTCATGCCTGTAATCCCAGCATGTTGGGAGGCCGAGGCGGGTGGATCACGAGGTCAGGAGATCGAGACCACGGTGAAACTCCGTCTCTACTAAAAATACAAAAAATTAGCTGGGCGCAGTGGTGGGCACCTGTAGTCCCAGCTACTCGGGAGGCTGAGGTAGGAGAATGGCATGAACCCGGGAGGCGGAGCTTGCAGTGAGCCGAGATCATGCCACTGCACTCCAGCCTGGGTGACAGCGAGACTCTGTCTCAAAAAAAAAAAAAGAAAGAGAACAGCCTCCAGTCCCTATTTGAAATTCCCTGTGTCAGTCATTATAACCATTATGAGCTGGGTGGCTGGGAACAAGCTGTTTGACTTCAGAACTCACCTCCCTCATCTACAAACAAGAAAAACAATGCTTATCTCTCAAGGTTGTAAGGATTACACTAAATATTTCAGTGAAATTCCCAGCACATCTCAGAAACTAATAAATATTAGTTTCCTTCATTTAATTCCATTTCAACAAGGATGATGGAAAAGCAGAGAGAAGCCCATCTCTGCCCTTGAGAGGGGTCCACTTTGAGGGAGTGGGAGGTCCAGACGAGAGATACACAGAAATGCCTACAAGGTGCTGAGCGAGTAGCATGGAGGGAAAGGGAGCAGGAAGGGGGGACATCTCAGCCGGGCCTTGACGGGTAGCTAGGAGTTCATTAGGGAAGACACATGAAAATGCCATTCCAGACAGAGGGAAGAACATGTGCAAAGGCTCAGAGACTCAGGCACAAGATGCATTTGTCACATCTGTTCAGTGAGGCTGTCCTTTGGGGGGCCCTAAGAAGCCCCATGACCCACATGCTGACAACATGCAGGGATGCCCTTTGTCAAGAGCAACGCCCTCGCCTATTCTGTTGCTCACTTTCATTATTTTCTGTCAGTCACTTTTCCATCTCAATGCTCAGAAATATCCACACCACTAGGGTGAATAAAAAGCCTATTAAAGTAAAACTGGCTCCCAGCAGAAATTTATTAAACATCTATCAAAATAACTAACTCGGAACTGCAGCATTTTTAAAAAGCCTCTCCCAACCATGGTCCTGAAGGAGAAGGGTCACCGCTTCTACACCCTGGGACCCCTGGCCAGCCTTGCCCAGGAATTCTGTGCCAGGCAAGGGAAGCAATAATGCTGGGGAGAGAAACTGGAATAAACAGAAATGCAGGAAGACCAGGTGAAAGACGCCACCACTGAGAGACACAGGGAAATGAAAGACTTTTGCTCAGATATTGTTTCCAAATAATGTCAGACACCAAGAAAGAATCCACAACAAACCACAACTATCAACAAATCAAAGATCTGAAGGAGAGTGAGAAATGCATGTGTCCAGCAGTGCAGAGCCGTCCGTGCAAATGCCGGCGAGAACACATCCTTGCGAGTTACAAGCTGAACACCAGATGGGGCTTGTGAGCGAGACTAGGGGATGGATGAGTTAAACCAAGATGATCAGAGATTTTTGTTGGTATTTTTGGTTTGTTTACTTCACCTGTTCCCTTGCTGAACAATTTGTGGGTTTTGGACTCTCTCAGAAATGACAATCTCATTGCACCATTTAAAGAGGCAACAGGACACAAGGGTTCAGAGCACAGCTCCTGGAGCCCAGCTGCCTGTGTTCAAACCCTGGCTCTGCCCTTTATCGCCTGTATGATCCTGGGTAAGTATGCATCTTTCTGGGCCTCAGTTTCCACATCTGAAAAATAGAGACAGTAAGAGTAGCTGCCTTGTTCAGAATAGAAAATGTATTCCAGGTAAAGCACTTGGCACAGCGTCTGGCCTGCAGTAAGTGCTGCCGCGTTGGCTGATGCCAGCACTTCTGAATGTTCTATCGCGTTTCCAATGGTTAGAAATTGATTTGGGAAGGAGCATCTGTGAAGAGCAAGCAGGGAAATGAGAGGCAGCCATGAAGGCATCTGAGCGGGTACAGAGAAGGAGGAGGAAAGCCAGGAAGAGCTGAAGAAACCATGTGTGGCTTTCAAGCAAGAAAGCAGCTCAGCAGGGCCACATGACCAGGGAAGTCGTAGAAGGTGAGGGCAGAGCCATCTACCAATGCGGGGAATCTTTGCACAAGGTAATACAGCTGATGCACCACCTCCACCTTCCCCCTCCTCTGCTTACCCCCTGCTTAGCCCAAATTTTAGCAATATGCACTCATTTGAGTTTTTCAGTGATCCCCTTCTGTATGAAATTCTCTTTTTTCTTTTTATGAATACATAATGTATGCCCCTCTCCTCTTAGCAAATTATAATTCTTCTTTCTTGGTTCCAGGGGATTTTGCCCATCTGTTCCCATTTCCCTCTTCACTTGCCAACACGTGCTTCTTCAGATCCAAGGAACTGCCTTTCCCTGAATTCCTCTGCTGGCCTCCAAAAATCCTTCCAGAGTAAGGCGTTGTATACACAAACAAACATGGAAATGACTCTCATGGCATCTTGGCTCCTTTCTCCTTCCTTCTCTGGCTCAAATGTCAAGAACACATGTGCATTCCAACTGCTAAATACCAGCCTCCTTTCTTCCAGGCCCTGGACAGCTGCCTGGTCTATCATGGCTTAGTCAGGGGCCCTTATCACGCTGACAACAGAGAGTTAAAGCCATCACTTTCTCTTCTGCCATCATCTCTTTCCTTCCTTTCCCCAAATCAAAACTTCAGAAAATGCTTTCACTCAATCCACAGAACCGTGACCAAAGGCCTGCGGCAGGTCTGGCAAGCACTGCAGAAAGACTAGAAACAAACTCGGCAGGGGAATCAGAAGACCTCAGTTGCAGCCTGGCTTCCCCAGTTGTGGGACTTCTGTCAAGTAACCTGCCTTCTCTCAGCCTAAGTTTTCGACTCTGCAAAATGGGGGCAATGATACATCACCAAAGGGCTATTGGGAGTAAAAAATGAAATAAGGAAGGTGGATGTGCCTACAATATGGTTGGCTCCTAGCAGATGTTCAGTAAATATTGTCAAATTCAAATTAGAGAGGTATAATTAGGCTGCAGAAATGGGAGCAAAATGGGTATTTATTGACTAATAATGGGTGTCATCGGCTGTTTTGAGCTCTGCCTGCATCTTCTCTACCAAATCCACTTTATTCAAAGAACTCACCAACAGCCACACTGGGCATGCACTATGTGGCTGCTACTTGGACTAAACTTTGCTCTCCAAGAGCTCTGGAGTGGACTAAATTACGGCCCCCAAAGATATCAGGGCTGAATCCCTAGGACCTGTGAATGTTACCTTATACAGTAAATTTTCTGGAGATGTGATTAAGTTAGGATCTTAGAATGAGGAGATTGTCTAGGTGGGCCCTAAATGCTATCAAATGTGTGTTATAAGAGACAGGTAAAGGAGATGAGACAGAAGACGAGGCGACAATGTGACCGTGGAGGCAGAGATCGGTGTGATGTGGCCACAAGCCAAAGAGGCTTCCACCAGAAGCTGGAAGAGGCCAGGGACAGACGCTCCCCAGAGTTTCCAGGAACACGGCACTGCCAACACGAGGATTTTGAACTTGTACCTTATAGGGCTGTGAGAGAATACATTTCAGTTGTTTTAAGCCACAAAGTTTGCGGTACTATGTTACTGCAGCCACAGGAATCTAACACAAGCTTTTAGTTAAGCACGGAAACTGACACATACACAATTAGTGTGCCTGTAATCCCAGCTACTTGGGAGGCTAAGGCAGGAGAATCGCTTGAACCTGGGAGACGGAGGTTGCAGTGAGCCGAGATTGTGCCACTGCACTCCAGATTGGATGAGAGAGCAAGACTCTGACTCAAAAACAAACAAAAAAAAATTAAAGATGAGGTAAACTGAGTCTCAGAAAGGCTAAATAACTTAATGAAGGTCACACAGCTGGTGGGGGACCTGGGAGTCCAACTTGAATCTTTCCAGCTCTAAAGAGTGTGCTGCTAACGATTATGGTGCCCTTTCCCTCTATTAGTAAAATGTGGTAGGCAGAATGGCCCCCCTAGAAGAATTAAGAGGCACCCTCGCCTCCTCGGAACGGGCTGCTGCGAAGCATTAGTCACTAACTCAGCTGAACCTTCCTTGATCCTAGTCATAGGTCACCAAGTGTCTGCACATGGGGTTTGCTGCAAAATCTAGACCTTGAGGAACCTGCCAGTATTTTATAACTGTGCTCAGGGAGAAGGGAGACCAAGCGGAATGTCTACAGTCTTTCTGGCCTAGGGAGACTCACACTGGAAGTTCCGGGTAGCCATAGCTGTGGGGAAGGACAGAACAAGCAGGCAGAGACTCTGGGAGGCAGAGTCAGGATGCGTTAGAACAGATGGCTTCATGGCCAGGTAGGAGCACCCCGCAGCTAGAACAGTGCATGGCGGGCAAGGAGGAAGACAAGCTGCTGGGTTTGGCAGCCCTCACCTGTTATGATGACTTCATCCCCGTCCAGCAGAAACTTCCTGGTCTGACCATTCCCCAGGTCTATGGGCTTCGTTCCCTTCCACGACAGTTCCAACATGGAGCCGAAGTTTTCTGGCTCCTTCATCACAGGAAAGGGAAGAAAGAATAACATGAATTTATGCCTTGGCTCTGGCATGGACCGTGCTCAGCAAGACCTGGGAGTCCCGAGAAGTGGCAGGGGGCCCTCATGCCCCTCAGAGACCCTGCCTCGGCCTTGGTGGGATCACCGCGGAGATGCCTTTGAGACTTGGAACTCTGCCCCTTCTTCCTGTGGGGACAGCAATGGTTCCACTAAGGACATCGCTTGTTTAGGAATCAGTGAATCCCTGACCAGAGTGCCCAGTGCCCCCTGCAGCATCCCCTCCCCGCTCTGGAGGCTGCAGTTTTCCCAGATACCGTGATGCTTAACACCCTCCTGTCGACAGCTCAAGGAACAAGAGGGCTCGGCCAGGCCCCTGCAGGGAGTGAGTGACACATGCACCACCCCAAGGTCATCATCTCTGAAGGTTCTGTGACTCCCGCTGGCTTACAGGGGGACAATTGGGCGGGAAGGGGCACAGCAGCAAGGCCACCTCATCCTGGGAGGGTGCAGTGTGAGATGGTGACAACGGAGACACTATCACTGTCTCCTGACTCCTCCCTACGTGTCACTGCGCTGCTCCCCTACAGAGGCAGAGACTCAGGCTTCCGTTCTCACACCAGTCTCTTTAGGTTTGAATTTGGATGAGAAGTCCCTCCTGCACCCAGAGAGAAAGGCTATGAGGAAGACAGAGTTGTGAGATACACCCACCTCGGGCCTGAAATCTCTTCTTGAGGGTGAGCTGAGGGCCCTCGGGGCTGTGTGGGGAGTAGGGATGCTCTGCGTGGGCAGCCCTCAGTGCAGCCAGATACTCACCGGCCCGCTGATGGTCCCAGAAGCCAGGAGGTCCCCCGGCCGCAGGTTGCAGCCGTTGACAGAGTGGTGAGTGAGCTGCTGCAGCATCGTCCAGTACATGTACTGCAGGCAACGGACGCGAGGTGGAATGAGCAGGTGCAGGCTTAGCCTAGCGTCCCAGAGGCAGCTAGGCACAGCCTGCCCTGCTCACGACCACCTTCCCTGGCCTTTCCCCGGTCCCCAGCTCCCCCAGCCAGCTCTCTCCAGTCCCTTATAGCAGGACACGTTGTCCTCCTGGGGAGCTGCCCAGAGACCTCCCCCAAGCTCTTCCATCTCCTTCACAAGCTCTGACCTCAGCTCCTCTGCTACCTCGAGCCTGAACTGACCACCTTCTCCAAGCAGCATCCCCTAAGGGCTGACCCTGCTGCTCAGTCCCTCAGCCTGCAACATGCCCTTGTGTACAACACTCCACTCTGCCCTGGGAACACCCTCCAGTCCTGCGTTGGGAGAGTCTGCGTCCTCACCACAGCAGAGGCTTCTCGTGAGCAAAGCCCTCGCTCCCATTCTCCTATGCCTGGCCTTGGGATGGACACTGGGCAATGGAGCTGAATGATTCAAACGTGATATCAGGGCAGGCCAAGGAGCGAGGGAGAGCTATGGCAGGTCAGGCTGTGGGCAGAGGGGGCCAAGGCACCACGTGCCCACCGAGACGCTCAGAGGCAATGCATGCCCATGCCTGTCCCAGGCCACAGCTTCTCACATTGCCATTCCTACAGCCACACATCCCGGCATAGGAAACCCAAAAGATGGATTCTTGCCCACGAGCCCCCGCAAGGAGGCCCCTTAATTTCTTCTTACTAGCCTAAGGAGCCCAGAATAATATTAAATTAGAAGGGAAATTAGGGGAACTAGGAATAGTTCAATGATTCAGAAGATATTCAAAAGGCCGAGAAACAAATGAACCATAAACATATGACTAACATGCCCAGCTGCATTAGTCATTAGGGAAATGCAAATTGAAGTCACAATCCCTGGCACGATTTGAACGAAAAGGCAAACACCACCAGAGCTGACGAGGATGTGGAGCAGGCAAAATGCTTACACGCTGCTAGTGGGAGTATATACTGGTAGAACCACTTCAAAAAACTGTTCGGAAGTACTCCTAGGCTGAGTCTGTGTGTACTCTGTGACCCAGCAAGCCTATTACTGGATATACACTCAACAGAAATGTGCACATATGTGCACCAAAAGATGGGTACTAAAATGTTCACAGTAACTCTATGATAGCCAGAAACAATGGAAACAACCAAATGTCCATCGATTGTGGAATTGATGCGACTTAAAAAAATAAGTCAGTTGTGGAATATTTATACAGTGCAATGCTAGAAGGCAATGAGAAAAATGAGCTGTCACTGCAAAGAGCAACAGGGTTGAATCTCACAAATCTAACACTAAAACAAAGACGCCAGCTAGAAAGAATACATGCTACTCTGCGATGCCATTTCTATAAAACTGAAAAGCAGAAAAAAAAAAATATATGGTAATGGAGGTCAGGAGAGGAATGACCTTTGCTGGAGGGAGTGATGAAGTGACCTGGAGGGGCCCAGGGGGCTGCTGAGGTGCTGGAAATTTCCCATTTCTGATCTGGGTGCTGGTTGCACATGGATGTTCATTTTAGGAAATGTCTTCACGCTGTACATGTATAATATGCACTTTTTTTAGTTTTTATTTTTTGAAATAGGGTCTTGCTCTGTCACCCATGCTGGAGTGCAGTGGTGTGATCATGGCTCACTGCAGCCTTGACCTCCTGGGCTCAATCGATCCTCCTGCCTCAGCCTCCCAAGTAGCTGGGACCATAGGTGCATGCTACCATGCGCGGCTAATTTTTTTACTTTTTGCAGAGAGAGCATCTCATTATGTTGCCCAGGCTGGTCTCAAACTCCTAGGCTTAAGTGATCCTCCCACCTCGGCCTCCCAAAGTGCTGGGATTACAGTAATGTGTGCATTTTTATCTATGTGTATTATGCTTCAGTTAAAAGTTCACTTAAAAAATAAGTCACTCTCATCAATACAGCCCCTGGCAGGACAGGATAAACCAGGAACTAGACCTTTACAGGAACACCTATTGTCCCCTAAGAAAATCACTGGCCACATTTATGCAGCCTCTATCTTGACAGAACTCTGTGACCCCATGGCCACTCCTGGCAGAGACAGGCCATGGAAGCTCCAGGCCCACAGGCTGACCCATCATCATATCCCAAAAGGAATGCTCTCCTCCTGTTCCTGCCAGGAAGAAAAGTCTCTTTTTCCCTCAATTCTAAGAAGCAGTCTGATCAGCGTCAAAGCTTACCTTAAAATTGGACTTGCATATGGTAGCCGCCTGGCTCATTCCTTCTCCTGTTAGAAAACCAATATTGATGAAAACTTAATTCCATGCATCAGGGAGGAAAATAAAAAAAGAATTGTTCTGTGGCTGAAGCTTCCCATCGTCCAACATGATTTCACTTAGAGTCTGTGAAACAATTAGCTCCTAGGACATTAGAGCTGGGAGGTCCAGGGTTGGCCAATTCATGCACACGAGTCATCACTTCCTCCTCCCACGCCTACAGCAGGTAGCATTAACTGATCACAGCAGATGTTTGCTCTGAGTCCACATGTAGCCTCAGAATCCTTCTTAACACAGTGATCCTGGAACCCACAAATCACTGGAGATAGCGTGCCATTTGAAGGCTACTTGTGACCTTTGATCAAGGATAACCTGCTGTCCCCTCAGGAGTCCTCTGGATAGCTGGGTCATCTGTCCGCTGCCAAGCTCCTCCAGTGATGGGCAGAGTGCTACTTCACAATGTACTAAACAATATTTACTAAACATCTACTACATGCAAGGTACTGGGCTGTTGCTGTTCCACTTCTGAACAGCACTAATAAGTAGAAAGCTCCTCCACTCCCTCAAAACCTGGCTTCCTCCCTTGGTCCCGTCTGAGGTGGCACAGAACAGGTGTACTCTTCAGCCATGCGAGGTCTGGGTCTGCCAAGCCTGCTCCTTCCCAGACCCTTTTGCCCAGATCCCAACTCAGAACATCAGAACTGCAAATGCAGGACTACATCTCTGGACACTGTGCTTTCTGGATAATCTTGTCCCTTCTCTACCAGTGGCCTCCCCTGGGCGGGTTCACCTCTAGGCAGGCAGGAAGAAATACCTAGGATGAAACCAGATAGAAAGTATACTCCAAGCACGCATTGTGGGTGGCAGGAGGCCAACCTAGAACTTGTGACGCTTGGATTGAGTCCCAGCCCTGCCATTAGCCAGGTAGGTGGCTCGGGGTGAATCCTTTTCCTCTCTGAGCCTCAGCTTCCTGACCTGGAACCTGAAAGAGCAGGCCCAGCACAGCTTCCCAGAGGGCCTTGGGCAGCCAGGAGGCTCTCGGTGGCAGCCCTTTCTCCATGGAGCATCCTGCTCCCATGGCGACAGCTCCTCACTCCTGCAGGGTACTGAGCCTCCTGACAGGAACCACCTCATGAAGGGCCAAGACCCTGGAACTGGCAGTGAGATAGACACAGCAAAGCCTGGTGTGTCCAGACAGAGCAGACGGAAGAAAGGAATGGAGCTGGCCGGGCACGGTGGCTCACGCCTGTAATCCCAGCACTTTGGGAGGCCAAGGTGGATGGATCACCTATGGTCAGGAGTTAGAGACCATCCTGACCAACGTGAAGAACCCATCTCTACTAAAAATACAAAATTATCCAGGTGTGGTGGCGCATGCCTGTAATCCCAACTACACGGGAGGCTGAGGCAGAAGAATCACTTGAACCCAGGGGCAGAGGTTGTGGTGAGCCAAGATCGCGCCATTGCACTCCAGCCTGGGCAACAAGAGCAAAACTCCGTCTCAGGAAAAAACAGAGAAAAGAAAAGAAAAGGATGGAGGTAAAAAGGAGATGTGGCCAGAGTGTGGCTAGGAGGTCTGTGTGTGGCTACCAGGCAAACCCTCCCCACCCGAGGTCCCCCACTGGGACTGGAAAATGACACCTGACTCTTCCTAGGTACAGACCCTGTCCCAGACCTTTGCATGAATTGACATGTTTGGTCCTCACAACACACCATGAGGTCAATGCCATTATTATCCCATTTCATAGATGACAAATGAGGACATGGCCAGGTTGGGCAACTTGCCCGAAGTCCCACAGCTGAGCAGCAGAGTCATGGCCTGCAGAGCCCGTCTCTTTATTACCAATGCCCCGCGGGTCTGTTCGCGGAGGCAGGCTGAGCAGCCACAGGGAGATGTGGGCCCTGTCTATCTCAGAGCTGGCCCAGGGTGGGGATCTCGGGCCTGTCTGCAAGACACTCGGGGCTGGCCCAGGGTGCTGGGGCCTTGGTGCACTGGCTCTGTGTGGCCCCAGGGGCTCAGCCAAGCCTCCTGCGAACAGACCCACAGGGACATGCTTTCAAACAGGCACTCAATGAAATGTGCCACCCACCACAGAAGTGAGGGTCAGTGGCGATATGTGAGCAGGGGCCAGGCAGCCCCTGGAGAGGCTGAAGAGGGGATTCAAGCGGAAGATGGAGGTCCTGGACTCCATCCTTTCAGCCCTATCACTGAGAGCTCAGTGATAGGTTAATGCCCTATGGGCCCACTTAGGTTCCCAGTGAGCACCAGGGTGTCCTCTCCCCTCCCCTTTCCTTTAGACGAGCCACACACGTCTCCAGGGCTGTAGCATGTGCCCCCACTCTTGCCAAAGCTCAGGAGCCTTCAGGACAAGGCACACAGGCACACATTGCCTCAGAGCTCCTGGCCATATCAGTCCCCCTACAACATACCTTTCAGGTTAACAGAGAGGTTGATGTCAAATGTGTAGGGCTCGTCATGGCACAGATACGGCAGGGGCCTGGGGTCCTGGGAGGCAAAGCACAGCACAGAGGTCACTGGCAGGTAGGCTGAGCTCACTCGGCTGGGCCCCCATACCAGCCAGGCCCCTGGCAGCACCTGCTCCCCCAGGCAGAGGGTCTGAGACAGCAGGAGCATTCCCTCTCCAGGGACCCAGCACCGTGCCCCTGGATAGCAGTGGGGGGATCATACTGTGGGTCTCCAGGAAATGCAGCCAAGGAAGGGGCATCAGCAGGTCAAAGGTCACAGAAGCCAAACCAGAGATGTTCCTGAAAGCCATGGGAGGGGAGAGAAAGGGCCGAGATGGAGAAAAAAGCATGGCCTGTAAGGAAAGGCTGGGGCCGGAAAGGGCATTGCAGGGCCCCTGGAAGGCAGAGGGGTCACAACAGAAGCAGACAGCCCTGGCTGGTGCTGGAGCCAGCTAGGGAGGCAGCTTGGATGGCTGGGCCAGAACGCCTGCACTCCGGCCAAAAGCAGTGTTTTCCAAAGCATGGTACGTGAGTCACCCGTGGGACATGAGATCGTTTTCGGGGATACTAATGGTTATGAAACAGTGTAGCTAGTGATGCCAGTAGGAATATAAAGTCCCCTTCTTAATATATTAAGTTTTAAACTAGGAGCCACTCTGAATAAAAACATCAAGTAAATAATAGTTCAGAGGGGGTAATAGTAGTGATGGTTGTACCTAAATGGTGTTTGGGAAGGGCTAGCACAGAGGAAGGCAGGCAAAACCCTGTGATGACAGACCTGGAAGAAGGCAGATGACTGGAGGACAAGCAGAGAGAGACTGTGGCCTTGCGGCCCTAGGGAGACTAGACAGGGCCGCTACCGGCTAGAGAGAAAGTCAAGTCCTGGGGACTGAAAATGACCAGAGTGGGCAGGGGGTGCTGTGGCAGGAAGCAGTGAGGACAGAGCAAGGAATGAGTGTGAAAGCCCCACAGGACTTCACTAGAACTGGCTTGCAGGGAAAGACCTCAAGGTTGTTTGTAGCACAGCAAACATGAGATGACCCCAGAGGCAGAGGAGCACAGGAGAGCAGTGTGGGTGCAGGACCTGCACCGGGTGCTGGTAGAGGCCCCCAGCAAATGAGTGATGAGATGCTCAAGGGAGGATGTGCAAATGGCTTGGGAGCTCAGCCTGGATCCCCACAGGGAGGTCAGAATTGGAAAGGGGCATCGTGAGGACTCAGAGACACTGGAGAACGAGGACAGGTCACATGCCAGAAGCCAAGGGGTAAGGGAATGCCAACAAGAGTGAGGGGCCACAGGAAGTCCATGCTGAAGGGGACACAAGGTCATGACACTGGCTATCGGGTCACAGGTGACTCTGGCCAGGTGTTGCCAGTGATGGAGTGGGGCAGATTGCAAAAGGCTGAGAAGGGAGGATTGGGACCAGGGGTCAAGGCCTAGACCCAGTGGTAACCCAGTGGTGCTGGGAACCAGAGGTTGCAGGGACTCCCTGTTGCTGGGCTCCAAGCTGCATTCTATGAACTGGGATCCAGGTGGCGCCATTTGCACAGAACACGATTTGATGGCCACCTGGGAGGTTGTGCAATGTTGGTATCTGCAGGGACCCCTCCTGCCAACTGGCCAGATCCCCTGGTCTTGCAAGATTCTTAAGGTTATAAAATTCTGTGTTTTCTCCAAGAACTGTGCCAGGGCCAGGGAAACCATAAGAGAGAATGACGCCCTGGCTGCCTGGAGGTAATCGTGGCCAGGAACTCCCAGGCACTCCGCTGTGGGCATGCCATGAGCACAGAGCTTCCCTCCTGATGGTCTGCATGCCTGGCATGTCCACTCAGTGGGCAAGCAGCCTCAGAGGCAGCAGGGCTGGGTTTGGGAGCTTCCTGCAGAGAATGTTCTTACCTGCTTCGGGTTGGGCACGGCAAAGGGCATGAGAGCATCCATGGGCACCACCCACGGAGAGATGGTGGTCCCAAAACTCTTCCCAAGGAATGGCCCAAGAGGGACATACTCCCACTTCTGAATGTCTCGCGCTGCAGAAGAAGGGTACAGCCAGGACTTACAAAGGCTGATCAGGGCATCTCCCCACGACTCCCTCTTGCCCTTGACCAAGGAGCAGAGACACCTAGCACAGACCTCTCCACAAAGATCAGCCCCAGTCAGGCTGCCCCAGGACCAAGGGGCAAGAGCATTCAATGCCAAAGACAGAGGTCCTTTGAGCGCACTGTGCCAGGTTACAGCAAAGAGAAGGATGACCAAACGGTGGTCAGGATATCTCCCAGGAAGGGGCCGGAAGCTCATTCTCAAACTATGAGAGAGACACTTTCTGGGGCTTATGGTGCCATCTTCCTCCCATGTATGGCAAAGGGTTGAGAGCTCAGGCTCAGAACCTGGACCGTTTTGCTTCAAATCTTAGTTCAGCAACTAACTGAAATCTCCCTGTGCCTCAGTTCCTCATCTGTAAAATGGGAATGATAATATTGCACATACCATGTAGGGATCAGCGGGAGAATATATGTAGGGTGTTAAGCACAGGGCCTGACACATAAGTGCTCAGTAAATATTAGTTACGGTGTCAGCCATGTCCCTAGCCACTCATGAGGAAATTGGAGCTCAGAGGAGTGAAGTGAGTGGCCTGAGTTCTTACAGCTGAAAGTCTGTTTGATACCCAAACCCACACTCCTAGTCACTGCATCACCTGCCACTTTTGACCTGCACCAGATCTTCAGCTTCTATGAAATTGCCCCAGGTCCCCAGCCTCCTCCCCCTCATCTCTACAGGAGCAGAGCTCCAGTAATTACCACTCCAGTCGTTCATAAGGACCATTCCAAAAATGTGCTCATGGGCCTTGGAAATGGGGATCGGCTCTCCCAATCTGTTTCCAGGGCCTACAAAAAAAGCCTGACATGGGGGAGAGTTCATTAGAATCTGCAGCTGCTCTGCCGCCCAGGTCACTTGTCACCTAGAGAGCAAAGGTCAGGTATTTCCAAACTCCAGCCATGGACCAGGACTGCCACAAGGGCCTGGCATGAATCTACTGTGTTTCTAAGCCAGAGGTCAGATGGACGCCTCAGGAAAGCAGTGTGCAGTGGTGTGCCTGCCCCCGCCCTTGGCCTTCCTTCCACACCCCTGAGCTCCACAGCAGCCTCCCCTCCCTTCAGTGCATCCCAGGCCACTCTGCTCTTTCCTCTTCATCCCATACAGGCTTTGCCTTTCAAGACTTGACAGCCACATGGGGCTTGTAAAACTGAAACTATCAGGGTTTGTATTCACGTCATGAAAAACCAGGCCAGGCACCGTGGCTCACATCTATAATCTCAGCACTTTGGGAGACTGAGGTGGAAGGATCACTTGAGCCTAGGAGTTCGAGACAAGCCTGAGCAACATAGTGAGACCCCACCTCTACAAAAAATAAACAAAATTAGCCAGGCATGGTGGCACGTGTCTGCAGTCCCAGCTACTTGAGAGGCTTATGTGGGAAGATTGCTTGAGCCAGGGAGGTCAAGGCTGCAGCGGGCCGAGATCAGGCCACTGCACTCCAGCCTGGGTGACAGAGCAAGACCCTGTCTCAAAAAATAAAAAAAATTAAAAAATTAAAATTTTAAAAATGAAAAATGAAAAACCAAAAGACTGCCTCCTTCATGCAGCAAATAGTACCAGAGAGAGCACACCCCATGGCCTCTAACCCCAATCCGTCACCCCACTACCTCCAAAGAAAAACAGCGCCAACGTGATGTCCATGAACCAACAGATTAGCCAGACATCATTAGAAAGAAAAATTTGGGAAAATCTCTTTGAAAAACATAGACTCAGCCATGACATTTGCAAAACTTAGTCACCATTTTATTTGTTCTGTGACAATAGTTAAACGTTGCAAATTTTTCATCAAGATAAAAAAAAGAACCCAAAAGCACTATCTTATGGAGAATCCCATGACCTTCAGTCCAGGTGACCTGGGCTCTCTGCCCCAACCATTTCTCCACACACTGACTCTGTCTTTTCTCTCTCCCTCTCAACAGGTGAAGCATCTGCCTGCAGAGTCCTTAGTTCTCCCAGAGAGAAGCCCATGGCCCCAAACCAGGGCTCAGATGCCCTGCTCTGATGAATCTCAGCTGGGAGTCCTCCTCCCGAAGTCTCACATGGTACCCTTGCTAAGGCAGGAGGAGGCAGAGGGCTGGCAGGGAATGCCCTGTTATCCACGGGCTATTCTGCAGTGCCCACTCATTTCCCTCCTCTGGACTGAATCCAGAGAAATCACAGGGAAGCCCAGGAGAGACAGGGAGCTCCAGAAAAGCAGACGGGCCTTCCAGCCTGCCTCCACCAACCAGGGCTTCCCACTGCCTCAGCCTGACTCGGTGGCCCCATGACAGCTTCTTCTACACCATCAGTGATGAGGCACTCAGAGCTTCCTGAGGCAACGCCTAAAACTGTAGGTGCTAACTGTGGAAAAGCCCCCTCCATCTGCCTGTCTGCATTTCCCACACGGAGCCTGACTCCAACCTTGGGCATCAGACAACCCAGCAGATGCTGAAGACACTGCCAGGTCCCCGGAGCACTGCCTCCCCCAGGTCAGCTCCTCCTTCCCATCAATGCCCTGGTCCCCTCACCTTAGGGGCTGCCCAGATTTCAGTGTCCCTCTGAAAAATGGACAGCATGAGGGATCCTCAGGTGGTGAGACTGACTGTACCAATATCAACATCCAGGTTGTGATAGAGCACCATGGTTATGAAGGATGTTGCCACTGGGGGAGACTGCGTGAAGGTGTATTGGGATCTCTGTACTATTTCTCACAACTGCATGTGAGTCTACAATGACCTCAAAATAAAAACTTCGATTTAAAAAAGTGTGCAGCCCTGGCTGGGCGCGGTGGCTCACGCCTGTAATCCAAGCACTTTGGGAGGCCGAGGCAGGCGGATCACGAAGTCAGGAGATCGAGACCATCCTGGCTAACATGGTGAAACCCTGTCTCTACTAAAAATACAAAAAATTAGGCTGGGCGCAGTGGCTCACGCTTGTAATCCCAGCACTTTGGGAGGCCGAGGCGGGCGGATCACGAGGTCAGGAGATCGAGACCACAGTGAAACCCCGTCTCTACTAAAAATACAAAAAAATTAGCCGGGCGTAGTGGCGGGCGCCTGTAGTCCCAGCTACTCGGAGAGGCTGAGGCAGGAGAATGGCGTGAACCCGGGAGGTGGAGCTTGCAGTGAGCCGAGATCGCGCCACTGCACTCCAGCCTGGGCGACAGAGCGAGACTCCGTCTCAAAAAATAAAAAAATAAAAATAAATAAATAAAATAAAATTAAAAAAAATACAAAAAATTAGCCAGGCGTGGTGGTGGGTGCCTGTGGTCCCAGCTATTCGGGAGGCTGAGGCAGGAGAATGGTGTGGACCCAGGAGGCGGAGCTTGCAGTGAGCCAAGATAGTGCCACTGCACTCCAGCCTGGGCGACAGAGTAAGACTCCATCTCAGAAAAAAAAATAAAATAAAACAAATAAGAAAGTATGCAGCCCTAAAGTAACCACAGTTCTGATGTTGTGTGGGCCCAGCCATGGGGCTGATACACTTGATTATTGTCACTTGTGGTAATTATTATTTGTGGGTTTTTGTTTTTTGTTTTTTGTTTTGAGATGGAGTCTCACTCTGTCACCCAGGCTGGAGTGTAGTGGTGCAATCTCAGCTCACTGCAACCTCCCCTACTGAGTTCAAGCGATTCTCCTGCCCCAGCCTCCCAGGTAGCTGGGATTACAGGCACCTGCCAACATCCCCAGCTAATTTCTGTATTTTTAGTAGAGATGGGTTTTCACCATGTTGGCCAGGCTGGTCTTGAACTCCTGACCTCAGGTGATGCACCCGCCTCAGCCCCCAAAGTGCTGGGATTACAGGTGTGAGCCACCATGCCCAGCCAGGTAATTTTTTTTTTAAAGTCACCATGAACACAGAATTAGCAAATATGGAATGACTGTTCCTAGAGGAAACACAGGATTAGGTTCCTACAAGCCTTTGGTCAGGAAATTTTTATCAACTAATCAAAACCTAATTATATAACCTTGTTTTATGTGTGTTTCTGCTTAAAAATGCTTTATGTAATATATTTGGTTGATTCATGAACATTGAGCTGAGGCAGCAGCACTGTAACTTGCCTGAACAAAGCTTACTAACACGCATATTCTCTCCATAAGGCACATCACAGTCTTCCTGTGCTACGGATAATAGACGGCACTTTAGCACTGCACTTGGGGCCATTATAAAAATAACAGCGAAACTGCCAAAAAAGCACAGATATGCAAAAAACATGGCACCAAATAGACTACAAAGGACACATGTTTACAGCATGAGCTGACACAAGAAGGCAGAGTAACACCTTGTCCAGCCTCACCTAGGAACAGGCTCACCGGGCAGCTCAAATGTTTCACTGCTCTGCGCATGTCCACACATGCCCACAAAAGCTCTGTGAATGTTAATTTCGGACTTACAAATAAATGTTAGCAAGTAGTTGTGAATTCTCAAATATAGAATCTGCAAGTAATAAGGATCGACTGTCCTTCTGATGGCCAGGTGGGGACACAGAGCGGCTGCCAATGTGGCTGAAGAGGAGAGGAGTGGGCGGCTCATGGTGCAGGGAGCCATCCCAGAGGGCTCTCCTGCTGGGTGTCTATAGATCCCATGGCAATAAAACACCAAGCTCACTTACCATTTCCAGCTCCATATCCAAGAGCTTGCAGGCACCATATACAGGAGGCTTAGCTGGAGTAACACCAGAAAAAAAAAAGGGTGCTGTGAGTGAGGCCACAGAACTCACTGTGTGGGAACAGAGAGCTGGGCATCAGCGGGGCCTGGACACTGGGGTCACTTACAGTCATCAGGTTTCATCTGTCCCATGGGCCTTCGGATTGGGGTGTCAGACACCACGACGGAGGAGGCACGGCCATGGTAGCCCACTGGTAAGTGCAGCCTGAGAAAGGAAGGCAAGAGAATGCAGGGCATCAGAGCTGTTATATGTTGTCAATTAACTTTAAAAACTACAAAAACTAGAAACAAAGAGTTGCCATATACACATGGCTCAAAAATCAAAAGTTGCTTACAAGTTTGCATCCATGGATGAATGGATAAACAAACTGTGGTATATACACATACAGTGGAATATTATTCAGCCTCAGAAAGGAAGAAAATTCTGGGCTGGGCGCAGTGGCTCACATCTGTAATCCTGCACTTTGGGAGGCTGAGGCGGGCAGATCACATGAGGCCAGGAGTTCGAGAACAGCCTGGGTAACCTGGTGAAACCCTGTCTTTACTAAAAATACAAAAATTAGCCAGGCATAGTGGTGCACACCTGTAGTCCCAGCTACTCAGGAGGCTGAGGCAGGAGAATCGCTTGAACCTGAGAGGTGGAGGTTGCAGTGAACCGAGATTGCACCACTGCACTCCAGCCTGGGCAACAGAGCAAGACTCCATCTCAAAAAAAAAAAAAAAAAAAAAGATACAGCCATGTCCTAACTCCCAGAGTCTTTATACATGTAATCAAGTTAAGAATCTTGAGACACGATCATCCTGAATTATCCAGGTGGACCCTAAATCCAATTAGAAATGTCCTTATAAGAGACAGAAGAGAAGAGAAGATGTAGAAAGGAGGAGAAGGCCACGTGAAGACAGAGGCAGAGACTGGAGTGATGTAACCACAAGGAACGCCTGCAGCCCCCTGAAGCTGGAAGCAGCAAGGACAGGGACGGTCTTAGAAGCTTCAGGAGGAGATGGCCCTGCTGACACCTTGATTGCAGACTTACGGCCTCCAGAACTGAGGGGATAAATTCCTGTTGTTGTGGCTTTTTCTTAAAGCAGCCCCAGGAAATGGATACAGACCCATACCACACCTCACACATAAAAGGAAATCCAGATGGATTCAAGATCTAAATGTACAAAGAAAGGCTATTACAGGCACTAGAGAAAAAAACAAAAACAAAAACAAAAACACAAAAAAACTTCCAAATTCTTGGGGTGGAGAAAGCCTTTCTAAACATTACACAAAAGTAAATGCCATAAGGAAAATGATTGGCATGCCTGACTTTATGAAAACGCAAAACTCTAGGCCGGGCATGGTGGCTCACGCCTGTAATCCCAGCACTTTGGGAGGCTGAGGCAGGCGGATCACAAGGTCAGGAGATCGAGACCATCCTGGCTAACAGGTGAAACCCTGTCTCTACTAAAAATACAAAAAATTAGCCGGGCGTGGTGGCAGGCGCCTGTGGTCCCAGCTACTCGGGAGGCTGAGGCAGGAGAATGGCGTGAACCCAGGAGGCGGAGCTTGCAGTGAGCCGAGATGGTGCCACTGCACTCCAGCCCGGGCGATAGAGCGAGACTCTGTCTCAAAAAAAAAAAAAAAAAGAAAGAAAGAAAATGCAAAACTCTGTATCTAGAAAGACTGGCACACAAAGAAAAAAGATAACATACTGGGAGAAAATATTTGCAATGCATTGCAACAAAGGGTTAATTTCTATCACTTATAAAACACTCTTTTAAACTAATAATAGAGAAATGACTGTATAGATAAACTGGCAGAGTATGCAAAAACATCTGTGAAAAAATGTATAAGGCTGGGCACGGTGGCTCATGCCTATAACCCCAGCACTCTGTGGGGTTAAGGCAGGCCAAGGCGGGCTGATCACTTGAGTCCAGGAGTTTGTGACCAGCCTGACCAACATGGCAAAAACCCATCTCTACAAAAAATACAAAGATTAGCCAGGCATGGTGGCATGCACCTTTAATCCCAGCTACTTAGCGGGCTGAGGCAGGAGGATGGCTTCACCTGGGAGGTCAAGGCTGCAGTGAGCCAAAGTCATACCACTGCACTCCAGCCTGGGTGACCAAGTAAGACCCAGTCTCAAAAAAAAAAAAGAAAAAGAAAATATATGTATGACACCGATTAACAGTTTCGTCTCTGGAGAAGGGAACTGGATGGTGGCCCATAGGTGGTTGAGTTCTGTTTTTTTCATTGTTTACCCTTAAGTACCTTTTGAATTCTCAACCATGTATATATATATATTGACTGTTTTTGTTGCTTTTAATTTTTTAAATGTTTGATAAATTATTTTGTAATATTTATGATATACAAAAACATGTAATAGGCCGGGCGCGGTGGCTCACGCTTGTAATCCCAGCACTTTGGGAGGCCGAGGTGGGCGGATCACGAGGTCAGGAGATCGAGATCACGGTGAAACCCCGTCTTTACTAAAAAATACAAAAAATTAGCCGGGCGTGGTGGCGGGCGCCTGTAGTCCCAGCTACTCGGAGAGGCTGAGGCAGGAGAATGGCGTGAACCTGGGAGGCGGAGCTTGCAGTGAGCCGAGATTGTGCCAC